>NC_058132.1:495443974-495493232 GCF_016433145.1 Gracilinanus agilis
ATGTGTATATGTATGCACATATATATAACATTTAGCATTATATATATATACAATATATATATATATGATGGGAATTCATTCTACTCTCAATTTATAATGGAAAATACTTTGTCTTTCTGGTTCAAATTTTGATTGTTGATTATTACTTACAAGTTTTATTGTGAATTACTAAATATCTTTTCCTTGGGGTTGCATTTCCAAAAAAATTCTTGCTTAGTTAATTTGAGGAATATTTGAGCAATAATTTGTAAATGTTTTATCATTTCATTTAAGTTACTAGCTCTCTATTATATAATTGGATAAAATGGAATCAATTTATTATTCATGATTTGTGGGTTCTCTTATTTTCTTTATATTGTCAATTTCACCCTTGTATCAGATTAACAAATATTACATTTATTTTTTTTCTTAAAGACAGCTTATACATTTTTACTAATTAAATGGATATTTCATTTTTATATTTTCTCATTAAATTTCAGAATTTCCATGTTACCTAGTTTTTTTTCTAATTTTTTAGTTGCATATCTGCTTGATTTATGTATTTATTCTTTCTCTTTTGTTTATAAATCTGTTTAGTTTTATAAGTTTTCCCCCCATAAGTAGTTTTAGTTTCATCTAAAAAGTTGTAGTATATTTTATTATTGCCATTTTCTTTTATGTAATTATCATTTATTCCTATGATTTGTTTTTGAACTACAATTTCTTTAGTCTCCAATTATGTGTGATTTCTTTGTTCAAAGATCCTTTAGTGATTATAATTTTCATATTGATACCATCAATTTTCTTATTTAATATTTAAGATTTTCCTCATTCATTCACCACATGGCCAATATTTCCATGTATAGCTTAGTTAAATGCTTGTTTCATTCTAATTCTGTTCAGTAATCTTAAAATAACTATCATAGCTAAACTTTATAAAATTCTATTTGACTTCTTATTTTCTTATATATCTTTTTGTTAGTTTTATCTAGTTTTTACAGGAGGACATTAAAAATACCACCTATTACACTTTTGCTATCTGTCTCTCCCTGTAAATTGATTAACTTTTATTTTAAGTATTAGATGCTATACCATTTGTGTGTATGTATGTTTGTGTGACTGTGTATATAACTATCTAAATATATTGATATATATGTATATACATACACATATACATATATGCAAATAATTTAACATATGCTGCTATATACAAGATAAATAGGAAACAATCAATAGAAGACATCAAAATTGAGAAATTAGGAAAAACAATAAGCATTCATTAAATGCCTATTATGTACTTGGTACTTGGCTAAGTGTAAACTAGGAGTACAAAAAAAGGCAAAAAAGACAGGTTCTGCCCTCAGGGAGGTGACAATTGAATGGGGAAGATTACTGACAAACAAATACGCACAAAGCAAGCTCCATGCAGGATAAATAGGAAATAATTAACAGGGGGAAGGCATTAGAATTAAGAGGGCTTAGGGAGAGCTTCATGCACAAGGTAGGATTTCAACTGGGACTTGAAGAAAGCCAGAAGTTCAAGAGTCAAAGCAGAACAAGGAGAGCTTTCCAGGCATGAGAAACAGTCAGGGAAAATCTCCAGAATAAAGATATGGGAACTTCTTTTACCTGGAACAGCAAAGAGGCCAGTGTTACTGGACTGAATATTACATATTGGTGATTAAGGTGTAATGAGAGTGGAAATGCAAGTTTTGAAGTACTTTGAATGCCAAATAAAATAGAAAGTCACTGGAGTTTTTTAAATGGGGGGAGAGGTGACATTATTATACTTGTGCATTATGAGAAAACACTTTCTAATAACTGAATGCATGATGAATTGGAATTGGGAAAGAAAATTAAGGCAGGCAGAGGACCACCAGCAGCCTTGGACAATATTCCAGGTGTGGGGTAATGAGAGCCTGTATTAGAGTCGTTGCAGGGTCCAACAAAAGGTTGCACATAGGAGAGCTGTTGCAAAGGTGCAATCGATAGGTCTTGGCAACAGCTTGGGTATAAGGTAAGAGATAATGAGGAGTCCAGGATGAGTCTTAAGTTGTGAACCTGAGGTCCTGGGAGGATGGATTTTTAGCTGGGACTTGAAGTATGCTATACCTTAAGTCCCCAGGGATCCCTGTCATAGCATCACAGAGAGCAGAAAAGGGACCTCAGAGGCCACCTAGTCCTTAATCTCACTACTATACTAGGATTTACTTTTATGCTGCTGGTTTGTGATTCAAAACAATCTAACTTTTACAATATCATAAGACCTAGATCTTACAGACACTTTAGAGTTCATATAGTCCAACCCCCTAATTTTATAGATGAAGAAAGAGACCCATAGATGTAAAGTAGCTTATTCAAGGTCACACAAGCAATCAGTAGCAGAACTAGAATTTAAACTCATGCTATCTGAATGTAAATTTAGTTCTTTTCCCATTCCATCTCTATAATACTTTCATATAAAAGTGTGTGTGTTGTGAGGGAGGGAAGAATGGAGTAGGGTGGTGAGGACGAGTGGGAGGGTATTATTTTAGATATTATCTTGTATATGTTCTCAATTACATTTTTTTCTAATGAAAGGTGAAGGGTTAAATATTTTGGATCTGAAGAATAAAAGCATGGCAAGGTGGATTACAGAAATATAAAGGTTTAAATGTATCAAAAGGGTAAAGAACGAGAGTTGAAGGATTACTGGGAAATAGAAAAAAAGGCAGTGGAGTGTGGCAGGAGCCTTGTGATTAAACTAAAAACTATTGCCAAAGAAATCTGATAATATCAGACTGAATGCTAAATGTGCACATGTAGAGTGAAGGAATTTAGTGGCAGACAAGTAATCTTTATGTCTGGGTCAAGTGGAAAGAGTTATTCAATCTTCTCTCCTCAGCATCTTGTCAAAAAAAAGTCAGAAAATGGAAAATCTGCATTTACATTTAGAATGCAACAAATTTGTGAGAACATTTAAGGTAAATATCAATTATTGACTAGTGGTAGTCATAGTGAAATGTGTGGTTAAATCCCTTCTACAAAACCAAAAATATGGAAAAATAAAACAAGAAAGTAGTAGTGTCATACAAAGATGCAGTGATAGATAGACAGTGGATAATGATTTAAAATCTAGGATAACAAGGGGAATATAAGACACATAAAAGACGGTAACAAATACAGTATCTCTGACTTAGATGAAACAACAAAACAATTCTAGGCAATCCATGTTATATTGGAACCCATAGTTCATGAGAACAGGTAAGAGAGCAAACCATTGAAATCTAACATAAATGTTAAATTAAATAGTCCCTAGGAATTTCTTACAATTTAGGTGACAGGAAAGAAGAAAAGATGCTTTTCTAAAGATATTTTTTTTGGTTTAAATATATGGGGATGTGGGAGTGATAATGTTTCATTCTTAAATATTTCAGTCAATACCTTTATATTCCATGGTCCAGAATTTTTTAGAGAAATCAAACCATTATTTCACCAATTAATTATTTTATTTCTTATTTTAATTGTTTTTAATTTGCTTAAACAAAAGCTTTACAATAATATATAATTAATATTGTCCAGTTTATCTTTTATTATCATTTTTATCCTTCCTTTAGGGAAGCATTTTCTCCCAGCCTAAGCTGTAAATGACATATCCTTCCTTTTTCCTCTAATTTTTTGAAAATGAAATGACCTTATATATCATACAGGGAAGGTGGCAAGAGCAGTTAGAGAAATAACTAAAAAGATCATTGGACTTGTGGGTGCGAAGTGTGGATTTAATTTCTATCACTATGTGATGATATTGGACTTGTTATTTATCTAACAGGTACAATCCTTTATTCTTCATTAAATATGTTTCTAATTGCACTGCCTAGTTTTAGTTAGCTATGTGGAAGCCTGGGGTCAGGAAGAGGGCTATTTCAGACCATGGATATCTGACATGGTTATCTTATAGTATATATGATGACTATTTGAAAACATATCTCCAAAAAGGTAAGTTCAGACTATGTGCCAACATCTATTTCAGAGCCCAGAGATAGAGAAATTCTAGGTTGAAATCAGTAAGATCCTCCAGACTAAGTTAACAAAAGACTTTAACAATTAATGACTTCAATGCTATCTTGCTAATGGGAGAGGACCTCAAAATAACATGGAAAACAGTTCAAAAGTAAAAAATGAGAGAAGCGAAAAGATTATATAGTAAATAGAATTCCTGAATCTTATATATAACATAAGCACTTTCCTCAAGAGAATGAGAAGGTGGGAAGCACCAAGAATCATAACTGAAAACAAAATTGATTCTCTTTTAATGGACAGGAAAAAAGACAGGTTAAGGATGTGGCAGTCATTTCCAAATCAATTGTCATTGTACAGTCAAAGAACTCAGTTGACAGAGAAAAAAAATAAAAATCAATAGCACACAGGAGAAATAAAAAAATAAAAATATTTAGCACATAATTGATGAAACAACAATTTTACCTAAAAAAAACTAGCTAATGATCCTGAAAAATTGGAAATTAATAAATGTGTAGTGATATTGTCTATTACTATTTCCCAAAGGGGAAAAAATTGGTGTACTTCAACAATAATAGAAAATCCTAGAAAGCAAATCAACCAGTCTTCTTCACATTATAAAAAAAGATGGAAGAAAAGGAGATGCCAGTTTAGAGAATCCAATAATTTGTAAAAATCTTATGGAGAAGCAATAAAGAGATAAACACATTTTCAAAAAGTTTGGCGAGAGATACAATTTGATCAAAGTATTTGAGATTATTAAAGAAAGAAATTGGAAGAACAGTAAACCTGAAAAAAATGGAAAAATTCTATCAAAATTCCCATAACAATTTTTATTAATAAAAAATAAGTACTTGTAAGCTAGAGAAGGAAATAGAAATGGCATGAACATAAATAAATATAGGAATAATAGTTGTACTAAGATAAGTACTTACAGAGAAACTCCATGTGGGAAGTGATATAATTTTGGGGGCTTTGAATGATTGATTGATTGTCAGGCTATTCAAAATAGTAAGATACTAAATAATCTGGGAAAATTATGAACCTCATTACTGGAAGAAAGGAAAGAAAAAAGTGGACAAGTAAGGAAAGAAACAAGAAAAAAGAGAAAGGAAAGGAAAGAAGGAGGGATGAAATGAAGTAAGAGAAAATGTAAAAAGAGAAAGAAAAGAAAAAGAATAGAAAGCAGAAAGGAAAGAAAGAAAGGTCGAAAAAGAAAGTGTCAGAAAATGCTACATGCCTAGTGTCTTATCTTTATAAAATATTTATGAAACTCTTTGGGTTTATCATAGACCACAAAGTGGGTAAATGACTTGAATATAAAGAAGGAAACTATACGAAAGTTAGGCGAACACAGAATAGTATACTTGTCATATCTCTGGGAAAGGAAAGATTTTAAAACCAAGCTAGAGTAAGAAAAAATTACAAAATGTAAAATAAATAATTTTGATTACATTAAATTAAAAAGGTTTTGTACAAACATAAAAAATAAACTAAAATCAGAAGGGAAACAACAAACTAGGAAAAAAATCTTTATAACAAAAAACTTTGACAAAGGTCTAATTACTCAAATATACAAGGAGCTAAATCAATTGTTCAAAAAATCAAGTACTCTCCAATCAATAAATACGCAAGGGACATGAATAGGTAATTCTCAGATAAAGAAATCAAAACTATTAATAAGCACATGAGAAAGTGTTCTAAATCTCTAATAATTAGAGAAATGCAAATCAAAACAACTCTGAGGTATCACCTCACACCCAGCATATTGGCTAAAATGACAGTCGGGGAGCATAATGAATGTTGGAGGGGATGTGGCAAAATTAGGACATTTTAATGCACTGCTGGTGGAGTTGTGAATTGATCCAACAATTCTGGATGGCAATTTGGAACTATGCCCAAAAAAGCACTAAAAGAATGCCTGCCCTTTGATCCAGCCATGCCATTGTTGGGTTTGTACCCCAAAGAGACCATAGAGAAAAAGACATGTACAAAAATATTTATAGCCACACTCTTTGTGGTGGCAAAAAATTGGAAAATGAGGGTATGCCCTTCAATTGGGGAATGGCTGAACAAATTGTGGTATCTGTTGGTGATGGATTACTATTGTGCTCAAAGGAATACAGAACTGGAGGAATTCCATATGGACTGGAATGACCTCCAGGAATTGATGCAGAGTGAAAGGAGCAGAACCAGGAGAACATCATACACAAAGACTGATGTACTGTGGTAAAATAGAATGTAATGGATTTCTGTAGTAACAGTAATGCAATGACCCAGGACAATTCTGAGGGATTTATGGTAAAGAACGCTACCCACATTCAGAGGAAGAACTGCAGGAGTGGAAACACAGAAGAAAAACATGTGCTTGAACACACGGTTTGATGCGGACATGATTTGGGATGCAGACTCTTAATGACCACCCTAGAACAATTATCAATAATATGGATATAGGTCTTGATTGATGACACAGGATGAAACCAGTGGAAATGCCCGTTGACTATTGGGGACTGGGGGGTTTCTGGGGAGAGAGAGCAAGAACATGAATTATGTAACCATGGAAAAATTTTTCTAAAAATTAAAAATAATTAAAATAATTGCAACAACAAAAAAGAAACATTAAAAAATCTTTATGAAATTAATCTATAAAGGCATTAAAGAAATATTTGATGAAAGTGTGAGTAGGAAAGAGGCTTTTGAAAATTTTATTCTAAGGCAGACCACATTTTGGATTATGCTTTTCACTGAAAATCATAAAGAATATAAGATACTAATGTTCTGTTAGTCATTATATATACATCTTAAATTGGTAAAGCGAAAAGCCACTTTAATTTTACTCCAACATAATGTCTTTCATGCATTATTCAAGATAATATGACATTTCAAAACTGATCACTAACTATGATTATTCATAGCACACTAGGCAAATATATATGTATGTATATATACATACATATATGAAACTCAACAAAATAGTTTATTTTTAATGAGGTTATCCAGTATGGTTTAGAGTTTGAAGTTTTCTATACATGAGTTCCTTCAAGTGATCATGTTTGTGAATAGTTGTGCTGATTGCACCAAGCTTTGAAACATTTTTTCACATCTTTGGTGAGATCTACAATGACTAAAAGGGGTTAATCTAACTATCTACAAAAGAAAAATCAAGTGGATAAAAATTTTTATTATTAAGATTTTTTACAAAGTTGAATGAGCAACTAATAGAACTGGACCATCAAAACATATAATTTTCCTAGATATAAAGAGCACTATGCAGTTAGTAATAAACAAACTCTAAGAAGTGGGGTAGCAGATAGTTGTGGTATGCTCTAGCAACCCTCTTGATTTGATGGTTATGGGCCAAAGCTACTCTCACACCACCCCTGCTTAATAAGGAGACTCTCAGGTTTGTTTCACAAGTGGAGATTCCTCAATATGGATTAATTAGGGATGAAAATTAGAGTGAAATGTTATCTATTGAATGATCCCCAAAGGACCCCCAGCAATTTCTCAGAGCTGGGTTAAATTAACTCAAGACTCCCCACTGCCAATAGCAGAAAGAAGTTTAAAATGGAGAACAATCCACCTTCCTCCCACAACCCATGAAGATGTCTTCTCCCTCCCAAATCAGCTGCTATTCAAATCTGACTTAAATCTCAACTGGGGTTTATTCAGGTATAAAACAATCAAGGGGTAAAGGAAAGGAATATCAGGAAAAAGGATATAGGAGATTCTTTAAATCTTAATATCAGTCTCTCTCAGGGTTGGGCAATAACACAGATTTCTTCTGTAGTTTTCAATCTCAGTTAACTGACCCAGACCCCAGTAAACTCCTATCCTAAATTCTGTATCTAGCTAAAAGAAGGAATGTTTCAATCAAGGTTCAAGCAAGGTTAGTTAGCCCTCAGCGACTAGCTCCCCCATCAGAGTCCAGGCACCTTGGCCAAACTCAGAAACTGCAATATTGTATCTTCAACGTTGTTCAATGAAGTTAAAGGATCAATTGGGCTGGCTGCAGTAATTGAAGGTCTCTGGGAAACTCTCAGATTTGGAGGTTTGAGGTACTCTAGGTCCCACAGGATCTGTCCTCCCCTCCAAAGTTGAGTGAACAGAAAGTGTTTCTGTTGGATTCTTCCCACAATCCTCAGCTCTCCTTCTAATTGTCATTCTTCTTGGGTTCTCAATATTCCATCAGAGAACTTTCAAAAAGCAGGCTTGCTTGACCTTTTTTCCAAATCTTACCTAGCCTGTTACAAAACAATATTTTATCTAAATGTCTTGTAGTAAGTCAAATTATTTTCCTCAGCCTTTATATATTGTCAAATTTGTATCAGCTTAGTATCTTTAAAAAGTCTTTTGCATATGCTCTGTAAGATTTTTAGATAGATTGAGATAAATTAGTTAAATATGGTTGATAGAAAGAATCAAATAGCAGTATATTCACCATTAAAAGCAATATAGTATAATGAATAGTGCCAGTCTTGAAGTCAGGAGGGCTTGTGTTCATTGTCCCCCTCTGTCACCTAAAGGTTTTGTGAAACCTAGAAAGTTAAACTCTAAATTCCTTAGACAACTTTCTATAACACTATAAGTTCATAAGTTCCTGGTATCATTCATATCTCTTATATTTTTCTATTATCTCACATTTTGAATTTCAATCTTTTTTTACTAAGGTTTAATGCAACTTTACTAGTAACATGAATAAATAATTTAAATACTTACATACCCTTTATATAGGTGTTTGCACAACTGCATCAGAAACTTTTAAAGAGAAAACTTGCTTTAGGCTTTTGACCTTGGAAAGATTTGCTTATACGAATTTTCCAAAATTTGGGGGGGAAATGAATATGATTTGGTGGAAGCCAATAGCATCTTGGAAACAGCTTCCCATATTGAACTGCCAAGAGCTATGTTTTGAGTGTGGAAGAAATCAGAAAAGCTTAAGAAGCAGCCTATCACAGAACAAAGAGCTATTTAGGCTCAATTCCCATTTTGAGTCATTCATAACTTTTCAAAGAGTTTGGAAACTTGTGACAACAAGTATTTCTGAGGGAAAAAAATCTTAAACCTACTGTCTGAAGGAAAATTAGAAAGTAAAGCTTGAATTTTTATAAAACAATCATGAACTTAGCATTGCACAAAGAACCTTAGAGAATACCGTAGTCACATAGTTCTATAGTTAGAAGGAATCTCAGAGGTAATCTGATACATTATATTAATTTTTCAAATGAGGAAACTGAGACCTCAAAAAGGAAAAGGATTTGTCAAAAATTACACAGATAGTAAATGGCAAAATCAACATTCGAATCCAAGACTCCTGATATCAAATAAATTATACTACTCCTGAATCTTTATTTATCTTTAATACTCCTGAAAAATAGGTAGCTTAACATTTACAATATTAAAAATCTATGCTATCTTTTCTGAAGTTAAATTTAACTTTACTGAATATTTTAGAAGAAATCAAGGAATAATATAGATATATAATATATGCTGCTTTGTACTCAAATATTATCTCTTTGAAGGACAAAAGAGAAGTGACAAAAATACACAGCTTCAGAATAATTTTAAATTTCTTTACCTTAATAATAATTTGTTTTCAATATAGAAAGAGAATAACAAGTAGAAAGTTTAGAGGATAGTGTAAATGATGTCCTTATCACCCCAAATCCTCCAAAAATACAAAAATAGAAAATAAAATACCTCAAAATGAAGGAAAGCAGGAGGGGCACATCTCACTGGGGTGAGAGGAGAGAGTGGTACAATAAGTGCTGCTTTGGGGGAGCTTGGAGAGCACATACCAGTGCAGCCATACTCACTGCCAAGTGGCCTGAGGCGACAAATCTGCAGAGCATGAAACAGCACAATACAGGAGACAACAGGGAAACTAAAGTAGGGGGAGCAGAATCCAACTTCAACAAGCCTCTCAACAAATAGCCAGCCAATTCAACTGTTTGGTGCACAATGAGAGATACAAAGACAGTTGGACCTACCCCAAACACCAGAGAAAGCTACAAAACAAACCTGAAATAGTTCTCCCTCCGCTCCAAGAGCAGAGTGGAACCTCAACAGATAGACAAAGAAAAGTAATGAGGAATAATAGTTAGAAAAATTAGTAAAAGACAAAGAAAAAAACAATCTTAGAATTACCTTAGTGATGGGAAACATCAACATATGAACTCAGAAGAAGATAACAATGGGAAATGAAAACAAGTGAAGCCTCAAAGGAAAATGAGAAAAATGTTATGACCCAAATGACCTCTTAGAAGAACCTGAAAAGATTAATAAAAAGAAAGGAAAAGAAAAGAAAAGAAAAGATAGAAGTATTTACAACTTGGAAACTAGAATGGGGCATTTGGAAATGGAGACAAAAAAGAAAAAGAAAAGAAAAAACACTGAAGAAAACAATTCTCTAAAGAATAAAAATTGTCAAATGTAAAGGGAGACAAAAAAATCCTAAGAAAATGACTCCTTGAAGATTAGAAAGGCTCAAATGGAAAAAAAGAAACACAAAGGCTTAAAGAAGAAAATATCATCTTAAAATTAGAATTGAGCAAACAGAAGCTAATGACTTGATAAAGAATCAGAAAATAATAAGACAAGATCTAAAGAATGAAAAAATAGAAGGAAATTTGGAATACCTCACCTGAAAAATAAATGACCTGGAAAATAGATCCTTAAGAGACAGTCTAAGAATCTTCAGAACACCTGAAAGCTATGATAAAAAAAAGAGATGTTACAAGAGATCATTAGGAAAAACTGCCTTGATATTCTTGATCAAGAGGGAAAGATAGAAATTAAAAGAAAATATCAATCACCTCCAGACAGATACCTTAATATAAAATACCTCAGAACTATAATAACAAAAATCAAAACCAAGAAAAAAGAACTGAAAACAGAATAAATAAATAAAATTAAACTAATTAATTAACTAATTAGTTAATGATAAAATAAATAAAAATAAAAGTAAGAAGACCTTTGAATTAATAAATATTACAAGGAGCTGGTTTTATGAACAAATAAATAGATAAACTACTGATTCGCTTGATTTTAAAAAGGAAAGAACAAAAACAGATTACCAGTGTCAAAAATGAAAAAGGTGAAATCAGAACCAATGAAGAAGAAATCAAAGCAATTATTAGAAGCTGTTTTGCCCACCTATATATCAATAAATCTGACAATTAACTTAAATACATGCATATTTACAAATATATAAACTGCCCAGATTAACAAAAGAGAAAATATAATACTTAAACAACTCCATCACAGAAAAAGCAATTGAACAAACAATTCCCTAAGAAAAAGGCACTGGGGTCAGATGATTCACAAATGAATTCTACTGTTACTTTGTGCTTTGAACTATAACTATAACTAATCTTAAACATCTTATTACAACACTAATAACATTCAAAGAACAATCAACTCCAAAATACATAAACTGTTTGGAATAAAAAGAAAAGAAGGAATTAATCCAAATTCCTTTTATGATACAAATATAATATTGATGCCTAAATCCAAAAGATCTAAAACTGAGAAAGAAAATTATAGACCAATGTCCTAACTACTGAAGCTAAAATTTTAGATAAAATACCAATAAACATATCCCAGTATTATATCATAAGACTAATATAGTATGAACAGGTGGGTTTTAATCAAGAAATGTAGGGATTGTCCAACATTAGGAAAGCTTATCAGTTTATGTGATGATATCAATAAGAAAATCAACAGAAACCACAGAATTATCTCAATCAATTCAGAAAAAGTCTTTGACAAAATATGAAATCCAACCTTTGGGAAAACTTTATAAAACACTGGAATAAAATAAGGGTCCCTTAAAGTGATAAAGGACATCTATCTAAAACAAAGAGCAAGCATTATCATTAATGAAGATAAAGTAGACTCTTTCCCCAAAGATCAGAGGTGAAGCAAAGTTGCTAATTAACACCACTATTATTTAATATTATACTAGAAAAGTTATCTACAATAATAAGAACAGGAAAGGAAATTGGAGGAATTAGAATTGGCAATGAGGAAATAAAATTATCACTCTTAGCAGATGATATGATGGTACACATAAAGAACACCAAAGAATCAACTAAAAAAATACAGTGTATAGAGATCCAGCTCTGTAACCAGAGACTAATCTGAATGGCCTAGGGTGGAAGCATGGCTTGTTAGCTCATAGTACTCCGAAAAATACTGAAGTAGCCACTTTATTATAAAGGAAATTAAATATCCCCTTCCCCAAAAAACCCAAGAAAGTTTCCCACAGTTACAGAGAGCAAGATTTTTACTATAGTCAAAACAAATCCTTAGAAGCCTCCAGGCGTAGCCAAAAAACTTATGCTAAACTATGAACTACATGTGTTATCTTTAAGTGGAGCCTGGGACATCTCCATTAGGTTGGAAAGCCCCATCAGTTTCTTGGCCTTGATGGTATTAAACAATTTTTTGAGCCTCATTATTTTACTTTAATTCTGGGTAAAATGCCCTGCCAAGGGTTCGACCTTGGCCGTACCAGCCATCTGTGTTCTCGGGCAAAGGGGAACAGAGTTAACCCCCTCCTGCTGGAGTGCTGAGAGCCCAAAGCTTTTTCAATAAGACTATAATGCATTTTGAAAGAAGGTGAGAATTATGAAAGGAATCAAAAGAGGAATCTCAGATTTTTATCTTAGATATCCCACACCTGTCTCGTCCCGCAGTCCTGATAGGAAGGAAAGCCAATACACAGCTCTGCCGGTCTGTATTGATCTTTTGAGGGGGTCCAGATAAAAATATCTACTTGAGATTCTAATTTCTCTTATTAGCTCCTGACAACAGTGAACAATTCTAGCCAAATTTCAGGATACATAGTAAAACCACATAAATGATCAGCATTTATTTCTATCACAAAGTTAAACAGCAATAGATAGAAAGGAAAATTCTATTTAAAATAACTGTAGACACTAAAAATACTTACTAATATACTTACCAAAACAAACCTAGCATCTATATAAACACAACAATAAAACACTTTTCACACAAATAGTCAGAACTAATCTCTGGGAAAATAATAATTATTCATTGATAGGCTGAGCCAATATAACAAAAATGAAAATCCTATCTAAGTTAATATATCTATTCAGTTCCAGACCAATCAAACTACCTAAAAAGTATTTCTAAAGCTAGAAAAATAATAACAAATTCATCTAAAAGAACAAAATTTCAAGAATATCAAGATAATTAATTATAAAAAAAATATGATGGAAGGAGGCCTATCCATACCACATCTAAAACTATAGTATAAAGGAGTATTTAACAAATCAATCTGGTACTAACTAAGAAATAGATTATTGAATCAGTAGAATAGCTTAGTTAATGGCCATAGTAACCTCATGCTCAGTAAACCCAAAGATACTCTCTTTAGTGGGAAGAACTCCCTATTGACAAAACTTGCTAGAAAAACTGGAAAAACAACATGGCAGAAACTGGGTATAAACCAATTTCTCACACCATATACCAAGATAAAGGCAAAATGGATATTTCTTCTAGGAGAAAAATGGGGACACCATAAACAAATTAGGTGAACATGGAAACCTCTACCTGTCAGACTTATAGATAAGCAAGAATTTAAGATCAAATAAGAAATAGAGAACACCAAGAAAAATGAAATGACTTATGTTATATTACATTTAAAAAGTTTCTGTACAAACAAAACTAATGCATCCCAGATTAGAAGGGAAACAACAAATATGTATGAGTGTGGGGATTTTATATCAAGTGTCTCTGACAAAGGTCTCATTTCTCAAATGTATAGAGAACTGAGGCAAATTTTTAAGAATACGCAACTATGGATACCTTTTGACCTAGCAATATTACTGCTTTGTCTGTATCTCAAAGAAATCAGAGATGGGGGAAAGGACCAATTTGTTGAAAATATTTTTAGCAGCTACAAAGAATTGGATACTGAGGGGGATTTCCATCAATTGGGGGATGACTGAACAAGGTGTGGTATATGATTGTAATGAAAAACTATTGTGCCATAAGAATTGATAAATAGAACAAGTTCAGAAAACCTAGAAACATTTATAAGAACTGCTGCAAAGTGAAATGAGCAGAAACAGGAGAAGAGTATATTCACTAACAGAAGTATCGTAGGATGATCAATTGTTAAAGACTAAACTATTATCAGCAAAACAAAGTTCCCCACCAGACTGATGATAAAACAAACAAACAAACAAACAAACATAAAAACCCAATATCCAAAGCCAAAGAAGGAACTATTGGAATCTGCATGTAGATCAAAGCATGCTATCTTTCACTTTCATTCATGAGTTTTTTTTATTACATAAGTGATGTATGTCTTCAATTACAACATGGGATATTTACAAATCTTTATTGAATCCAAGTACTAATGTAACCTGTATCAGACCATTTATTACCTGGAGTTCTGAGGTGGGGAGGGAGAGAGAGATATAATCAGAATCTCAAATGTCAGAAAACAATTATCAAAAATTGTTTCTAAATGTAATTTTTAAAATTCAATAGACTCAATTCATAAAAAGAAAGAAGACTGAAGTAGTTATTGCACATTCTATGTTCTAAAGTTCATGCATTTAATTAATATAAAATATTTCACACTTAAGTTCGAATCTTTTCACATATATTTAAGGTACAATTCTCAGTCTGGTTTCTAAACCTAAAACATATTCAAAGCAAAGATTTCAAAAGGGAAGGAGGACTACTAGAAATGTGTCTCTAAGTATTCTAGATGTTGATAACAGCAATAAGTGATGACATCAGGTTATTAGAGAGTAAAAGAAAACTATTAACCTCAGACAATTTTGTGTAGCATTACATTCAAGAACATGCCATTATAGATCTTGAAAACATCACTGAATTATTTTTTTACAATATAAATCATGATAAATTCAAAATTACGACCCTTGGTTATTAAGGAAAGGTTCAACTCTATGTAGGATACATTTAAGCCCATATTAGAACAAATAATGAATCCCATGAAGTATTCGTATTCAGTTTTTTACTACTTATTTCCATCGAGCTGAAACCAATGAAGATATTTGCATAATTATAACTTTGAATAGTAGGAATTCAAATACATGGGGCAACTTCACAGAATTTATTATTTGCATTAATCGAGTCCTGACTGCATTCATTCTAAGAAGGAAGGAAATTGCAACTTATCTTGGGTAAAAATAATCATTATGTCAGCAGTCTTTCATTCCTATTTGACTTCTATTATATTTACACTGATTTGCAATATAATTATTTGTCTATAGATATCTGTATATCATCCATATACTAATAGTCTGTTTAACTTTTCCTTGTATTATCAGAACCTAGGCCAAAACAATATGAATTTTAAAGGCTTAATACTGATAAATATTTAGTAACTTGAAGTATAATATGCTTTTGAAAATATTTCTATCCAGTGAACATTTTTTAAGTTTGTGAAGCTTTAAGTAGGAAGCTTAAAGTATTTAGCTGTATAAAAAAACTGAGAAGTCTAGAATGCCTGGATAACCCAAAATTAACTTCAATTTCATTCACATGAGAAACTAATGGATGAGTAAAGTGCTGTTGTTGTTCTCCCTTTGTTTTCAAGAAGACCAAAGGCATCCTGATGGGTGAGGTCTTGACTTGCCAGTGAATTGGATTTTAGTGAAGTAGAGTTATAGAAATTCTTTATTAAAGCAAGTGAACACTGTTTTTGCAATTTACAGTCAGAGAATAACCTAGAGATCTGAGAAGTTAATCAATCAATATACATTACGATGTACCTATCATGGAACATGCAATGTGTGAAGTATTGTACTAACATACCAAGAGTACCACAAATAGTATGTGTCTCCTTTGAGTCTCAGATACTTGCTTAGTGCTGTGAGAGTTTGAGCAAGTGACACAACCAGTATGAAGCAGAAGGAGGACTGAAATACAAATCTCTATCCACTACAATATACTACTTTACATTTATGATACAAAAATATATATAATATAATTCAGTTTATTTTTCATCTCACCATGTTCATATCTAAAGTGGACACAGCTGAGGTCTTGAATGACTTCTTCCATGAAAATGATATCCAGGTCAGGATCTGTTGTAATATATTATTTCTACTTAAGGAATTAGGTAGAATGAGAGTGGGCAAGTTCTATAGTTTTATTACTCCAGCTTACCTTTCCCTTAACTCTTCCTTCTTGCTGAAATGGGCTTCCCTTCCTCCTGAGACTTTAAACTCTCACTTAAATCCAGCTTAAGTCAAACAATTTAAAATGCCAATGAGGTAAAAAAAATCCTCCTATTTTTCTTTCATGAACTCAATAAAGTAGCCAAATAATATTTTAAAGTCTTCCTCTATTACTTTTTTAGCCTTTTTTGGCCCCTTGTACAACATTTTGAATATTTAGCTGTTTTCTGTTATTTTCACTATTGTTTTAGTCCACTTCCTTTTTCAATAATATATTTCCTAACCATCTCCATGCCATGGTACTTATAGCTTTATACTTCATCTCCTACAAGAACTCAATCTCCCATCTTGGGCCCCTGGGTTCTGAATGGTAACCATTCATCTTATCCTGTCTTGACTATAGGCCCACCACAGTGACTTCCCAATCAGCTTCATGTCATACTACTCTTGTTCAAATCTCCTCCTTCATTTCCAACTCTGATTATAATATCAGTAATGTAAAGGTGAAATTTTACTGGTGTGCAGCAGAAACCCAAGAAAGCAGGGTTAGTTGAAGATAGTTGGAACCAGGAGTATAAAAGGGGGAACCCCCAAGGAAGAGGTGTTGGTGTGGGGGAGCTGGAAGGAGAAGGAGGTGGAAACCTGCAACTCCTGGATCAAGATTACTCAAAGCCTTGTTGTCTAGTCCAACAGTTTCTGTGGCCATCTTTGGATTCCTACCAGGACTGATCCTGCTCTATTTCAACAGCTAATAGAGTTAGAGACTCTCTACCACCAATATTATCATCTGTCCCCTTTCAGTCATCCCTCTAGTGATCAATAATTTTACCTTGTGACAGGAACAAGGATTTTAGTGGGGAGGGGGAGAGAAACTCAATTTGGGGCAATTTGCCCTGATTGAGCCAGGGACTCCTTAGGCATCAACAGATAAATCATTAGTTGTCTCCTATATCCTCTTCCCTTCGTCACTTATCCCTTCCCTTTGATCAACCCTATTATTAAAGATATATTATAAAGTCAGATAGTATTTGGTCCAACTAGCAAAATAATCAAGGAAGTGAACAAGCCCACTACCTTACCTGAGAAGGTTCCTCCATCTTGCCAACTGAATTTCAGTTGAAACAGGGAGGTTCTCTGTGGGGAGGTTTGTCTGGCTAATACTGGCTGGGAACATCACAGTATGAAAAGAGATACTTCCATCAACAGGGAAATAGATCCTCTTTCTACTACAGGGTAGCAGGAGTGATTCCACTCACTCTTTTTAGGGAAGCCGTCAACTAAATACCCCCTAAGTAATCAGGCTGCTTCAGTGGTGACTAGAGAGGGGATTCCACTCAGACCTTCTCTCTCTCCGACCCATCCCCAGCTGAGGCATCTTCCTTTTTACAGTAGTCAAATCTGTGCTATAACTCCTGGAAAAAAATCATATTAATCTTTTCCTAATGATACAAGTCACCACTGTTTGACTTCCCAGGCCAAAACACTTCTCCCTGGACTCTGACATCTATGTATGTATCTATATCCTAATCCTCATTCTGTCTGACTTAATGGTCCAAAAATGTTATGCCTGCCTATGCATATTTATTCTCTGTTCCTCCAGTCTATATATCTGTAGCTAGAAATAAAGGCAGATAAATTAAGACATCCACATAGATTTCTTCTTTTAGAATGTATACTTCTTGAGGATAGGAACATTACAAGGTTCCCTCACTTGCTTATTTCACTTCTTTGCTTGAATTATGTCCTCAGTGCTCTGCATATTTCTTGGATTAATAAATACTTTTTCTATTAATTTGTTAATCCATTCTTGAGTAGTACTTTATACAAATGCATTATTGGCAAAATGTGTAACTATGCCTTTCATAAATCTTTCCTTTGTTGTTTGGGTCAACTACAATACTTATTGCTTAGGGTAGTGATGGGCAAACTTTTTAAAGAGAGGGCTAAAGTAAAGGAAATGTTCATCTGTCCGGCTGTTTCTAAGGTAACTCTTTTGAACATTCATTGTATTTTATCTTACTCATTGTATTCATCAGATTAGGAATAATGTCACCCTGTGGATATAAAATTCTAGGAGGCTGCATCTGGCACACCTGCTGTGGTTTGCCCATCACTGGCTTAGGAAATATAGCATTCATGAATTCACAGCTAGATAGCATCCCCGAAAGGATATGGGTATTTTCTTACAGGAACAAATTTTAACATCATTGAAATTGCATGTTAATTGAACAAATGGCATCCAGTACAATCCATTCTTCCTAAACTCAATATTAGTTATTGCTCATTATATAAGATCGTATTTGGATTATTAAACTCATGGGTTAAAAATTCTAGACAATGCATTTAAAAAAATAATTTTTAGGGGGCAGTTGGGTTGCTCAATGGATTGAGAGCCAGGCCTAGAGACAGGAGGTCCTAGGTTCAAATCTGACCTCAGACACTTCCCAGCTCTGTGACCCTGGACAAGTCACTTGACCCCCATTGCCTACCCTTATCACTCTTCTGCCTTGGAGCCAATACACAGTATTGACCTCAAGACGGAAGGTAAGGGCTTTATAAAAATAAGCAATTAAATAAATAATAATTTTATCTTACTTTTTAAAATATATATTTAATTAATTTAGAATATTCTTCCATGGTTACATGATTCATGTTTTTTTTCTTCCCCTACTCCCACCCTACCTCCTCCAGAGCCAACAAGCAATTCCAATGAGTTTTCCATGGAACATTGTTCAAGACCTATTTCCACATTATTACTATTTGCAATAAAGTGATCACTTAAAATCAATATCTCCAATCACATCCCCATTGAACCATGTGATCAATCATATGTTTTTCCTCTCTATTTCTACTCCCACCATTTTTTCTCTGGATGTGGATAGCATTCTTTCTCATAAGTCACGCAGAATTGTACAGGATCATTTCATTGCTGCTAGTAGAGAAGTCTATTACATTTGATTGTGCCACAGTGTGTCACTCTCTGTGTACAACATTCTCCTGGTTTTGCTCCTTTCACTCTGCATCAATTCCTGGAGGTCATTCCAGTTTCCATGGAATTCCTCCAGTTCATTATTTCTTTCAGCCCAAAAGTGTTCCATTGCTATCAAATACTGCAATTTGTTTAGCCATTCCCCAATCAATGGGCACCCAACATTTTCCAATTCTTTTGCCACTACAAAGAGCACAGCTATAAATATTTTTGCACAAGTCTTTCTCCCTATCATCTCTTTGGAGTTTGAACCCAGCAGTGATATGGCTAGATAAAAGGACAGGAAGTCTTTTAAATTCCTTTGGGCATAGATCCAAATTGCCTTCCAGAATGGTTGGATCAATTCACAACTCCACTGGCAATGCATTAGTGTCCCAATTTTGCCACATCCCCTTCAACATTTATTACATACCTTTGCTGTCAAACTAGTCAATCTGCTAGGTGTGAGGTGGTACCTCAGAGTTGTTTTGATTTGCCTTTTTCTGATTATGAGAGATTTAGAACATTTTTTCATGTGCTTATTGATAGTTTTGATTTCTTTATCTGAAAACTGCCTATTCATATCCCTTGACCATTTATCAATAGGGGAATGGTTTGATTTTTTTGTACAATTGATTTAGCTCAAATCTATTGAGAAATTAGACCTTTGCCAGAAGTTTTTAAGATAAAGATTTTTCCTTCTAATTTTGATTGCATTGATTTTGTTTGTACTAAAACTTTTTAATTTAATGTAATCAAAACTATTCATTTCAAATTTTGTAATATTCTATATCTTTTATTTGGTCTTAAGTTCTTTCCTTTCCCATAGATCTGACAGGTACACTATTCTATGTTCATCTAATTTACTTATAGTTTCCTTCTTCATATTTAAATCATTTACCCATTCTGAATTTATCTTGGTGTAGGGTATGAGAAGTTGATCTAAACCTAATTTCTGTGATACTGTTTTCCAGTTTTTCCAGCAGTTTTTGTCAAATAGTGAGGTTTTGTACCAAAAGCTGAGATCTTTGAGCTTACCTCAAAGATCTATCTTGCTGAGGTCATTTGCACCAAGTCTATTCCAGTTATCCTCCCTTCTATCTCTTAGCTAATACCATGTTGTTTTGATGAATACTGCTTTATAGTACAGTTTAAGATCTGATACTGCAAGGACCCCATCTTTCACATTTGTTTTCATTATTTCCTTTGATATTCTTGACCTTTTGTTCTTCCAAATGAACTTTGTTATATTTTTTTCTAATTCATTATAAATGTTTCTTGGTACTTTGATAGGTATGCCACTAAATAAATAAATTAATTTGGGCAGAATTGTCATTTTTTTATATTAGCTTATCCTATCAATTTGCAATTAATGTTTTTCCAGTTATTTAGATCTAGTTTTACTTGTATCAAAAGTGTTTTGTAGTTGTGTTCATATAATTCCTGTGTCTGTCTTGGAAAATAGATTCCTAAATATTTTATATTGTCTAGTGTGATTTTAAATGGAATTTCTCTTTCTAACTTGCTTCTGGGCTGTGTTATAAATATACAGAAATTCTCATGATTTGTGGGTTTATTTTCTATCCTGCAAATTTGCTGAAGTTTTTGATTATTTCCACTGGCTTTTTAGTTGATTCTCTAGGATTCTTTATGTAGACCATCATTTCATGTACAAAGAGTGATAGTTTAGTCTCCTCACTGCGTATTTTGATACCTTCGATTTCTTTTTCTTCTCTAATTGCTACTACTAGTGTTTCTAGTACAATGTTAAATAATAGAGGTGATAATTGACTTCCTTGCTTTACTCCTGGTCTTATTGGGAAGGCTTCTAACTTATCCCCATTACAGATGATGCTTGCTGATGGTTTTGAATACATAGTGTTTATTATTTTTAGTTAAAGCCCATCTATTCTTATACTTTCTAAAGTTTTCATTAGGAATGAGTGGTGTATTTTGTCAAAGGCTTTTCCTGCACCTATTGAGATAACCATGTGATTTGTGTTTGGTTGTTGATATGGTCAATTATATGGATAGTTTTCCTAATATCAAAGCATTCTTGTATTCCTGGTATAAATCCACCCTGATCATTATGAGTAATACTCATGATAACTTGCTTGTATCTTTCTTTTTAAAAAATATAATAGTTTTAAAACATTTCCTCCTAGATATGAGGATCAAAAATTTACTTGAAAGGTTTCATCATCCAAGTCCCAGTTATACACCTCTAATCAGCTTTAGAAAAGAATGAGTTGAAAAAAGTTGAGACCATGTAACTCTTCCAGAAAGCCATGCTGTTTATGTTTACTGAAAATCAAGATGAGATTGTTTATGTACTTGACTTCCCTTTCAAGGAGATTAGAAGATCACTGTGATTTCCAATGACTTAATTGGAAATATTCTAAAGTCATCATAGAAATGTTTAATATGAGGTAGTATTTGCTGTGGATATTTCCAAAAACTATTCCTAAATATTAATTTGTTTTAAAAGCAGCTAAATAACATTAATCAATTCAGTTAAATGAGTCCTGCTCATTTAGTCTTTTCTTTTTCTCCTCAAAGTGTGTGTGTGTGTGTGTGTGTGTGTGTGTGTGTGTGTGTGTGTGTGTATCCATACTTCAGGGAAGCTCACTGGACTCAGTGAACTATAAAGCAGTCTGGCATTCAAATATATATAGTTCTAACTATAAACCTTACACACACACACAAGTAATGAAAAAAGCAAACATTTATTAACTTTCTTAATATGAAAGACACTACTAATTGGAAGTATACAAAAATAAAGACAGAATAGTGTCTGTTTTCAAGTTTACAATCTATTCAAGACAACATATCAATGGATGAGTTATTGCAAAATATATGTAAACTAAATTTTTAAAAATATAATGAGGATAGTTCTAAGAAGAAAAGAATCATGAATGGACTCTTGTGTGAGAGGATCCTAAAGCTGAACTTTATTTTTTTGTTTGAAAAATTTTATTTAATTAATTAATTTAGAATATTTTTCCATGGTTACATGATTCATGGTCTTTCCCTTCCATTCTCCCACCCTCCTCCCATAACCAATGAACAATCCCACTGGGTTTTACGTGTGTAATTGATCAAGACCTATTTCCATATTAATATATAAATTAGGGTGATCTCTGAGAGTCTAAATCCCCAATTATATCCCCATCAACCCATGTGATTAAGCAGTTGTTTTTCTTCTGTGTTTCTACTTCCACAGTTCTTCCTCTGAATGTGGATAGCATTTTTTCTCATAAGTCCCTCAGAGTTGTCCTGGATCATTGCATTGCAGCTAGTGGAGAAGTTTCTTTGTGCCACAATGTATAAGTCTCTGTTTACAATGTTCTCCTGGTTCTGCTCCTTTCACTCTGCATCAATTACTGGAAGTCGTTCCAGTTTACATGGAATTCCTCCAGTTCATTATTCCTTTAAACACAATAGTATTCCATCACCAACAGATAACACCATTTGTTCAGCCATTGCCCAATGGAAGGGCATCCTTTCATTTTTCAATTTTTTGCCACCACCAAAAGCGCTAACACTGAATTTTAAAGCTGAAAAAAGCAATGGGATCCAAGAGAGAATAATTAAGATGGATCATATTCTAGGCATAAGATACAATCTGAACTAAGGCCTAGAGTAAGAGATGGAATATTACAAAAGTGAGGAATGATAAGTTGATGAATTGTCTGGAATATAGAAAGCATAAGGGAGATTTTAATTAAAAAGGTGTAAAAAGATAGACTAAATTCAAACTGTAACTTTTAGATGTGGGAAATGGTGGAGGGGAGTTGTCAAAGATGGCTCTGGTGCTTTTTGAGTGGGCAACTGGGAAAATGATGCTACTGAGAGATATGTTGGAGGACAAGCAATAAACAAAACCAGTTTTTTCCCATTTTTACCTGATAGGTAAGAGCTCATAACAGTTGTTAACTCATTTACCTCAGAGGATGGGTTTTATTATTCCTGAAAAGTATATCTAGTAGTTTGAATTTCTTAAAAAATGTGTTATATAAATATTCTTCTTTAGTTCTTTAGAACTTGGAAGTGTCAAAATCTCACATTCTATTTGATTTTATTTTTTAAATCACCTAATATACATATTTCTATCTATAAGCTATACACATACAAGAAAAGAGAAAAATATCAGGATAAAGCATACACAGGAAATCATCCCAAATGATATGTAAAATAAAATGATACAATTTTGAAGGTAGAATTAGCATTGAGGAGGGATTGGTTAAAAATATAGACTTTAAAAATAAGAATAAGCAATTATTTAAGTCAAATGACAAAGTAACAAAAAATAAAACAAATGAAACAATAAAAACATGTCTAAATGCAAACAGAATGAGAACATAGGATCTATACAATATTTTTAATTTACCATATATACAATATCTTTTTTTATTCTAAAGAGAAATCAGGTATGTAACTATTCATCGTGATTTGCCCTTAGACATTTCATGACTGTTTCTACTGGCTCAGTTAAGCATAAATTTATAGATTTTATGGTTAAGGGAGCTTGAGATGAGATGCTGAATTCTCTTTAGTTAGTCCTGTCACTTTTTTTGGGGGGGCACCATCTGCTGTCACCTTACAGAACCCAAATTATGTTATAAAAGTAAAAACAAGAAAAATATGCATTTAATCTTGAATGGGAAATATTTTCCAAGTATATTAATTTGAAATTGTTGTTATTCTACCCACATGAATCCTTGAGAATGAGAAAGACCAGATAATAATACATTAATATTCAATAAAATATGATATATTCCACAAAGATTTATTGTATAACTACTCTGTGTGAAGAATGTCTGCTAGTCATTAGATGAAATACAAAATTTAAATAAGAATCCCTTCCTCATAGAGAATGCAAAATAATAAATAAGCAGTCTGGTAGTGCCAACTTAATTGTTCATTCCTAAGACTTTATTTTTTTCAGAGACATTCATTGAGTCTCTCCATGGAGCCTGTCGGAAGGGGAAACACAAACAAAGGGGCAATGTGTCATTATATTATCTAAGGTAACACAATATCTTTATTGAATTAATTAGCTAGTCTGATGACTTCTTATCTCAGAAGCTTTGGATTACCTTTCATACCTTTGAAAAATTTGGGCATTTTTATTGTATGACCTAAGTTAAATTCTGATGAGGATCTAAGCCACACTTCAGTAGTAAATGTTATGCATAGTGGACAGTTTAAAGTCTATTAGTACATAAGAGAAATTTTCAGTATATCCCTCTAATAAGGCATTATATTGTGCCCCAATAAGCCTGAAATATTCAAACAACTCTTCTACCCATTTCTGCCTAGTTAAATACTATTCAGCGTTGAATGACCAACAGAAATATTACATTTCCCATGAAGCCATTCTGGTTCAATTCAACCAGAAAAGACATTATTCTCTCAAATTCCTGATTATTTTGCTTGATTCTCTAACAACACTAAAAATATACTGCATTTTTTCCATTCATGTATTTGTTCCTTATCTTCTCCTAGACAAACATAATTGACTTGAGAGAAGAAATTATGCTTTATGTAGCTTTATATATTTTCATTTCTTTCATAGCCCACTGAACAAAGCAGACACTACACAAATATTGGTGAATGAGTGAAATAAAAAATGTTAGTTAATTTTTTCTTCTTCCTTCTGCCTGTCATTGTTGTTTTTCTCCTTCTCATCTAAAAGACTGACAAAGATTTAAAAAATCAGTGGGGGCAGTGATGGTAAAAAAAGTACAATCAACTGGGAAAAAAACCTTCTTATATTATCCTTGATAACAGTCTTTTATCCAAGAAATATAATTAACAAATACAAATTTAGTTTTAAATGCCAATAAATTAATGGAATCCAAATTCTAAATATATAAAAATATTTTAAATACTAACTGGAGAAATGTAACTTGAGCAACTCTGGATTTTTACACATATACATTAGGTAAATGTTAATATCAAAAGAAAAAAGGAAATAACACTTCTTGGAGTAACTTGGAAAATTATCCTTTATAGGAGCTGTATTGGTTCTGTCACCCTGGAAAGCAATTTGTAATTAACTCCCTAACAAATTTAAAGTGTGCTTATCTTTTGATCCAGAAATACTAAAGGTAAGACTATCTACCAAAGAGATAAAAGAAAAACAGAAAGGGTGTATATATGCAAGAAATAGTTATTTCTTTTTTGAGGGAATAAATAAATGGAAATTAAGAAATTGCCTATCCATCTGAGAATGGTTAAATAAATTATGTTACATTTGCAATAGATTATTATGATGAGTACAAGAAATAGTGAAAAGGGTGGTTTTATAGAAACTTCAGAGGACTTGAATGAACTGATATAAAATGAAGTCAGCAGAGACAGAACAATTTCATAAAATCAAAATCATTGTAAAAGAATTATTTTGAGAGTCAAGAATTCTGATCAATTCAGTAGCTGAGCATGAATAACCAACCAATAAACATATTAAATGCTCTGTGAGAAGAGCTGGAGATACAAAAAAGAGGCAAAGGGTAGTAGCCCCTCCCCTTTAATAAGAAGACAACATGTAAAAAATATATATACTAAGCAAGCTGTATACAGATTAATTTGAAATAACAAAAGGAAGGCCCTGGAACTAAGAGGGGTTGGAGAAGGCTTTTTGTAGAAGATGAGATTTTAGTTGGAATTTAAAGGAAACTAGGAAATTCCATAGTCATAGCACAAGAGCAAAAGGGACATGATGTACAGTCAGAAAGTTTGCTGTAGTCAAGTGATGAGGTGGTTTTTTTTGAACTTCCAGGAAGCCAGTGTCACTGGAACTAAGTTCCAATGTTGTGGAGAAAGGTATAACAAAACTGAATGGTGAACTAATTATAAACCAAGCAATTTTTCATCTTTATATTTTTTCATTTTTTATTTTATTGACACCTTTGAGTTGTTGTTGGGTTTTTGGGGTGTTTTTTTTGGCCTGTATTCCTTGACATCTTAATTTTTGTGGGCTTAGGATATGAGATTCTTTAACCTGTGGAAGAGGTCATATATCTTCTTTCTGAAAGAAGCATTGATAGTAAAAGTTTTCCCATGAATCATGGAAGGAAAAAGAGGCATATAATTGTAATAACAATTTAGGTAAAAATTTATAAGTTTACAAAGTTCTCATTAGGTAAACCTTGTCCTATACACAAATGTAGCAGGAAATAGAGCTAAAGTTCTAAGTTGCTCCTTGAGTTTCTTCTTCCAGACTGCCTCTGGAGTTAACCAACCTAATTTTTTTGTTTAATTTAAGAGGGAAAATTTTGAGACTGGCTGTAAATTAATAATCTTATTAATCAAAAAATAGTAGGAGAAAAAAATGGAAAGGAGAGAGATATACAGGATATTTTCTTTATTGCTCTATTTAGCTTGCTATTCTGTGGCCACCATTAGGGCCACCTTGCCATACTCATAGGGAAGTCCAGCCAGCAACAAACATGGAAGAGAAGAGCAGGAAATACTCTTGCCTCAGTTTATCAAACCTTTTCTCTGCATACTGTCACACCAACTGTGAGCCAACTGTGGCTTTCTATTTTGCCTGGGTCACCCAAGAGGGCAGACTAAGGGGCAGTGGAGGAAACATCTCCCTGCCGCCCTGTCTCATGATCTCTTGACTCTATTACTGCCTTTTTTCTATCCTTGTGACCCAATTCACTCAATTATTTCCTTCACATACAATCCTTGTCTCTGGGTCAAGTAGTTAACAGGAGATGATGTTATCTGCTCATCCTCAGAAAAAGGAGGGAGAATAAATTTCCTTCACACAATTCCATCTCTGATTCTTCGGGAAACCAGCATGTTAAAATCTCCTCATGGTTTTCTAGGAGATTTTATAATAACAATTACAAATGTAGCTCTAGGCTTCTAACCAATAAATGTCTCAATACTTCTAGGTGTTCTACATAAAAATACACAAATGCCTCAAACTTATGGTTGTAAACTGATTGAATTCTGGGAAAAACTGAAATTGTCTCTACTTTCCTCACACTGAATTTGGTACATTCCAATTGACCCAAAAGTATATCTCTTTGCCCACTGTTCAAATTCTTATATAAATATTGTTCCTGACACTAGTTTTCATTTGTCAATTGAATATTTATTTTTGTCTAACATTTCATATCTATGCCTCATATCTGTGACTACCAATTCTTTTTAAACAGATATTTTGATATTTCAGAGAACTTTTGGACCTTAACCTCTTTTTGCTACTCAACCCAGGCGGCTTCTATTCACATCAAAGAAGGCTCTCACCCTTTCATAAGACTCATCTCCAGCCTTGCCCCTTAGGACTTGGATGAACATCACAATTGAACATGCTTATAATTCAGAATTAAAGAATGTCAAAACAAACTCACTTCTCCATTTCTACATAAATAGAATCAAAGATATTTAAGTTATACTCGTACATAATGTAGGATTATATATTTTCTTTTGCTATTTTACTGACATAAATACTAGAAGTTTCCATTGTTGGTGTATGTCAGTATTATTAGTATTAACACATTTTAAGTATGTGGAAATCTCATTCTAATAAGGTTTATTTTTTCCATTTATTTCCCTGTGATAATTGCAGTTTTGGTTTGAGATAATAGTTTTGTGTGTGTTTGTGTGTGTGTTAGTTATAATGATTCTATGTAGCCTAATGTGAACAAAATACTACCAAAGTTAAGCTTCAGACAATTTCAAATGATGCTATTATTCTTGTTGCCCCTCAGTATTTTATCCTATTACAGAGGTAAATAATTCTAAATGTCTTGAAAGGATAGCATTTTACTACTTCAGTATTTCAATTTATAGAACTTTTCAATATACAAACTAAAATTTCAACAATTTCAGTATATAGATCTAAAGATAATATAGAACTAGTATAATACTAGTTCTAGCAAAACTCTTACATTCTATCTTAGTAACAATTCTAAGACAGGAAGAAAAAGACTAGGAAAATAGGATTAAGTGACTTCTCCAGGATCACCCAGCTAGGAAATGTCTAAGGCCACATTTGAACCCAGATCATCCTGACCACAGTTCTGGTGTTCTTTTTACTGTGGTACCAACTGCTCCACTAGAATTCTATAGTAAGTAGTAACTGGGTGACTCTCATTCTTTCTGGACCTCATCTATAAAATGAAAGAATTGTATCAGGTGATCTTTTAAGTATACTTCTGCCAGAGGTATGCAGTTAATGTTTAACAACCAGCTTTCTAGGAGGACGGGTAGGAAGGGATGTTTCTTTTTGAGATCCTTATTAGATATAGAGGCAATTATTATAATAGAATGGCCTATTTTAGAAAATATGATATTTTAAAGATTCACCTAAGGTAATAACTAAGAAATAATGAGCAGGTTAATTTTAAAAAAGGAAAAATCTATATGAAATTATGGAGATTAAAACAAGGAGAACTAAGGGAACAATATATACAGCATCAGGAATATTTTTTGAATAATGACTTGTGTATCTCTACCAGGGGTGGGGGGGAAATGTTGAAGGGAAATAAGCAAGACAATTTTTATACATATATCTTTTTGTCAAATGATGTCCTTTCTGGCATGGGGTCGGGAGAGGGAGTTACCTGGGAATTTTAATTTAACAAGCAATAATTAATTCATTTTAAAAGAGATATAAAACAATCAAGAAGAGGAATCTGATATCAAGTCTGCATTTTGACATAAACCTTATATTATCAATGAAGAAACCTTTTAATTTTGTAAAAAATTCCTTAAAAGACAAAGCAATATTTTGTCATAACAAAGGGAGCTGTTATAAATATTTTGAAACATGGATTCTTTCCTTCTTTCCATAATCTTCTTGGGAAACAGACCCAGCAAACTAAGGGTACACAAAATTTTATTACTCTTTAGGTGTAATTCCAAATTGCTCTCTATAAATGTTGGATCAGTTCACAGCTCCATCAATAATGCATTACTTTTCCCACTTTTCCACAGCCCCTCCAACATTTGTGATTTTGCCCTTTTGTCATTTTAGTCTGTCTGATGGGTATGAGGTGATATTTCTGAATCATTTTGGTTTGCATTTTTCTAATCAATGTCCTGGAGCATTTCTTATATACTTTAATTTCTTCATCTAGAAATTGTCTGTTCATATCTTTAGCACATTTTTTATCAATTGGGGAATGGTTCTTATTTTTATGAATTTGATGAAGTTCACTATGTATTTTAGATATGAGACCTCTAACTCAGGGCCTGTATACAATGCCCTCCACCCCATTGTTCTGCTTTCTTTCCAATCTTGGCAGCATTTATTTGTACAAAAACTTTCCAATTCAGTATATTCAAAATTATCCATTTTCCATTTCGCAATTCTGTCCATCTCTTGTTGAATCATAAATCCCTCTCCTATTCATAAAACTGACAGGTAGTACATTCCTTGTTCTTCTTATTTACTTATGGTATCTCAATGTATGTGTAGATCATATATTCACTTTTATCTTATTTAAGTGAATGTTCTAAGGTCTATACCTACTTTCTGCCAAGCTAGTTCCTAGTTGCCTCAGCAATTTTTTTCCCAACAGTAGTTTGTTATCCAAAAAATCCTAGATCTATGGTTTTATCAAATACTAGTTTATTAAAATATTTTATTGCTGCTTGTTGTGTGTCTGTTCTGTTCCAGTGGTCTATTTTTCTGTTTATTAGGCAATATCAACTAGTTTTGGTAATTATTGTCTTACAATATCATCCAAAATCCAATACTACTAGATTTCCTTCCTTTATATTTTTCATTAATTTTTTTACATTCTTGATCTTTTATTCTTCCAAATGAATTTTGTTATTTCTTCTAACTCAATAAAGTAATTATATAGCATTGAATAAATAGATTAGTTTGGATAGGATTGTCATTTTAATTATATTGGCTCTGCTTGTCCATGAACAATTTATATTTCTCCATTTATTTAGAACTGACTTTACTTATGTTAAAAGTGCTTTGCTTAGTAAGTTCCTGGGTTTATTTGGCAGGTATACTTCAAGGTATTTTATTCTAATTTAGTTATTTTAAATGAACTACCTCTCCCTCTTCTTGCAGGACTTGGTCAGCAATATATAAACTAGGGGATGCCCACCAATGGGTAATGACTAAATAAATTATGCCACATGAATGTGGTACAATACTACTGCACCATAATAAACAATGAACAAACTGATTTTTTTTTAAACTGAAAAGAATTACATAAGATAATGAACAGTGAAATTAGTAGAACCAGGAAAACAACATTATCACAGCCTCAGAACTAATACTAGAAGAATAAACTGAGAATGTTACCTCCAGAAAATGAACAGAAAGATAAAACATTAAGGACTTAATTTATATGGATACATTGGCCTCCATGACAATATCCTATGAGATTCAGGGAGGTTAAGGAGGAGTTATGACACTAGTAGACAGAGTCCATGACATAGATATGAAGAAAAGTAAGTTAAACATATAAAGAAATCTGTGATTGAATTAATACAATATTTTCTTTTTCTTTATGGAAATATTTGCTGTGTTTAGATTTGTAAATATGTGAAATAATAATAGAAAAGAAAAAAGAGATTGTCTAACATTATATATTCTACATATCTAGCCCTGAATCTCTGAAAAGAAGGAAGAAAAATCTTCATGTTTGTCATTCATGGTTAAATTTGGTCAATATAATTTCAAATAATATAGTTTTGATTTCCATTATTTGTTTTTCTGTCTGTTTACACTGATTAATCATTTGGAATATTATTTTTTCAGATTCTTTCATTTTGTATCAGTTAATCTATCATCCAATACTTACCTATATATTTAATATATTTAAACTTTCTTATGTTATATTCTATCATATTCATGCACCACAATACGTTTAGCCATTCCCTAATTGATGGACATACATTTTGTTTCCTGGACTTTACTATTTTTTAAATGTGTTATTAGAAATATTTTGGTATATGATGGACATTTATATCTTTGACCTCTTTAAGATATATGCTTAGCAAAACAAAAAAAATAGAGTGCATTGTCAGAAAATAATTCTGACATAAGTGGAATTTAAAAATAATTAAAACTTAAAAAACAAAAACAAAGCAATTAGCATATACTAAATACAATAATTTCTACAAAACCACAGTGTTTCATATATCCATTGACACATCTTTATAACCTCATTTTTTGAAACTTTTATAAGATATTTGATGATGTGAGTGGTTAGGAATTAAAGGGGGAAGGTAAGGAAAGTATTTAATTTTTGAGGCTATTATCCGTATAAAATATTTGAAACTTAATAGTAGTAAAAATAAATCTCAGAAAAAATAATTTATATGTCAAATAAACGAGGAGTGTCCAAACAAATTATGATATTTGAATGTATTAGAAAATTGTTTTATTATTAGAAAATGCAAATATAGAAATAATATGAGGAGATTTAAATAATGCTATAGTCAGTGAAAAAATGACAGTAAAAACAAGGAATTAATTATGATTTAATTAAAGTAAATAATTATTTTACATAATCTCAGAACATGAAAAGACCTTAAAGGTCATCTGTTCTAAACTATAACTTAATACAAATTTCTGGAAAAATGATCCTGGAAAATCATCCTGTTTTCCAATTGAAGACTTTCACTGAAGGGGACCAAACTCTCCTTTAGAGAAGTCATTTCACTTTTGGATTGCTATTATGTATTGGAAGTTTTTCTTTGATTTATGCCTAAATCCTTCTGTCTCCAACTACTAGTGACTAAATTGGGGTGCCATTAGTCAGAAAGTCATAAACATTTATCAGGTTCTTACTAAAAACCAGGCACTATACTAACCACCAAGAATTTAAAACAACCAAACAAGCAAACAAAGAAAAAACACTGCTTTCAAGAAGTTCACATACTATGATGCTGATGGAATGTGTAAGGAACGATTATCTGGAGGATTTCTATATGAACTGGAAGAACTTTAATGAACTGATACAGAGTGAAATGACCAGAATAAATTGTACACAAATAGTAAAACATTATGGAAAAATCCAATGTAATGGACTTTGCTACTAGTAACAATGTAATAGGCCAAGACACTCCTGAAGAACTTATGGGAAAGAATGTAATGACACTGAGAGAAAGAACTTTGGGTTTACAAATGTAAAAGAACATATCATATCACTTATTACATTATATATGGGTTTTTATTTGGGGTTTAGGCTTTAAAAGATCACTCTAGACTTCTGGGTCAAGATGGTGGCAGAGTAGAGGCAGGGCGACTTTCTCTCCTTACAAACAAATATAGCATACCTCCAAAGGACAAAAAAAAAAAATCCAGATGAAAGAAGAGACCCCACAATAGTGCACAGTATCGGGTACTTCCACTCTATAAGGGGGAGAAATAGCTCCCATCAAAATGCAAGCTGATCAACCCTCCCCCACCTCACTCACAGTACCAGAGTCAGAGGCTGCACTCCAGAGTTAGAGCCAGCGGGGGCACAAAATCTAGCTCCTTGGCAGCTAGCTGGCACCACTAGGAGCTTTCCCCTGAGAGCAGCAAGACCTGAGACTCTAGGAGGCTGGAAAACTCAGACCTTGGACACGGGAGTGGGGCTGAGAGAGGCAGCAGTAGCATCCAGCACGCTCAGACTCAGGGGAAAACCTCAGGTGGATGAGCAAGTGTGGGACAAGTTCTGGGCTCTGGGCAGCTGGCAAGGAACACGGGGTATTGGACCTGAAAACAGCTAGACCAGAGACCCCAGGAGGGTCTCCAGAGAAGCCAGGAGACTCACAAAGTAACCTCAGGCAAAAACTGCTCCCTAACTCCATACAAAGAGAATCAGATTGCCTTACTCAGACTTCTCGCAGATAAAGCATGATGATGCCAAGCAAGGCCCAAGAAATAAACAAGAAGACCAAGAAAAAAAATTTAACATTTGATAACTTTTGCACAGAAAAAAACCCAGAAAACAGAGGAGGACAAACAATTAAAGACATCCAAACCTTCCCCAAAAAATGACAATGGATCACAAGATCTTGAAGAGTTCAAATCTGAGATCATGAGAAAGACAGAAGATATCTGGCAAGAAAATAACAGTTTAAAAGGCAGAATTTTACAATTGGAAGAAAGGGAGGCTCAGAAATCAAATGAATTGATAAGCAAATTGAAGACCAGAAATGACCAGCTGGAAGCCTTGAAGAACCAAATAGACCAGATTGAAAAGGAAAACCAAAAGATTTTAGCTGAAAACTGGTCTCTAAAGGCTAGAATTGGGCAATTGGAAGCCAATGATCTCACAAGACAACAAGGATTAATAAAGCAAAGTCAAAAGACTGACAAAATAGAAGGAAACATGAAATATCTCAATGAGAAGTTAATAGACCAAGAAAACAGGTCTAGAAGAGACAACTTGAGAATTATTGGTCTTTTGGGAAAATTAGAGACAAATAGAAACCTAGATAGTGTATTACAAGAAATTATTCAACAAAACTGCCTCAATATTCTCAAACAAGAGGGCAAAGTAGACATTGAAAGGATCCATAGATCACCCTCTACACTAAATTCTCAGAAGACAACCCCCAGGAATGTAATAGCCAAATTCAAAAGCTTCCAAGTTAAGGAGAAAATATTATAAGAAGCCAGAAAGAGACAATTTAGATATCAAGGAACACTAATCAGGATTACACAGGATCTGGCAGCCTCCACACTAAAAGACCGCAAGGCTTGGAACATGATATGCAGAAAGGTAAGAGAATTGGGTCTATAACCAAATATCACATACCAATCAAAACTGACTATATAATTAATATTATTAATTAATTAATTAGTTAATTAAACTGAAATTCTTTGAAAAAACAAAAAAAATTATCTTATGACTTAGCAGTAATATTTTGTAACCCTGCCTTTCAGTAATTTACAAATATATGGTTTGTCATCTATGATTTTGTTCAGATTATTGATTTTTAAAAAATGTTAGATGGTTAATGCAACAAGGAAATTCTTAGAGTACTATATTTTATAAATTCTAAGATTACATAGTAATTAATGAGTACATTTTGAGCCTTGCCATTCCAGCAGGTTTAAATTCTCCTAAAAGTACCAATTTCTACTTTATTTCATCCTTTCTATTTTGTTTACATGAACAAATGATATGCAGAGATATAATTAGGAATTTGTATGCCCTCAAATTAACTCTACAATATAAGATATGAAAATAATACAAGAAATAATTAAAATAAATTCAATTTGGTAGGAAGTAGAATTAAATTTTAAGTTCAAAGCTCTGTAGCTGGAAATGACCAGAGAAGACATCTAGTTTAAATCCCTTCATTTTACAGTTGAGGAAACCAAGACCTAGGTAATATGGTGTAGAAGTAGCAAATCTAAAATGAGAACCCAGATATTCTGATTCCAAAGCTAGAGCCCTTTTAACTGAAACACACTTCTTCCCTATTGCATGAAGGAATAGTGCTACTTTTTAGCTTAACTATTTCCTAACTAAATATTACATTTTGTTTTTCTTATTGTTTTTTCTATAAGTATGCATATTATAATTTAATATCTTGGGATTTAAATATAGTTACCTTGCCCTATCCATGGTTCTGGTCAAATATCTTATTGAAATGTATGCATATTATTACCATGGTATTTCCCTAGTCCACCAATCTTGTTACAAAACTTGTTACCACAACTAATTATAACAAAAATGAAGCTGATATAGTATGACTTGATTTTCTTTTTTTAAAGTTGTATCTTTTGTTTTTACATTTTTATAGTTCATAACATTCACTTCCACTTATAATCCTTTTTCCTATTCAGTGAGGCTTTTCTTTAGAAAATATTAAAAAGAAAAAAACAACACCTAAACTTCAGTAGAAAATATATAAAGCATTCTGCAATTTATGGTAGTCCTTACCTTTATCATGAATGAAGGATGCAATTTCTATATTTTATCTGTGACAAAGATTGGTGATTATAATTATAATCAATTTTTTTTCATTTTCATTGTTTTGGTCATTGCACTATTTTCCTTTTTCTGATTACTTTACTCTGTGTCACTTTACCTAAGATTATTTTAATGTTTGATTTCATTTCATTTTTATTATATTGATTATTTCTCATGATCTATTAATATTGCACTGCATTTCTGTACTACTGTTTGGCTATTTTGAATCAAAGGACAATAATTTTGTTTCCTGGTATTTATTAAGACCAAAGTGCTAATATAAATATCTCAGTGATTGGGGACCTTCTATCTTTGATTCCTTTCATAATATACCTAGTAATTGATTCTCTTCACCAAAGTAAATGGGAAATTTAGTTACTTTTTGGTCATAAATGTAAATGCTTCTCACATTTAAAAGTTTTCTATCTCTAACAACAATATGTTGATTTATCTTTGATTTCCACTTACATATTGGCAATGGCTATCTTTTGTCACTTTCACCTAATTTCTGGTTTGAAGTGAAATTTCAGAATATTATTTATCTGGTACAACCTTTCATATGATTGTTTGCAACTTGACTTACATTTGAAAAATGTCCATTTATTTTAAAAACTTAGACAGAAGGGAATGAGTTATTCATATGTGCATAATTGTGTCATATGTGTTGAATCTGTGTATATCAGAGATTCTTGATGCAAAGAAATTTTTGCCAATCAAAAGATTTTCTTATACAGGATACATGATTTTATTTTTGCAAAATATTTTCAATTGAATGTAACCGGAGCATTTTACTTTTCTTTGCCCTCCTCTTAACTTTATTTTGGAATTCTTCAAACAGTAAAAATTGTGAGATTTACTTATGAAGTCATGAGGTTTTCTTTTTTAAGTAAGTGGTAATATTTTATGAAAATAAGAATAATTTTATTTCCTCTTTGTTGATATTAATGTGTTTCATGATTTTATTATTATTTCTATCACTTGTATTTCTAGAGCTTGCTTATCCCTGATATTTAATGTTATTTTGTGGTAAAAAAGACGTTACATTGATTTTACATAAATCCATAATATTATATAAAATGTATATTATAAATACATATTATATTAAATTGTTGCTTTTTGTTCTGATCTTTAAAACATAAGCAATATATTTGGGGAAGAACAAATAAGTTTTATTTGTTAATATAATCCTATAGTTTAGGGTTTTATTTTTAAGCATTTTTATAGTGATTTTTTTCTAATGTCCAGGTTTTGCCTCCCTGTTATGAATCCAGTTTGGTAATGCTGAATATTTATATATATTTTTATATAGAGATATATATAGATATTGCTTTAGTGCTTTGTTGTATTTTATTTTAAAATTTTTCATCAATATGCGTTAGTGAATTGGTGGTCTATTATTTTCTTTTTTTATAATTTGTCAGGAAACATTATTGTGTTACTCTTTGCTAGGCATTGGGTGAAGATAAAACAAATAAAAGCAGAAATAAAGATTGTCTCTGCCCTCAAGGAGTTTAACTTCTAAAGGAAGTAAAAAACATATATATTAAGCTAAAAAAAATAGGAGAAAAGGAGGTACCTGGTGTTAAAAGGATTATCTCTCTCTCTGTCTCCTTAAGAGGCTAAAGAGCAAAATTTCTAAGTATCTCAGAACCAACAGGAGTCAGTGAGCCAGAGCTGAAGATTCCATTATCAGGGAGACCAGGACTGAGGGGAGGAAGTAGCCTGCCCTCTTACAGGAAGTTAGGGGGGACAGTTGATGAGTGAGGGGAGAAAGGAAGCAGCCACTGACAGTTGAGGGTCTTTTGACTCTGGGATCTCAATAAAAAAGGAGGTCTATCTCTGATGCAAGGGGCTACTGACAGTTGGCTGCTGTCAGTTGGGTTGCTATAGAAAACTGATTGAAGGAGTGAATGAGTGGTGGCTATGTATTATTTTAGGGAGTTAGGTAGTTATTGAATAATTTATAGAGTAAAGTAGAGTAGAGTAGAGTAAGCCTGGTATGCCAGGCAGAAAAACCTGTCCTGAGAAGATGAGAGAGTTTTAGGAAATTGTAGGCAGTTATTAGAAATTCTAGGTATAATTCTAGTTGATAATTTTAACAATCTCTCTTTCCTCTTTTCTATCTTTCTATTTTTACTTCTTTCTTAGATTAAACAAAGTTTTTGTTAAACTTCTCTCCTCACTTTGTCGAACTCCTTGATTTAACCCTTACAATAAAACTGGGTTGTGTTAATGAAAATCTGGAGTCAAGAGTGGAACCTGGAGAGGAATGAAGACATGGCTATCCTGGAGTTTTCTTTAAAATAGAGGTTCTATTATGCCCAAAGAACTATAAAACTATGTAAACACTTTGACCTAGCAATATCATTAGTAGGTCTGTATCTCAAAAATATAAAAAAAAAGGCCTACACGTACAAAAATATTAATAGGATTTCAAATGATGGAAAATTCTCTTGCTCTTGAGGCAATCAATTTTATTTTTAAATAAGTTCATATTAATTAGTTCCTTTCATTCAAGTAGTCAATACCAAATGGAAAGCTGATCATATTCATAATCTATCTGAGAACCCAAATCACTTGACTATATGAGTATATATAAATCATATGGAATTGACACACCTTTTAAAATTGGGAATTGCATTGTTAATGCATCTCGGGCATATACTAAATTTTTAAAATGAATAGCATATTTTTTTCTTTCCAGAGGCTTCAGTGGAAGGAAGGAAGGAAGGAAGGAAGGAAGGAAGGAAGGAAGGAAGGAAGGAAAGAAGGAACAAAGGAAGGAAAGAAGGGAGGAAGGAAGGAAGGAAGGATTAACCTAAATGAATTTGTACCTACTTTTTACTTCCATTTCTGATAAATTCTAGACCATAGTTACACTGAAGATTGAGATGTGTGAGTTCCTACTTCTATTCTTTCTGTTTCTACTTCAATCATCTAGGATAGCCCTCATTTTACAGATAAGAAAACTGAATATATGAGAAGTTGGGTTACTTGCACAGGGTCTTAAAGCTAAGTTCCTAAAGTAGAACTCAAATACAAATTTTCCTGATTAAAAGTTATACACTATGTTCAAGATCTCTGCTACACAAAATTGAAACACTAATGCACTGCTGGTGGAGTTGTGAATTGATCCAACTGTTCTGGAAGGCAATTTGAAACTATGCCTAAAGGGCTTTAAATGACTGCCTGCCCTTTGACCCAGCCATACCATTGCTGGGTCTGTACCCCAGAGAGATAATAAGAAAAAATACTTGTACAAAAATATTTATACCTTCACTCTTTGTGGTGGCAAAAAAACTGGAAAATGAGGGGATGTCCATCAATTGGGGAATGGCTGAACAAATGGTGGTATCTGGTGGTGATGGAATACTAATTTGCTGAAAAGAATAATGAATTGGAGGAATTCCATGTGAACTGGAAAGACCTTCAGGAATTGATGCAGAGTGAAAGGAAAAGAACCAGAAGAACATTATACACAGAGACGGATATTCTGTGGTACAATCGAATGTAATGGACTTCTCTACTAGCAGCAATGCAATGACCCAGGACAATTCTGAGGGCCTTATGAGAAAGAATGCTATCCACATCCAGATAAAGAACTGTGGGAGTAGAAACACAGAAAAAATGCAACTGCTTGATTACATGGTTTGATGGGGATATGATTGGGGAGGAAGACTGTAAATGATCACACTACTGCACATATTAATAATATGGAAATAGGTCTTGATCATAGCATGTAAAACCCAGTGGAATTGCTCATTGGCTTCAGGAGGGTTGGAAAGAGGGGAGGGAAAGAACATGATTCATGTAACCATGAAAAAATATTCTATATTAATCAAATAAATAAACCTTAAAAAATGAATAGCGTAGTGTTCACAACTAGATATTGGGAAAGTTAAAGCAAAAAGAAGCTTCATTTACCAAAACCATAGATGGCAAGAGGGAGATCTAAACAGCTATTCTTTCTTTTGGCAAAAGGCTAATCCTTTTACAATCCTTTCTTCGAATATGACAGAGTTACTTATCTAGCTTTGAGTGGCCACTTGCACATTTTTTTCTCCAAAGCCGAAATGCAAAGATAAGTTTTCTTATGTTGTTTGGTTTTTAAAGCAAAGTCAGTTATGGATCATTTCATATTTTTTCTTCTTACCACTGTTCATATATAACTCTCACCTCGACACTTCTTTAGATAGCATACTCTGACTCCATGTTATTATTATGTTGCAAACATGCATTTTATATATATACACATATATATATAAATCAGCAAGATCTAGAGAATGAAAAGTAACTCAAACAGAATATTGAAGAAAACGTAATCGTTCTATATAAATACATTTAAAGAAAACTTATTTATTTTGATTTTAAGATTTTATATAGAATTATATTTATTTGAATGTTTTATCGATGGATACTAATTTTAAAATTAAATATAATTTTAAAGAAATAATTGAGGGGGTCAGCATCATGGAGACCACAAATATCTATCCTAATCATTGTGTCAATTGTCAATTAGTGTTAATATCAAGGATGGGATACTGAATCATTGTTTGAAACAATATAGCTTTATTTGTATTTTAAATATATTCCTCTCCCGTGGAGATGTTTATTCTATTTCTGTCATCTATTAGTCAGTTAAATTTATACCCTTTTGGAGGAATTCTTCCCAGAACTGGTTCTTTTTTTAAAAATTAATTAATTTATTTATTAAGAATGTTTTGCCATGGTTACATAATTCATGATTTTTCCCACCCCTCTTCCCTGCCCCCCTCCTGGAGCAGGACTGTTTCTTGCTACACAATTTTTCTGTGTACTTTTTAGACATATACAGAAAGTTTTCTTAGGATAATTGGATAAATATGTCCAACTGTCACAATTATGATTCTGCTCCATAGCTTTGCAAAGGAAAGGTAAGAATCTTTTTTCTTCTCCAAATATGGGAAATATTTGTCCCTTAATGCATAAGGGAAAGACAGGCATTTTACCTATCATTTAGAAAGAGACCCCAAATTCCTTTTAGGTTGAGATTTAAACTTGCTTTCTTCCTCTATCTGCATAAAGGAAAACACACACACACACACACACACACACACACACACATACATGCACACAAAGCTCTACAGTCTAACTGATCTATATATAGTTTATATTGTATCTATCAAAAATGCTATTAAAATGCTTGGACAGCATTGTTTGGATCCCCCTTCCTCTTGCCACCCATGGTTTCAGTACATCAACTTCTATTTGGTTCAGCTTTGCCAACAACTAGTTGCAAAAACTAAGTTATTTTTTAAATTCAGCACATCCCTAAGGTGCATTAACAATGCCATTTCCAATTTAGAACGGGTATGTGAACTCAGTATGATTTGGACATACTCAACTGGGAAGCTTGCCATTGATAAAATGAGACTTCACACACATATACATTGTCTCTTGGCTGCTTCTATTATGGGTGGAATAATGCCTATTCATCAATTAGTCAGACCGTTTCACTGAGGCACAGAGAAGTCAGGCAGTGATGATTTAGATCAGCTTTGCAAATCGTTTTTAAAAAGCTTTAGGTTCATAGAAATTCTTTGGCACAACAGATTTGCATTAACCCCGTCTATATTTTCAAATCTCAATTCATACCCCCAACACATGTGTGCACACACGCACACACATACACACGCACATACACATACACACAGTCTTCATTAATGACTGTTTTTTTCTGATCTTTATTTTGGACAAGAAAACACACTGTAGCTAACATTCAAATTTCTCCCCAACTCCTTCAATCCATATCCTCCTAATATACATATACATGTATCTCTATAGAGATATGGATAATATCTCTATAGAGAGAGATGTAGATAACATCATATTTTTAAAAGGTAATCATGAATAGATTCCTTTTAGATCAGAAGTATCTGTTTGTTCTAGTGAAGCCTAACTAAAACATTCTCGGACTAATGTCTCTAAAGGCATAAAATTTAACACCTAGGATTATAAAGGTAACCAATTATATGGAAAAATATTTAACAAATTTTTTTATAAAGAATGTACAGAGTCTGTGTCTGGGACATTTGACTGGTTCTCATCAAAACTAATATTTATTTCACTAAGACTGAATGTGTGTGGCAGAGTTTATTTCAAGACTGGTTTCATTATTAACTTGGATGCCACAGTCCAGACTGGTGTTGCCACATATAGAATTTTTTTTTTGCCTTTTTTTTTCAGATCTTTCCAAATGAGCTTCGATAAAATGATGAGGGCCTGAATTCAACTGGATCTGAGCAAAAGAAAGCTCAACAGGGTGATAGAGGAAGCCCTGTACATATTGAAATCTCATCACAGTGCATCCCATACTAATAAGAAGATAAAAATCCTGAGAAATTTTCCAATTGTTCTCACTACGAATTAATTTCTAACGATCCTGAAGAAGTTGCTCTTCAGCATAATCTTTCTCCCACTCCAGTTATTAAAACATTAGCCTCTCGGATAGTAATGGCATTCCGAGAGTGTTTGGAGCCTCTGCTGCTCTGCAGCTTACTAATGGCAATCCTTAGGTTAGTTAGCCAGTCATGCATGCAGCTATCACCACCATTACCTCAGAACACTGCCGCTGAAGGCAGAAGAAACTCACTGTGGTGTGCACATACTTTATCCTCCACGTAATGCAGAAAGACCAGAAAAATATCAATAACAGCTCCTTTTGCAAATATGTATCACAAGATTTTGATTTCTTCTTTTGCCTGACAAATATAGACATTTAAATTTTTTCAGCTTAACTCTAATTTAAACTTAAATATTTGGCAAATAGCATCTCTCAGCATATTAAAATAGAGATTTTGTACCTGGGTTTTGGGTTTGTTTGTTTGTTTTACAAATAAAGAAAATAACTGAAGAGAAAACAAGTTTTCTTGTAAATCCCCCTTACCCCAGAACTTCAGGGGGATAACTAAGGAAAGGCATTTGGTTAGTATCATCACCATTACATAATTCTTCAGTCTATGTCATAGTGATGATAAAACTATGAATTATGGAATAAAGGGAAGCTAATGTAATGAATTGAGCAATGGGCTTGGAACCAGGAACACCTAAGTTTAAATACTGACCAGCCATTTAGTTGGTGACTGTAGGTAAGTCACTTAATCTTTGTTTTCATCATTTTTCGTAAGCATAGTGTTATTTTGAGGATCAAGTGCAATAATATTTGTAAAATACATTGCATAGTGTCTGGCAAATAGTAGGTACTTTATAAGTTCAAACTATTATTATTATTTATTATATTACCTTTTGCACAGCACTTCAAGGTATCCAAAGTGTTTTCCTCTCCACAAAGCTTTAAGGAAAGTAGTATCTCTTATTATTCACATTACAGAACACGAAACTAAAAATGAGAGAAATAATGTGACTTCTTCCCTTTTGAAATGGTAAAGTTTTTCTATTTCTTTTCTTTTTTTTTTTAAACCCTTTAACTTCGGTGTATTGTCTCATAGGTGGAAGAGTGGTAAGGGTGGGCAATGGGGGTCAAGTGACTTGCCCAGGGTCACACAGTTGGGAAGTGGCTGAGGCCGGGTTTGAACCTAGGACCTCCTGTCTCTAGGCCTGACTCTCACTCCACTGAGCTACCCAGTTGCCCCCTCTATTTCTTTTTTCTGTCTCTTAATTTAGACTACTGGGAATAGAGGATTGATGTTGAAAGAGACTTTTAAATAGATTGATTAAAATATTTGTGGTTTTAATGACCCAAAATATTCCCAATCTTACAGACCCTGAGTATGTTTAATGTATATAAGTGTCTATATAAACATATATGATTAAGAGGCATCAACATGCACATTCATACCCAGGCATAAACAATTACTTATGAAGGTTTAAAATGGCGCCATAGTTGTACAAAGATAGGGTATATGAAAAACATCTACCTGAAACAGGTAGGTAGCACAGTGGAGAGAGTGCGGTCTGGCATCAACGGGGTCCAACTTCAAATTCTGCCTCGGATATTTACCAGTTGTATGACTATAGGCTCAGTTTCCTTAACAGTAAAATGGGGATAATAATAGCACCTATCTTTCAAGGTTATTGTAAAGATATTATCACAAGGTCTAACACATAGTAGGCATTTAATAAATGCTTGTTTTCTACCTTCCTCCTCCAATTCCCTCATTTAACAGGGAGATTAAATCTTGCCCAAGGTTATATAGGTAGTAAGAGTCTGAGGGCAGATTTGAGTCCAGGTATTCTCAAAAGCAGTGATCTGTTCCCTGTACCATACTACCTCCAATTAGTTCTCTCTCTGTGTCTCTATCTCTCTCTGTCTCTCTCTCTCTCTGCCTTCCTCTCCTCACAACCCTATACAGAAGTTCCTACCCATATATTGCTATCTTTTGTCACACATATACATAAGCCTAATTCATATACATTATACTTATGCACAAATGCTCATATAATATATACATTTTCCTCCTTTAGAGTCTGCCTTTGATCTTTACAACAATTTGAACATGAGTCTGGGTTTTCAAAACCTATATCAGCAGAGCACATATTTGTCTAGGTCCTACCAAGAGGGAAAACTTTCAGCACTAGTCTAGTGGAAACTACTTTAGTCTCTTTTCTTCAAATCAAAGCTAAGCTAAGAGGTGTTTTCTTTCAAATTGACCACTGAGGAAATTATTTTTTTCAGCCACAGAAACTCTTCTGACCAGGTAGCAAGCCACAAAGTGTTAGAGATATACACTAGCAGAAGGAAAACTTTAACCCAAAACAAAAATCTCAGATTGAGGACATATTGGACACTTGACTATGTAATCATGTGCTTCTACATGAACTTGTGTGTTTGTCTCTATGTGTGGGAACATTCAAGTTTATATATGTTACCATAAGATAACACGTGTGTATGTGAATGTGTAGCTATGACTGTAGAGGGATGCAAACCCAGGACACACATGGATCTGTAATGATGGGGGCTTCTGATGAGGCTTTCACCGGGCACAGATTTTGTCTTACTTTTTATTGTTTTATATGTATGTCTTCTGATTCCCAATCCAGGGCTCCATAATAATTCACAGTTTTTGTAGGTTTCAGGATTAGTAAAATACTTTACATACATTATGTGTCTTCTTCAAAACACCATTTTCTTGCCCACATTCCTCAACTCCCTTCCCCATCCCACCCCCAAAAAACACCTCTCTGTGAGCTAGAATCAATAGAAAGGTGGTGAGTGTTTTGTTTCTTTCCCTCTCCCAGCTGTTTTCAACACTGGCTTCTGATAAGCTTCTGCTTTCTCTTCTGCAACCCAAGGTGATGAGATGTCGGGAAAGTAGGAGTGTCCTTAAATAAACATTTCTGCAAATGAGTCATAGATCTCTGGGTCAGAGGACAGTGAGAGAGACTCCGCCAGTCATGCGGATTTGGGTTTGCACCCTGATAAATGGCAGGTCAAGGAGGGTTGTATTTAATAGTATATTCCTCAACAAAATGTCACTTTTTCCTCAATGTGTCCTCTCTGTGAGCTAATTAAAATCATGTTTAACTGCAATGTCAGCACACCAAGTTGCTGACTTTCTTGTTGTCTTCTAGATGGTACAAAATGAATGTTGTCATTTGATAAATTCAGGATTTTAAAGGTTCTGTCTTACAGGGTATAATGTATGCTGTTTTGCATCAATTTTGATGCTCCCTCTCTCTCGTTCATGATAGCATGTACTCCTCTCTCTATTAAATACTGAGATTTTTTTTTAAATGAGGGGAAAACATTAGTAATTCTTTGTCACCAAAGTAAGATAAAAGAATTCAATTCTGACTAAACATATGTGAGGGTATTTCATTCCTCCTCAGAGAAAGGACTATGAGGTAGAGTATCATATAATTGTTGTTCAGTTTTTTCACTACAAACATGAGAATGTGCATATTAGATTCCATTTAAATAAAAAAAAGATCTGTACAACAGGCTATTGAATGATATGAATATAATTCAACGAATAGGATTTTTATCATAAATGTGGCGCATATGCTCTATTTCAACTCTCATGTTCTAAAATCTATGTCTAGTGCATAACAAGTATATTCCCTAATAACTAAATATAGATTGTTGCCTAATGTCCACATTGAGATAAAACACTTAAAAAAAACTTATTTTATATGCATTTGTGCATATCTCAAGAAAACATTTTATTAAGGTCCTCTTGTTTTTAAATTTTTTTTTGTTAAATAGCAACATGTGATCAACCCTATAAAATTCGAGGAATTTTTTTAAAAAAATATTTACATGTAATCCATAAACATGTATTTCAATGAATAATTTGCTTTTTCGATAAGAACTGTAAAAGAAATAGTTTAAAGGTTTTGCTAATTGTTGTCCCTTATTTGTTCTAAACAAAATTAAGAATAATTTCCAAAAATATAGGACTTCTTTTTTAATCTAGATTAGAGAGTATATCCAGTAGCATATAATCTGGAAAAGGCAAAGAAAATTTTCTTTTCCACCTTAATTAAATTCTAGTCATAATTTTGTCATCAACACATTGCACAAAGCTGAGGTGTATCATATAAAATACATGTATAATATTACCCAAAGAAAATTCTCTATCAGAGATCACATATTTGCGACTGAAATTTGCATAAAAAACCTTCATTTGCTACAGTATTGAAAGCCACCTCTATGATGAACTCTTACAGCTGAAATAAATTGATGTCACAGAAAAAATAAACTAACTGCCACCATGGATTTACTGCATTTCAGTTTTATATTCATTATTTTTACCCCTTCATCAAAAGTAATCCTTGGCCTTTTTTGTTTTCCACAAAATAAAATTAAAAATGTAATAGGCTTTGTAGGACATTTACTTTAAAAAATCATTCACAACCAAATGATCCCTTGTTTCCATGTAGACTGATTCAAATTTTTTTTTATTCCTTCTGGGTATCCTTAGGAGACAGTCTTGACCTAATGGTCCAACATAGAAGCTCAACAGTGAAATCAAACATTGGTAGACATCTCTCTTTCTTTTATTCCCTTCTTTTATCCTCCCACCCCAAAAATACACAAACAAATAAGTTTTCTACAATATCAAAGATCTCCTAAATATGTTAATTTGTCTAAAGCTGTTCAAAAATATCCTAACATGTATATGCCCGAAGTATTATATATTATAAAAGAAAGCTTGTACTCTGTATCTTCCATTAAATTACTAAATACATTGTTTCACTGGTAATGATGTTCTATTTATTAATGCTCATGCAAACCCCTCCACAGGAATACCAGATGATTTCAAGAGTTCTCATGAGGCAGTGAGACATAGTATGGGATACGACCTGTTTAAAGTTTGCCTTTGACATTTACTATAAGTATGATCTTGGCCAAGACGCTTAACACTCAAATAACTTGCCCAGATTAAAAATTTTACAAGATGTATGGAAGTCTGTACAATTTTAAGTTTTGATGTCCTAAATCTGCACAAAATTCTGGCCAAAAACTAAAACACCTAAAACTCTGTGTGTTTTAATGTTTTCTTAAATTTTGCAGAAATTCAGAATTGAGAGAGAACATTAGAGGTTATCTAATGAAATTCTGAGAATTCTCACAAAAATGTTCATACAGGTAACTATCCTGTCTGTGCTTGAAGACCTCCAAGAACAGAAAAATATTATCTTTCTGAGCAGAACATAACATTTCAACATAGACTTGATAATCAGGATTTGGAGTGGGGTGGGGAGGCTTTTTTGATTGTTTGGGATTTTTGTTTTTTTGTTTTAAATGACAGTAAGCCTAATGTGATACTCTGCAACTTCAGTCTGTTGTTCATAGTTCTTCCTCCTAAGGTCATACATGAACCTAATTTCTTGAATTTAACTATCACGTCCTTCTTAACCCTTCTCTTCCAACTGGTAAATAGAATGCATAGAGATTTGAAATTAGGAAAATCTGAATTTGCATTTAGTCACAGATACAAGTTGAGTGACTCTGGAAAATCACTAAACTCTCTCAGATTCAGTTTCCCTATCTGTAAAATGGAGGTGATAGTAATAGTACCTACCTCATATGGTTGTAAGGATGAAATGAGACAACAGATGCAAGATATTGCAAGCTTAAAATACCATATAAATATTATTCATTGCTATGGTCATTATCATTATTATCATCATTTCCTTATTCTTTTTGTTCTACTCCTGCTCCTCCATGTCCTCCTCCTCCTTATTCTTTTGTTCTCCCCCTTCCCCTTCCCCTTCCCCTTCCCCTTCCCCTTCCCCTTCCCCTCCTCCTCCTCCTCCTCCTCCTCCTCCTTCTTCTTCTTCTCCTCCTTTTTCCTCCTAAGGATCTAGAGTTCCTTCAATCCATCCTTATATAATATGGGCTTGAGTATCTTTATCATTCTGGTTTCCCTTTTCTAGTCAAATTATGCTTTAAAAAAAACCTTACCTTCCATCTTAGAATTAATACTGCATATTGCTTCAAGGGCAGAAAAGTACTAAGGGTTAGGCAAATGACCTTACCTGGCCTGCTAAGCTATTTTATGGGAAACTGGGATACTATAATTCACCAAACAAAATCTCAAGACATCAAAAGAAGTGAATAATTTCTAGAGGAACATGCATTTGTTCAATAAAATAATTTATTTGATAGAAAATCTATGTGATGTTAAAATATGCTCAATAAAAAAGTAAAGGTAAATACGTCCACAATTAATATAGGACTTAACAATGAGGAATATACCAACTGGGTGAATAAGAGCATAAAACAGAGTATAACTGAAATACTAGCATTTTAAATTTCATTGGTTTTCATGTTGCAATTTCATTTCTATGACTTAGTGAAAAATAAATATGAATTTTTCAATATGGACTATATCTTATGTATGTACATATTTCTTACACATTTCATAATCATACATTTACAAAAGAAAAACAATATACAATCAAGTGTCTATGTAAGTTCACAAGGGCAGCTAAGTGGCTCAGTGAATAGAGGATTCGGCCTGGAATTGGTAAGATCTGATTTTAAACCTAGACTTACTAATTGTTTGACACTGAACAAGTCATTTAACCCCTTTTGCCTCAGTTGTCTCTTATGTAAAAGTATCTGGAAAAGGAAATGACAAACTACCCCATTATCTTTGTCTAGAAAACCCCAAATGGTAGCATGGAAAATTGGACATGACTGAATTGCTTGAACTAAAACAACAACATTGCCAACTAATTCTACAAATGCAGAATCATTAGAATAAGATTAACATTTCAATTGTGAAGTGGGATGGGAAAAGAGTGCTAGTAACTTGGGTAACTATTGAAGTTAGTGTTAAGTAATACTAATAAAAGCATACTAGTTGGAAACAAATTGACTCAAAAAAATGGAAAGTCAAATACTAGAGAACTGTTTTTTCTGTCCCATTAAAATTTGAATATGTGCACACATTTGTATATAAAGTGTGCACAGGCATGTGTATACTAATCTCTCATTTAGACCAGTTTTATATGGAAAATTGTTTTGTTAACATGGCTATGAAGGCATACATAAAAACTGATAATTAAATATTACATGGACCCAACATTCACATTGTTAGTTTAAATGCAAAAAAAGAAGAAAATCTATGTTTCTGGTACCTATATATTTTGCATATTATATGTGTTTATGTGTAATTTTTATAGTCTAGCTATTACAAATGCTCTAGTACATATATGTACCATCGGTGAAGTAATGATACCACAGTAACCCTAATGTTTTCATTTCCTACATGTTTATGTTTCAAGAGATAGCCACATGAAAAAAGATATACAGTAGAATTCAACCACTTTTTAATAGTCTATTTCAAGGAGAAGATATAGTGGATTTTACTCCTATGCAAAATAATCTTTTATTGTACATGAAAATACTTGATGAAGATATTAGAATTTAGAAAAAGATGACTACAGGGAGTATAACCAACTTGAATGTGTATTCTATTATGAATATAATTGCAGTTAATGGTAATATATTAAATTATTTCTTAATTTTTTGTCCATTTATTATATGAAACATAGGAACAGGACCTCTTATTTCACTGGTTTGGGGGATATCCAGATAAAGAAACTCATTTGAAAATGTATATGAGCATCTACTCTATAATTTCTAATCTTAGAATCTTGCAATGACTTGACTTGAATTATAATTGCATTACTGTGATAGGAGAGAAGAAAGAAGGAAGGAAGGAAGGAAGGAAGGAAGGAAGGAAGGAAGGAAGGAAGGAAGGAAG
>NC_058132.1:495493611-495513661 GCF_016433145.1 Gracilinanus agilis
GAAGAAGAAGAAGAAGAAGAAGAAGAAGAAGAAGAAGAAGAAGAAGAAGAAGAAGAAGAAGAAGAAGAAGAAGAAGAAGAAGAAGAAGAAGAAGAAGAAGAAGAAGAAGAAGAAGAAGAAGAATTATTTATAAAGGGCTATTGGGAAAAATGATTAAAATTAATTGAATAGTTAATAACTTAATTCTATAAATTGGTTGGTTGAAGAACAAAACAAATAAATTATAGAAAATAAAGCTAATGATGCCAACAAGATAGTAAGTCAAGATTTTGAAGATACTAACAAAGCAATTATTAGAGGAAATGTTAGATCCCTTAAGGACTGTTATCAAGAAAAGAGAAAAATATATCAATAAATTGGAGGTACAATTAAATAACCCTCCTAATTCAACAAATTTATAACCCCTAAATAAATTCAAAAAAAGAAGTAATAAAACAATGGATATTAACAAAATGGAACAAAAAATAAACGTTAAGAACTATTTAAAATAATGAAATAAAAATAAATATTAATTTTTCTTTTTTAAAAACAATAGAAAAACAAAAATACTCATAAAAACTGGGAAAATTACAAAAAATAAAAGTAAATAAAAGAAATGTTTAGAATGTTTTCATCCAACTATATGTCAATTAAATTACAATTAAATCATTAATACAAATATAAAATCCCAGGTTAAAGACTAATAAATAGAACATTTAAATGTACCAAATTCAGGAAAAAAATTAAACACATGAGTAAATATCTAGAGGGAAAAAATCTGTAATAGGCTTAAAATTAATTTTATTAAATAGTCAAAGAGCAAATAATTCAAATACTACAGAAATTATTTGAAAAATGAGGAAAATAAAATAATCTACCAAATTTCTTTTGTGATTCAAATATGTTCTTGTCCTCTAAAACAGGAAGAGTCAAAACATAGTAAGAAAATTATATGCAAGTATCCAGTATTAACTTTTTGAAAAATAATAAACAAAATATTAATAAAGGTTATAGCAATGTAAAGATTCAAGAAAAACCTAGAAATAATAAGGTTAAGTCAATCTATCTATAGGGTAAATCATATTCCTTATAAACCAAAAGGCATAATTATTTATGAATAATAACATCAAACTTGTCTACTCCCACCATTATTAGTACAGTACCCTGCTAGAGATTATGCTTATAACAATAAGATAAGAAAAAATATATTGAGCAATTAAGTGAATGCAGATGGGAAAATGTAATCAATTTTTGTATATGATATGATAAAGAACTTTTGAGAGTCAGCTAAACACTAACTGAAGCAATAATTTTAGAAAACTTGAAGAAGGATATAAAATAAATGTCCATAAACCACCAGCATTTCTGTATATCAATGAAACTCAAAAGGAAGATATTTTAAGCGAAATCCTACTTAAAATAACTAATAATAATCTAGAATATTTGGAGTCTTCCTACCAAGACATTCATCCAAACCAGTGATTTCCAAAGTGGGCACCACTGTCCTCTGGTGGGTGCTGCAGCAATCCGGGGGGGCGATGATGGCCACAGGTGCATTTGGGGGTGGTGAATAACTGTAAAGGGGCAGTGATAATATGTGACAGGGGGCACTAAGTAATTTTTTTTTCTGGAAAGGGGTTGGTAGGCCAAAAATGTTTGGGAACCACTGATACAAACTATATGACTTCAACTGCAAAAAAACTTTTTCAATATTAAAAAATTTAATTTAAGAGGAATATTATTTATCATAAGAAATGCTAAAAGAATAATTTCAGAGAAACCAGGGACAATCCATATGAAAACATTTAGAATGAGGTGACAATCAGGAAAATAATTTTTAAATTAACTACAAAATCATGAAGAAACATAATTTTAAAAAATCAAGAACTTTGATTAATGCCAATAAGCACAATTCTAGAGAACTGATGATGAAATACTCTCATCTCCTAGAAAATGGAAATGCTATTAAGATGCAGAAAAAAGCATACATTTTTTAACATAGCCAATATTTTTGTTTTGCTTCATTATACGTATTTTGTTAGGTTTTCTTTTGGTTTTTTCTCCTTTGGGACAAAAGTAAGTGTGTAGGTAAGTGGGGGAATCTTGTTAAGTGAGAAAATAGATAATAACTTTCAAAAAGAGGGACATATTGTGCTAGAGTTGAAAGAAAGTTGAATTTGAAGTCAAACAACTTGATGTGTGAATCAGCTTTTGACTCTGTCACTCCTAATGCCAATTTCGGTAAAAAATGTGTCTCAGTTTCTTCATATAAAAATTAAGGCTGGAGAGGCAGCTGAGTAGCTCAGTGGACTGAAATCCAGGTCTAAAGATGGGAGGTCTTAGGTTCAAATCCAGCCTGAGACATTTTTTAGCTGTGTGACCCTGGAAAGTCACTTAACCTCCATTGCCTGGCCCGTACTGCTATTCTGCCTTGGAACAATATTGATTCTAAGATGGAAGGTAAGGGTTTAAAAAATTAAGGTTGTACTAATGTCCTCTATTTTCCCTTCTAGATCTAAATCATGAATTTATGTCATAGTTTTCTTCATAGTTTGATATGAAAACTTGAACACATACATAAAACTAGTAAATAGAATTGATTTGCTATCCTACTTCATGCCATATCTTCTTCTATTCCATTTTGATGATCATCTATTTTATTTTTTTCCATAATACCAGCTCCTAGACTTATTTATTAGTTCAATAGTTCTTTTACTTTCAATTTTATTAATTTCTCCTTTGATTTTTAGGATTTCCAAGTTAGTTTTTTTCTGGGGATTTTTAATTTGTTTTTTTTTCCTAGTTTTTTAAGTTGCAAGCCCAATTCATTGTTGTCCTCCCTCCCTATTGTGTTGATATAGGCACTTTAGGATATAAAATTTCCCCTGCATACTGCTTTAGCTGTATCCCATAGAATTTGATATGTTGTTTCCTCATCATCATACTTCTCAATGAAATCAGTAATTGTTTCTAAGATTTGTTCTTTGACCCATCAGTTTTGAAGTATTCGATTATTGTTTCCAATTAATTTTAAATTTCCCTCTCCATGATTCCTTATTGATTATGATTTTTTTCATTCTGTATGAAAGAATTGCATTTATGATTTCTGCTTTCCTAGATTTGGTTGCAATGTTTTTATGCCATAATACATGGTCAATTTTTGCATATGTGCCATATGCTACTGAAAAGAGGGTATATTCCTTCTTATCCCTATTCAATTTTCTTCAGATATTTATTAGCTCTAATTTTTCCAATATTTCATTTACTTCCCTTAATTCTTTCTTATTAATTTTTGTAATTTAATTTATCTATATCTGATAGGGGAAGGTTGAGGTCTCCTACTAAAATGATTTTATTAACTATGTCTTCCTTAAGCTCCTTTCATTTCTCCTTTAAAAATCTGGATGTTGTACCATTTGGCGTATATATGTTAAGTAGAGATATTTCTTTATTATTTATGTTGCCTTTAATCAGGGCATAATTTCCTTCCTTATCTCTTTTAATCAAATCTATTTTTACTTTAGATTTATCTGAGATCATGACTGCCACTCCTGACTTTGTCTCAGTTGAAGCCCAATAGATTCTGCTCCAGCCTCTTACCTTTACCCTGTGTATCTACTGCCTCAAGTGTATTTCTTGTAAACAACATATGATAAGATTCTGGTTTTTAATCCATTCTGCTATCCACTTCCATATTATGGGTGATTTCATCCCAATCACATTCTCAGTTATGATCATCATCTATGTATTCGCCTTCATTTTGAGTTCCTCCTTTAATCCTGACCTTTCTCCTTTCCCTCCTCCCCTCCCCTCCAGTGTTTCACTTTTATTTCCCCCCTTTCCCCTCCCTTATATTACTCCCCTTCCCACCACCTCCCTTCTTATTCCCCTTTTACTAAAGTGCCTTTTGAAAGCACCCCAAACTTTCCCTCTTTTGTATTACTACCTTCCCACCACCCTATTTCTTTCTACTCTTCTACTTCTGTTTAGGGCAAGAGACAATTCTGTGCCCCAATGGATCTGATTGTTCTTCTCTCTCTGAGACAATTCTAATAAGAGTAAGGTAAAGTATTACCTGTCACCAACCTTTTCATCCCGTCCATTGTATATATTTTCTCCCATCTCCCCACCACTCTGCATTTCTTTATGTAATATATTTTATTAAATTTTACTTCTTTTCTCATTTGTTTTGGTAGTATCTTATTTTTTCACCCAGTTTTCTGTGTTTTTTGACATATCCTAAACAGCTTACCACTGCAACCTTTATGGGTACGTCTTCTAGCTACTATGATAGTAGTAACATTTTTTAGGAATTACAGATATCATCTTTCCATATAGAAATACATACCATTTGATCTTATTGAACCCCTTAAATTTTTTTTTCTTTCTTATTTACCTTTGTATGGTACTCTTGAATTCTGTATTTGGGCATCAAATTTTCTGTTTAGGTCTGTTCTTTTTTTCAGGATTGCTTGGAAATCTATTTTATTAAATGACCATACTTTCACCTGAAAGAATATAGTCAGTTTTGCTGGGTAGTTGATTCTTGGTAGTATACCCTGTTCCCTTGCCTTCTGGAATAACATATTCCCTGCCTTCCATTTCTTCAGTGTGGCTGCTACCAGATCCTGTGTAATCCTAACTGGTGTTCTATGATATTTGAATTGTTTCTTTCTCGTAGTTTGCAGTATCTTTTCCTTGACCTGGGAGTTCTTCATTTTGGCTTTGACATTCCTAGGAATTGTCAGGTGGGGATTTAATGCCAGAGGTGATCTGTGGATTCTTTCAGTTTCTGTTTTACCCTCATGTTCAAAGATTTCAGAGTAGTTTTCTTGTATGATATCTAGGCTTCTTTTTTTTTTTTTCAGTCATGATTTTCAGGTAATCCAATGATTCTTAAATTGTCTCTTTGATCTATTCTCCAGGTCAATTGTTTTCTCAATGAGGTGTTTCATATCATTTCTTACTTATTCATTTTTTAAATTTTGTTTTATTGTGTCTTGATGTCTTGTGAGGTCATTAGTTTCTAATTGCCCAATCCTAATTTTTAAAAACTGAATTTTTTCCACAGTCTCTTGATTCTCTTTTTCCTTTTTGTCCATTCTTCCTTTTAAGTCATTCTTCTCTTCTTCCAATTTTTTACAACATTTTCCAGCAGGTCAATTCAGGCTTTCAATACCTGTGCCTCTATTTTCAGATGACCTATTTTGCTTTCCAGGTTACTGTTTCCCTTTTGCCATTTTTCTTCAACTTGTCTTCTTTGATTTTTTAGATTCCTCCAATTCCCTGGGCTTTTTGAGGCTTTGTTTTATGTTTCCTGGCTCTCTTCCTCATCCACTGGTTCTATTCTTTGGTACTTACCCCCATCAAAGCTTTCAATTGTAGCTTTTTCTCTCTCTTATTTTCTAATGTTATTTACTTTCTTTTCTCCCTCCCTATAACTATATAAACTTGTCCCAGTGTTGACTTACTGAATAAGAATGTTTGAGCTGTTCTGCACTGAATCCAAATCTTATCTTTTCTCAATCCTTTCCTAGTAAACTGGATTCAACTGATTAACCTAATCTGCTGAACTGGCCAGCCCTGTGGTACATTTGTCATTGTAGTCAGTAGATGGAGGGTGTCCATCCAGGTGCCCCCCATATTCATTCCTCCTTGCCAGTCCTTGTTATAGTCCTATACCACATGTGGGGCATCAGAGGCAAACCCTCACAGCTACTGTCTCTGAGAAGGCACTCACACAATGCCTGATCTTATTGCACATCTCAGGGCACTGGGTGAGGGTGGGTTCCTCTCCCTTTTCCTGTGAAAATAGATGGACTGTGGCTACTTTTCAAATTGTTTTCAGTATGAGTGTCTCATGACTTCTTCTTGGGTTTGGATTTCTTTTTTTTCTTTGAAATGTGATATAAATATTGGTTTAGAAGGATTGTCAGAGAGGTTGTGTCTTTAGGTGTTCCTAAGCCGTGATCTCAACTTCACCTCTATTACCTGCTTTCTTTCATAAAACAGTAGAATTGGAAGGAAGGAAAGAACACGAACTGTAAATGCAAGAAATGATTATAAAAATTGTATTGATATGTAATCACAAAAATATAGCAAATACAATATTATAAAAAAGTTATCATTTATTATTTTAAATATGCTGCAGGGTCTAAATATGACAAAATCTAGGACAATATAGATTTTTACACTTTTTACAAAATTTTGATCAGGAAACAGAGAAATAATATGTTTTTAAACTGTCAAAAAGGCTTTAAAAATCACTTTTTACCCATTGTTGCTATTTTCCATTATTTTTGTGGTAAGCAGACAGTTTAAGAATGTTTTTTATAAATAGTCCTTAAAGCTCTGATATCTCAGAATTTTTTCTTTCTAAATAGAAAAGTATTTGGGTTGAATGTACAAGTAAAGTGTTGTTCTGTTGTCAGCATTTTTGCATTGGTTATATCATGGGTCTTGACAACATCATAGGCCAATGTCCCTTCTTATTGAAGTAAAGTATTAACTGCTGGTGTATAGAACAAGGTGATATTTCAAAGGGCAAACTATTAACAGTGCTATAAGGTGATGTTTCAAATACATTTTATTAGAAAACATCAATGCTGACTTTAAAAGTAAATTTCCAGAAACCTGAAAACAACTGATGAAGAAGGTATTATAGCTGTATCTATTGAGAATCCAGAAAAGAAAGTTACCCGAGATTTTGTTATTTTCAAATGATTCGCTAACAGAAAGCAAATGATATCATCAGTGGAATTGATATGTTTTTTAAAAAGTTATTACCATCTGTTTTGTTGCTCTGCCCTAATGACCACAAGATCTTTTCATCTGCCTTAGAGGTAAAATTTTCCATATTGTTGTTTTCTCCAATTGAATGTGAGTTCCTTGAAAGCAGGACTCTCTTACTTTGCTTTTTTACAATGCTTTGCCATAACAGGTGCTTAATAAATATTTTATTCTTTCATTAATTTATTCATTTATGAACACATCAAATATTTTACTCTTTCTAATAGCATCCCAATAAAACAGGATCCTAAAATATCAAGTTCTTAATAAATGCTTATAGAATTTTTTTAGATTGCAAAGTATTCCTGGAGATATGTAACTAGAATTATGATATGAAGAATATTTCACATTTGTTTGTTGAATTATAATATGCAAGTCTGAGAAGAAATTCAGTCTCTGATATGAGGCTACATGAACATATAATTAGTAGCTCTTTTGAAAACTGGCATCAGGACTATGAACTTTTCAAATATCATCTGAATACCTAATATACTAGGGGAGAGATTTGTGGCTGTTCAATCATTTTTCAGTCATGTCTGAATCTCCAGGACCCTACTTGGAGTTTTCTTGGCAAAGATAATAGACTGATTCTCCATTTTCTTCCCCAGATAATTTTCAAGATAAGGAAACTGAGGCAAATAGGGTTAAGTGATTTGTTCAGGGTCAAACAGTGAGTAATTATGTGAGGCTAGATTTGAACTCAAGAAGATGAATCTTCCTAACTCCAAGCCTGCTACCCCTTCCATTGTTGTTATTCATCCTCAGCTTGAAGAGCAAGAACAAATAGAAGCATCACCTCCTGAAATAGCATAATTTTACAATGGAATAGTTGTGATATAGCAATTCTTAATGTTTTTATTTGTTTGTGTATGACTTTGGATTGTTTTAGTAGTCTGGTGAACCATATAGACCCCTTTTCCAAATATCTTAAAATATTTGCAGGAAATGTTATGTATCAGATAGACATTAGCTTAAAAATAACTATTATTTTTTTTCTTTCAAAGTTCATGAACCAGGAGCTAAGATGGCAACTTAGGAGCAGGGGCCTTCTTAATTTCCTTCCAACCAATCATTACAAAGTATCTCAAAAGGACAAAAATTAAAATCAGCCATATAAAGGGACTCTCCCACAGGACGCAGCCTTAAAAGTAGACAGTGGGGGGGGGGCAGCTGGGTAGCTCAGTGGAGTGAGAGTCAGGCCTAGAGACAGGAGGTCCTGGGTTCAAACCCGGCCTCAGTCACTTCCCAGCTGTGTGACCCTGGGCAAGTCACTTGACCCCCATTGCCCACCCTTACCAATCTTCCACCTATGAGACAATACACCAAAGTACAAGGGTTTAAAAAAAAGTAGACAGTGTTTGCAGATTCCCATGCTATAATAGGGGGAAATTGCACTTATCAAAGGGCAAGTTAGTCACCTCTCCCCCACACCCCCTACTGTACCAGAGTCAGAGAGAGGGCCAGGAAAATCTCTAAATTCTCAAGGGCTGGCTGAAAGCACCACAGGCTTACCACTGAAGGCAGTGCAAGATGTTGGCAGCAAGACTTGAGACCCCAGGCTGAATAGCATGGAGTCTGGACAGCAGAGTGAGGAGCTTGGACAAAGACAGGGCTGAACATAGCCATGGTAATAGGGGCTAGAAAAATAACCTCAGGAAAAAAACACTTTAAAGTGTATTATACAAAGAACATCATATTACATGTGCTCACTCAGGCTTCTGACTGGGAAGGGGAGATACTACCAAGGCATAGCACTGAGAGACAGAAACTAAGATATCAACCAACATGTAGGAACTCCAATCCACTAATGGCAAACAGAACAAGAAGCAGCACAAAAACCTCTTAATCCTGGATAATTTTTATGGAGAAAAAGAGTAAAATAAAGAAGCAACACCAGAGAGTGACAAACTAGCAAACGTATCCAAACTCTCCCCCCAAAAATGGAATTTGGTCATAAGTTCTTGAGGAAATCAAAAAGGAGTTCAAGAACCAAGTAAGAAAGATAGAAGAAAAGTAGGGAAAGGAAATGAAAGTAATTCAAGAAGAAAATAACAGGTTAAAAGACAAAATTGCCCACATGGAAAAAGAGGAACAGAAATCAAATGAAGCAATAAGCAATTTGGAGACCAGAACTGACCTGCTAAAGTCATGAAAAGCAGGGTAGACCAAACTGAAAAGGAAAATCAAAAGATCATAGCTGAAAATCAGACTTTAAAGACTAGAATTGGACAAGTAGAAGCTAATGATCTAATGAGATAGCAAGAATTAATAAAGCAAAATCAAAAGAATGACAAAAATAGAAAGAAACATGAAATACCTCATTAAAAAGACAACAGACATGGAAAACAGATCCAGGAGAGAAAATCTGAGAATTATTGGTTTACTTGAAGGCCTGAAAAAAAATAAAACCCTTAACATGATATTATAAGAAATTATTCAAGAAAACTGTTCTGATATTCTTGAACAAGAGGGCAAAATAGGCATTGAAAGGATCCATAGATCACCCTCTACATTAAATCCCCAAAAAACAAGCCCAGGAATGTTATAGCCAAATTCAAGAGCTTGCAGATCAAGAAGAAAATATTTCAATTGGCCAGAGAGAAACAATTCAGATATCAAGAAGCCCCAGTCAGGATTACACAGGATCTGGCAGCCTCCCTATTAAAGGACCACAAGGCTTGGAATATGATATTCAGAAAGGCAAGAGAATTAGGTCTACAACCAAGCATCACATACCCATCAAAACTGACTATATTCTTCTAGGGGAAAGTATGGGCATTTAACAGAGAAGATTTCCAAGCATTCCTAAAGAAAAGACCAGAACTAAAAGGAAAATTTGATGTACAAATACAAAATTCATAAGAAACATGAAAAGGAAAATAAGAAAGAAGGAAAAAAACAATTTTAAAGGCTTTATTAAGGTCAAATTCTTTATATTTCTATAAGTATTAACAGGAAAAAATATGGTCGGACTGAATATTTAAGAGTTTGGTCACAAGAGAGAGAATATTACTCCAGCCTGGTCTAAAGGTCCAAACCAGGCAGGGCTTCAGAGGTCCTAGCAAGGTGGGGCACAGAGGTTAATTAAACAAGGCTTTTATCCATGAGACCCCCTCCAAGATGAGAGGTCTCTTTGGAGGCTAGTGCCTCCAGAAAAGCCAAGGAAAGGGAGTCAGCTTTTCACTCAACCATGTGGCAAACCAAAAGAAAGCAGTCTGAGGTCTCAAGTCCAAGCTCTTCCAAGGCCAAGTTCAAAGGGAAAAATTCTCCTCACGAGGAGTTACTATCATATTTAAAAATAGTTCTTCGTGTCACTTCCTGTATCCACCTTCCAATTTTATGTGGACAATGGCAGTTTTAACCTTGATTCATACTGGCCAGGGGACAGTGAGTTGTTTTTGATTTGTCACTCACTAGCATACATGGGTCATAGACCTCCTCCCCTCCACTTAGTCCTTAAGTGGGGTGGGATGTATACATTCCTGATGGCTAAAGTCTAAATAAATAGAGGAGAAATAATTCCATTTTCACATAAGGAAAAATGATATTTGTAACTCTTAAAAATAATTTTCATTATCATAGTAGATAGAAGAATTATTCATAGACAGAGGATATGGTATTAAGTTGTTCAAGATGATATGAAAAAATGGGGGTAAGAAGATGATACTAAAAGAAACTTGAAGGAAGAAGAAAAATAGGATGAATTATACCACATAATGAGGCACATGGGTGGGGAGGAGAATACTATTATAAGAAGGGGAGAAAGAGAGTGGTAATAGGTAATACTTAAAACTTACTCTCAGTTGAATCTGTTCTAAGAGTGAAGAACAGCCAGATCTACTGGGGCATAGAATTCTTGCTGGCATATGATGCTATTCTACCCTACAGGAAAGTTGTGAGGGAATAATGAAAGGGGGGATAAGTGGGGTAGGGAGTATTAAAAGGGAGAGAAAGGTTGGGGGGATGATTAATAGACCTCAAAGTTCATGAACATATGTTCCAAAATATTTTATAGCAGCTTTTTTCGTGGTGGCAAAGAACTGGAAATAGAGAAGATGGCCATCAATTGGGAAATGAATGAACAAGGTGTATATGATTGTGATGTAATACTACTGTACCATAATAAATGATCAGCAGATTGATTAAAAAACTTGGAAAAAGCTACAAAAGATAATGAAGTGAAATGAGTAGAACCAAGAAAATACTATACACAGCTATAGAATTAATGCTTAAAGAAGAAATTATAAATGCTACCTACAGAAAGAGAATAGAAAGGTGAAACATGAAAGACAATTTATATATACATTTTGGTCTACCATATAGTATGTTCCGTGATTTGGGAAGGGTGAGGATGGGCTGGGATGCTCGTAGGCAGAATTTATTATATAGATATGAAGGAAAGTAAGCTAAACATAAAAGAGATTTATAATTTCTTTGTGTACAATTTTCTTTATCTTTGTATATGGAAATTATCGTATGGTTTGGTTTTGTAAAATTTGGAATAAAAAAAGAAAAAAAAGTGCACAAATCCACCAAACTCTGTCTATATACTCCTAGAATTCAAAATAAGAATCCTTCATATATGAGATAGAACATTTTTTCTAACAGCAAGTACATATTTGTTTTTTAAACTTCAAAATATTCTCCTAATTCTCTCTTCTGGAGCCAAATATAACCAAGTTGAATTTCTCTGAAACAGGAATGTCCTTTAAACACTTTGCAATAGTTAATGCACTCTCCTACTGTGTGTTATTTGTTAGGTTTGTTTTTAGTGAAATCACTCTAGCTCATGGGAATCATCATTTTTTTCCCATAAGTTCTTCCAAACTTCCATTTGCACAATTATATATGGATTCTAGAATTTTTCCCAGAGAGAGAGGAGGGTGGCAACCCTGTGAAATCCACTGATTTGAAATTTTGGATACTGAAATTTTTTTAATCTAAAATAAAAGCTGAACTTAATTGTTATATTGTTCTTATTACTTCATTACATTCATTTCATCCTTGAAAATGGCTATCAGTGCTAATTTAACCACATCATTTTTTTCATTGCCATTGTATCAAATTCACCTGAATTTGGAGTTGTGAACTTCTATAAAATAAGAGACTATTATTATCATTATGCCTATACTATAGTTCACTATACTTTGATTGGATATTAATATTTTGCCATTGACAATTAGAAGACTTTCCCTTGATGGAATAAATAAAAGCAAGACAGGAATTGAGGAGTTCTCTTTTCTCACTGTCATTCATTAACAGAGTGCCTTCTGTTCCAAACAGTGGATGTCTCCCTTCTTTTTCTTCTTGCACCAAAAATTAATGTGAAATGTCTTTTTAAAATATTCTTAATTTTTTTTACAAGTCCTACTTTATTCTGGGTTGGGTTTACTATTGCTGAAACTATTTTTATGGTTTTTGTTTGGAGGAAGGGAGGAAAAGAGAGAGAGAGGGAGGGAGGGAGGAGGAGAGGAAAAACAATAGAGGGAGGCAGAAAAGGAAGAAGGGGGAAAAGAAGACAGAGAGATCAATGGAAAAGGCTTTGTTTCATAATTTCTAGTAGCATTTTTAATATTTTACATGCTTGTTCTTTGTTACTAAATCTATTAGACCATTGGACAAATAACATCTCATCCACTCTGTTTAACATAGTCCAGAGCACCATACTAAGCACTTAAATAAAACATAATGATATCTTGCCACTGGCTCTTTCACTATCATTCAACCAGAAAGGGTCTATAATTTATGGGCCATCTTGGCCTAATAACTCTTTCTTTCAGGATTTCTCAGATTTTATCAGTACTATTGACCTTTCCCCTTCCAATCTTACTATCCCTGGGGACTTCAGCTTTACTGTCATGTTGTGAATGGATCTAATTCCTTATTCTCTGTTATGTTCCCCAGCCACTTCCCCCCAATCCCTGCACAGCTCACCCAGGGTTACTATGTCATGGCCCTTTGGCTTCTCTCTAGCCACATTCTTCACAGCAACTCAGGATTATTTTGCCTTAACGTGGTAGCCAGGTAAAAGCTTCTATTTGAGTGCCCCTGGGTAGTTTATAAATGCTTTGAACCACCTTGGGGAGTCAAGCTTTCAAGCTATAATCACATCAAATTTCTTTTATCTTCTCATACTTTTCTGAGGATATCATCACTTTTTTATGGTTCTCCACATTGCTGAATGGTATCTTTCTTTTGAGAACCAGTATACATTTAATTATTTCATTTCTCTCTATCTTTTAATTACTGATTCCAATAAGATTCTTATAATTTTTACTATAGATTTGAATTATTTAAATCAGAAAGAATATTTAAAGACATTAGCAAATGCCTAAATATAGAACAGAAATTTAAAATAAAGTTCATTTTGAACTAAAACCATCTTAAAATTTTCCAACATACTATTCCTTTAATTACAATTTAATGCTAATGTATTTATAAACATTGGGCATTGTAATTTTATGAAAAGAGCCATAAGATGAAAATTCAGAGACTATTTTCTAATCTTGCCCTTATCACAAACTACGTGGTGGTAGGGAAGTCATCTTCTCTGTGTAACTACATCTCCATTTCTTTTTCTGGAAAAAAAGAGGATATTAATGATTATTTTAATAATAATGACTGATTTATTATAGAACATAAAGGTTTAGACAAATAATTCATATTCATTATTTTATTTGAGCTTCTTATCAAGCTATATAATGTAGGCATTAAAGATATTATTGTCTTCACTTCACAAAACTCCATGACTCATTCACCTATTGTCACACAGCTATCAATTATACCAGCAACAGGAATTGAACCTTGGTCCTATGGAAACTAAGTCTAGCACTCCATCTATTACACCATATTATCTTTCTTGCTCAATCAACAGTTTTGTATAAATTTTTAAATAACTATTATAGGTTAATGAAAGTTATTTAAGTAGGCAAAGGTAAAATCCAATACATATACTAGTTATTATAGTTTCTTTATAAGAATATTTTTTCTCCATGTACATATAAGTAATATTCTTAAAGTGAGACTTAAGTTAATGTTCATGAAGGAGAAATGACTAATAGCAAACTGTAAAATTATATTGATGTTAACATTTACTCTTAACTTTAATAATTATAAACCAGCTTCTCTCTGTTTTTTAACAATGTAATTTATGTAGATTTCACATGTACAAATTTCATTTTTCCTATCAAAGAATCATTCTCCTTCAGTACATTAAATAAAAATCTGCTTTATTTGGCAAGGTTTAAAGTAGAACTACAGCTTGGGCAAGGTGACCAGGATTTAACTTGGATTGCCATAATTTAGAGGAATTGAAATTACTTAAATTCAGCGACTTAAAAAACTGACCTTCACACTCACTTATTCAGAATAATTAATTAAAATAGGAAAATACCCCCTGATGCTGTACTCCAGGTAAATTCCACTCTACCTACAGTGTCTTTCTTTTAAGAACTCATGTCCAGCAGTCTCCATCACAATTCACCCAACTTAAGCATTCTTTTCATACTAGTTACCATGTGCACATTCTGTAAAGCTTGCCTTAGGTGAAAAAGGCCAATTATAGTTCTAACAGTCTTAATAAAATTAACACATAAATTTCATATGGAACTGAAAATATGTTCCTTAAAATGGTTGTTCCCTGTTGAAAAACATTTGCCTATGTTCCAGATCTTAATATCACTGTTATTCAGACTAGATTTGGGTCTTGCTCCTCATCTAAATGGAAAGACAAGTAAAGGCCCTTGATGTAATCAAAACTTCTCTCTCCACACTTCCACAATTAGTTAATAGTATATTTCTTGAACAAAAAAACATTCTTTGAATGGTCAGAAGTAAGGAAGATCCTACAATTTTAAAAAATCATCCTATTAGAATATCATTATTTGTAAAATTCCTTCTTTTAAAAAGATTATGAAGCAAAGTATTATTGTTTTTACCTTCAGGTGAAGAAATTGGGGCATTCAATGAAATTCGATATTAAAACCACATCTTAAACCTAGTTTTTCTAACTTCAGATCAAGTGCTCTAGAAAAAGGAATACCAAAGAATAGAAATATTTATTCCTAGGCTGACAAAGGAAATTACCTGTTTTTTTGTTCATTTGATTTTGATCTTTGTTGAGGAAGAAAATGAGGTTGTGTTGTAGCTGCAAGTCTTCTATGGCACAAATTAAAAATACTTTTCACTCAGGGAAGGATAAGGGCAGCTATGAGACAGTCAGATATCTCAAATGGGCAAGATGCAGGTTTTATATGCACCCAGATTAGCTAAAATTTGAGTTAAGATCAAAGACCGCATTGCCACTCAAAGAATTCTAGAGGGGCCAAAATAATCTATCAATAATGGCAACACTATCAACAATTATTACTCATCAAGTTCCAAAGGAGTTTCAAACACAAAATTTAGAGCAGAAAGATCAATCCATTCCAGAGTTTCTTAATCCAAAGTCTGTGAACTTGTTTTGTTCACATTTTATTGACAATTTCAATATAATTCATTTCTTTTATACTTTTATAATTATATATATCATTTTTGCTTATTATGTATATATAATTATGTATGTTATACTCAAAATAGGTCTATAAGCTTTACCATACTGTCAAAAAGGAGTCCTTAATAGAAAAAAAAGATTAAGAACCCCAGATCTAGAACCACTCTTCATTTTATGGAGCAGTAAACTAGGAGCTAGATTTATTCATCATTTGGCTTCAGTTACATAAACAAAAAGTGAGAGAAATGAAATTAGAACCTAGATCTTTTGACTTCAAAGAAAATGCTCTTTCCATTATAGAATCCTAAAAAGCCAAAGAAATCTGGATCAAAATCACATAACAAGGTGAGAAATGGAGTTTGAACTCAAGCCAAGTGTTCTCCCAATTTGACACCCTGATAGGAGTTTAACACGTCTATGTTCCAAACACTGTATTAGACACTAGAAATAAACATAAAAACAACGAAAAATTCCTTAAAGCAAGAAAGTCAAAATGTGTGGAAATATTCCTCTCCCTACCATTCCATATCTTTTGGATAAGTTGTAGTTCTGGTTGGCTCCTTCTTTCCTCAATTGCCTTCTGAATGGAAAACAACTATGTGTAGACAGTGATAGATAATTCTGATGACTGATAGTAGTTCTCTAAATAGACATATCATTATAGTAAAAGTAGACAATTTATCAAATATTGTTCTTAAATACTTAGAGCTCTTTTTGTGGTGGCAGAGAACTAGAAACTGAAGGGATATCCATCAGTTAAGTAATGGCTAGACAAGTTGTGTTGTATGATTGTAATGGAATAATATTGTACCATAAGAAACAAGAAACAAAATGATCACGCACTAAAAAACAAAAAAACAAAAACTGGAAAGACTTCTATGAAGTGATGCAAAGTGAAATGAGCAGAACCAGGAGATTGTTGTATATGGTAACAATATTATATGATGATTTACTGTGAATGATTTTATTTTCAACATGGCAAAAATACAGGATCACTTCAAGGGCCTCATGATGAAAAAACTATCTGCTGTATCTGCTGCCAAAGAAGGACCAGATAGTGTCTGAACACAAATTGAAATGTACCATTCTTTACATTATTTCCTATTTTCTCTGTGAAATTTTCTGTAAAATAAGCAATATGCATCTTGTTTTACAACACAATGAACAGAGAAATATATATTATTTGATAATATATGTATAAACAACATATATTACCTGCCTTCTTAGGGAGAGATGGTAAGGTTAGGAGGGAAGGACAAACAAAGCGAGACATAGTGTTTTTTAATATAGCTAATATAAGAATTACTTTCTCTTGGATAACTTCATTTGTTATAATTTGTTACATATTTATAACAAATCATATGTACTATATTGTATTATTACATATTGTTACAAATAAAAAAGCAAAAAATAAAATATATATTTTATCAAATAAATAAATAACAGGAGTAAAACAAACAAAAACAACCATAGCTCTATGGAAGTGTCCCTTAAGTAACTCAATCAGTGGGGGAAACAAATTGCAAGCAACTGTGTACAAATGAGATATTCACAAGTGTAAATTAGAATAGTCTCGAGAGAAGACACAGAGATTAAGCACTAGAAAGGGCTTATTGTAGCAAAATGGACTTTTGCTGAAATTTGAAGATAGCTAAGCAGCAGAGATGGGGAAGGAGCCCATTCTAGGCATGAGGAATAGCCATTGGAAATGACTAGAGACAAGAAACAAAGTGTCTTGATTGAGAAACAGTTTAAAGGTCATTGTCACTGGATCATGGAGTACATGAAGGGTTAAAACATGTAAAAATACTAGGCATTGCTAATTTGAGAATTTGTTTCACTTGGATAAGCTTATATGGAAATGTAACTGAAGATGAATGACAGCTGGAGTAGAAGGAAATTGATTTTAGGAAATTCAAGGAAAAAATTATCCTTTAATTTTTTGAATAAATATTTTTTCATTTAAAATAGAAAAACTGTACTGGAAATGTGGGAAAGGTCTAAAAAATGAAAGATTAAAAGCCAAACAGAAAATATTAAATTTTATCTTGGAGGTGAAAACTTGAGTTTATTGATTGGGGTGACATACTCATAAGATCCAAATGCCATTGTTTTAATTCTACACTCACAAAACTATACCATATTTAGTTCTGCCAAATACTTGCCCGCAAAAAGGAGTGCATTTTGTAAATTACCAATGTTATTTTTGCCATATATAATTGCATTTTGAATCATGAAAATATGTGACTGCTTTTTTCCTCAGTTTGACTGAAGTGACTATTTCAAAGATAATAATTACTCCAAAATAAAGTTTAAATAGGCTTTCAGACCCAAGACTGAAAATTTGATTCTAAACCTGCCCTAAGCTAAAAAAGATGTAACCATCTCAGGAGGTCTATGGTAAACAGCTGGGTTCTCCTCACTGTTGTAGATTGGATTTGGCTCTAGGTTCAAATTCTTGCTCTAATATTTATATGACCATCCAACCAGTCTTTTGTTTTTGATGATTTTTTTCATCTATAAAATGAAAGATTTTAATAGAGTGCTTTTTAAAATTCCCTCAAATTATGAACCACAACACCTTCTGATTAAAATCTTAGACAAAGAAATTGAGCAAAAATAAAACAAGGGAAAATGAAACTACTTTCAGATTTCATCGACTGCTCAGGCTGTGAGGGTGACCCATCTCATCCCATTTTCTCATATTACAGATAAGGAATATTAGCCCTAGAGTAGGTCAGTAACTTTCACAAGATTATAGAGGGCATCTAATAAAAGGCCTTGGACTAAATCCCAGGTCTTTATTCACTATGCTGCACTGCTTTACTTATGTGATACTTTGGCAGCCAGGTACACAGCAGATAGAGTGCCAGACCTGAAATCAGGAAGACTCATTTTCTTGACTTCAAATACTACCTCAGACACTTACTGGCTGTGGGACTCTAGGCAAGTCGTTAACCCTATTTGCATCAGTTTCTTTATCTGTAAAATAAGCTGGAGAAGGAAATGGTGAAACACTACTTTTATCTTTGCCAAGAAAACTACAAATGGGGACACAACTGAAAAAAACTCAACAACAGGCTTTCCTAGCAGGTATAAGGCTGATGTCAGTATCTTTTTTGAAAACATCCTAAACTAGTGGTCTTAATTATAATTTTCTGAAATGCCAATTCAATGTGTTCTATCCCTTCACTTTCACAACCAACCTTTCAGTGAAAATATCTGGGAATAAGGAAAGAAAATCTCATTTAATGCTAACGAGGAAGAGGAAAAAAAAGATAATCAAACCTTCCATTTGAAAATCAGTGGAGCAATAAAATAGAAACGACTAGAGAAGGTCAGGAAACAGCAACCTTAGGTGACCTTTCTGGTCCAGCTTATGACAATCAATAAAAAACTAACAATGATATGCAATGATTGATGAGCATATTTCATGTGATAATTCATTAGGGCCTTCCATAATCACTGCTTTTCCACATAAAACTTGTGGTGACAGTTAAGAGAGGGGAAAAGAAGGGAAAGGATCTTACCCATATTATATCTCCGAGCCTCTATAGTAATGCTCTCCCTGCTGAACTAATGGCTGTTCATTGAGTTTAGGTCAAAGAGCTTAATGGAGCTGAACTCTGGGTGTCTCAGTAAATTCAATTTTCAAACTAAGCATTCTAAGCTTTAAATACAAATGATGATACTTCTAATTGAGAGATTCATTCTTGAGAAGACTTCAACATCATGAAAATCTACTTTTCAGTATCTAAGGGAGGGGAGGGGTGGAGAAAGAGCCCAGAGCTCAGAATCAAAATATGGATCTTAATCATGGATCCCCCAACAATTAGATAGGTTTTGTTTTGGGAAAGTCAGTTAATTCACTGTGATTGTTTCCTCAACTATATTATGAATCATTAGGTCATCCACTTCTCCATGATAGGACACTTAGTCCCTGCTTAGCAAACTAAAATGCTTGGGTAAGAATGGGAAAGAAAGGCCTTAAGGAAATAAATATCCTGGCAGAGCTGAGACTAAAGTAGAGCAATGGGGATTGCATCAAAAGGCAAAATCTAATGGGAATGATTTCTATTCTTTTTGTTTTAAAACCTTACCTTCCGTCCGGTTAAGATGGCGGCAGAGTAAGGAGCAGCTGCTCGATCTCTCCTGACCGAACCACACAGAACCCCTCAAGGGGAAATAAAAACGAGTCCAGAGGAACGAAGGAACCCCACAACAGGGCGCAGCATTGAAGGTACGCAGAATCGGGGCATTTCCACACTTTAAAGGGGTGAAACAGTTCACACTAAAACACGAGAGGAAGAAGCCCCTCCCCCACCCCCCACACCGCACAAGCGGGTAAACAGGACTGGGGCAACCAGAAAATCACTGGCAGCCCCTGAGCCCCTACCAGTGCACTGCAAGACGAGGGACCCCAGGTGGCTGGGACTCTCCCTGAGCGCCCACGTGGGTGAAGGCACCGCCTCCGGCTGGGACAAAGGCCCCTAAAACTCGGCCTTTCCCAAGCACTGAAGGCATTGCCTCAGGTGTGAATAAAGATCTCCAGCCCACGGACTTTCACTACCTTCTGCAGGGGTGAAAGCAAGCCCTAAGAGCATCAGCACAGGCAAAGGCAGTGCCCTAGGCTTGGATAACGATCTCCAGCCCAGGCTTGGACCTCCAGTGAGGACCCGGTGCAGACCTGAGCGTGGCTGTGGAAGCAGCCCCAAAGACTGCTGAAGGAACCTCGGGCAGAGGGGCAGACCGGGAACTACCAGGAGGCCTGACCCCGAGGACAAGGAGACC
>NC_058132.1:495518661-495552793 GCF_016433145.1 Gracilinanus agilis
TGTGAACTGATCCAGCCATTCTGGCTGGCAATTTGGAATCATGCTCAAAGGGCTATAAAAGAATGCCTGCCCTTTGACCCAGCCATACCATTGTTGGGTTTGTACCCCAAAGAGATCATAGATAAACAGACATGTACGAAAATATTCATAGCTGCGCTTTTTGTGGTGGCAAAAAACTGGAAAAGGAGGGTATGTCCTTCAATTGGGGAATGGCTGAACAAACTGTGGTATATGCGGGTGATGGAATACTATTGTGCTAAAAGGAATAATAAACTGGAGGAGTTCCAGGCGAACTGGAGAGACCTCCGGGATCTGATGCAGAGCGAAAGGAGCAGAGCCAAAAGAACATTGTACACAGAGACTGATATACTGTGGTAAAATTGAATGTAATGGGCTTCTGTACCAGCAGCAATGCAATGACCCAGGACAATTCTGAGGGATTTATGGTAAAGAATGCTACCCACATTCAGAGGAAGGACTGCAGGAGAGGAAACATATAAGAAAAGCAACTGCTTGAACGCATGGGTCGGGGTGGACATGATTGAGGGTGTGGACTCAAAACTACCACACCAATGCAACCACCAACAATTGGGAAATTGGTCTTGATCAAGGACACATGACATAACCAGTGGAAAAGTGCGTCGGCCATGGGAGGGGGGAGTCCGGGGGGTGAAGGGGAAAATAGGAGCATGAAACATGTAATCATGTTAAAAATGATTATTAATAAATGCTAAAAAAATAAAAAAAAAAACCTTACCTTCCATCTTAGAATCATTACTAGGCATTGGTTCTAAGGCAGAAGAGTGGTAAGGATGGGTTAGGCAATGGAGGATAAGTGACTTGTCTACAGTCACATAGCTAGGAAGTGTCTGAGAACAGAATTGAACCCAGGACCTGCCATTTCTAGGTCTCACTCTCAGTCTACTGAGCCATCTAGCTGCCCCCATGATTCCTATTCTTCAAGGACATACTACCATCAGGCATTTAAAAGATTCCCTTGCTTGTCTAGTCCTGAACCATTATTCTCTAAGGCACTAGGTCTTTGAGTCCCCTCTTCCAGAAGACCTTACCACCAAAGTAGAGCAAATTACCATTTCCCTTCTTCCTTTAATCACCACATGCCACCAGGCCTCAGGGATCATACAGAGAAACATAGACACTTATGTATATGTGTATGCATGTCTCATGGTCACTGTCAAAGTATATTTTTAGCATCTTATAAGTGGTCTTGCTTTTAGCACTAGAATTGAGTATAAATTAAAATATAACATTTCTGTTCTCAGAAAGCTAATCACAAAAATAAGCAGCAATAACATGAACATACAAACGGACAAGAAAGACACAATTCTGAGACATTCAAAGCCCTAGTCATCAAATGCTCCCTATAACCAAATTATTATGGGAACACATGCTTCTTATCTTTCCAGAAGTTTTGTGCAATTTTGTGCCATAATGCTAATTTCTTCAGCATTAAGGATTATATCATTATCGAGTGCAAAACCATCCATATTCATTGCAGTAGTTATCTGACAGTTTGTCCTTTAAGCATTCTTCTTCTTGTTCTTTTTTTTTTTACTTTATGATTACATGGCAATTTCAAAATGATACTCTTTCATGAAATTCATTTTTTCTTTGAAGAAAATAGCATATTCCCTTTAGTATGTCCAAGAAAATAATTTACTTTTCATGACTCCTTTTAGAGTCTCAGATTTAGTTTTCTAAATCAATTATATGATGAAATATGATGAATAACATATTTGGCACATGATGGATGAAATATGATGAATATCATAGATTACATTCAGTATAAGATGGATGAAATATGTTCTGAATGCACTGCCTTTATAAGTGTTTTTGTACAAATATCAAGTCCATTTTAATTTTCTTTAATATTTAAAATTAGATTGTCATGTTTTATGATTTTTCTAACTTTGACATTAGAGTTTCAGCTTTTCCACAAGTTTTTTTATATTATTTTTCTTACCTACTAAGAAACTTCACCTTGCAAGTTAACAACATTGTCAAAATATGATGGCAAGGGACTTCATGAAAATGGTTGGATCTACAAAATCCATACTTTCATGAAATTCCAATCATAACTTTCAGCTCAAAATCCCATTTTTTATCATGGCTTTTAAAAATTTAATTATTTTTTAAAAGTCACATTTTTAAATTTATATTTTAATTAAAAGGCAATCAATATTCTATCTATTTCTATCTCACTGAAAATAAATAAGGTTTCTAACCAACTAGGAAAGTTGTCATGATAGCCTCTTATAGAAAGAAAAAATTGCAACACCAACATTTGGTAAACAATTTTTCTGAAATTTCTAAATTTGAGAATTGGTGCTATATCTTTGATCTGGAATTTCTGAATTTTAGCTCTAATATTCCTACAAGTTTTATTTTGGAATTACTTTCATGAAATTGATGAATTATATTTCTAGTTTGTCAATAAATTCTAAGAGACTTGTGCAGTTTTAAATTTTTTATTTCTTGAAACATAAGAAATATTTTTATAGTTATGGTTTTGAAGTAGTCCAGTGATTCTTAAATGATCTTTCCTCTTTTTTCTAGGTCAGTTTCTTTTGTTATAAGATACTTTATATTTTCTTCTTTTTTTTAGTTATTTCATTTTATTTTAACTGTTGTTTTTTTTAAACCCTTACACTCCATCTTAGAATCAATACTGTCTATTGGTTTGAAGGCACAAGAGTGATAATGGCTAGGCAATGTGAATTAAGTGACTCGTTCAGGGTCACACAGTTGAGGAATGTCTGAGGTCAAATTTGAATCCAGGACCTTCTATCTCTAGGCCTGACTCTCAATACATTAAGTCACCAAGCCATACCATATTTTTAGCATTTCTTGTTGTCCAGTGGAGTCATTAGTTTCTATTTGCTCAATTCCAATTTTGGTGAGTTAATTCTTGGGTTAGATTTTGTACCCCTTATTCTAAGCCACTAATTTTCTTTCCAAATCTTTCTATCATAGTTCTCATTTTTTTTTAATTTTTCCTTCTATTATTCTCATTTTAATTTTAAAATAATTTTTAGCACTTCATTTCTTTTTAATTCTTGCTTCAATTCTTCCAGGAATTCTAGTTATTCTGGTTGGTCTGGGACTCAAACTGCATTTTTCTTTAAAGCTTTACCTGTAGATATTTTAAAGTCACTCTCTTCTTCTGAGTTTGTGTCTTGAGAATCACAGTAAACTATAATGTCTTTATTTTGGGATTTGTTTGTTTCCCATTCTTCCTGACTATTTTTTGGCTTTTGCTTTTATGATAAGATTGAATTCTGAACAATTTGGAGAATATGTATTGGTTGAACTATTGTCTTTTTTAATCCTTTGCTGATTTTTTGAGGTTACTGAGTGTTTTACTCTTCTGGGGTCTCACGAACAGTTCAATCTAGGCACCAGCAAGCTTTCAGTGCTTTCAGAGTAGTCTTATTGGAGATAAAGTCTGATAATTGTCACCTGGTCTTATCTCAGCAAATTATTATCCCTGGTTTAGCTCTAAGCATCATTCCCATAAGCCTGTCTCTAGTTGGAATTTCCACTAGATTGTTACCAGACTCAAACAATATCAATCAGCTAGGTAACTATAAATTCAAAGTGACAAGACTATAAGCTCCACTTTGGTCTATGATTCTTACTCCAGTTATTCTACCATGGACTTGAGACTGGTCTGGTTTGGGATGGAAATTCTACTCCTGTTTAAGTACTAGAACCAAATACCTACAACTTCCTTCTGAATTGCTCAGTGCAAAACCTAGAGCCAGTCACTAGACTCTCCCTCAGAATGTCACCTTCAGAGCTACCAACTGGCCATGGTTCCTGTAGCCTATTTAAGGATGTTTTTTCCAGGTTCTCATCTTACCCCAGTGTTCAAGCTCATCTTCTTTCAGTTTCTCACCCCTGGAATGTTTCACACAGCTTGCTCCTAGCAAGACTGTATCCCAAGAGTCTGTAGACCTCTCTGTCTATTTACTTTAGCCAATCTGGATCTACCTAACAGTATTTTATTACTAAGACAAACTATTAAAAACAGAAGTGATCATATTTATTTTTTTAATTACACTTCGACATCTTTCTTCCATTCTGTCTGTCTTTTAATTTCTCTCTTCCTGTCTCTGTCTCTAACTTTCATTCAATCTCTTTCTCTTTTTCTATCTCTTTCAATCTCTCACTCTCTCACAAATTAGGTCATATCACTTTTTAAAAATAAATGCAGCTTTTGATGGATTCATGGTATTTTAGAGCTGGAAGGGGCCTTAGAGATCACCTTATCCAGTTAGCACTTCAATGTGTTTGCTTGGCAAATTTTATATTCAGCAGCTGATAAAGAGTTTTAATGCCAGTGGCAACCTTCTCAGTGTGCTGCTTGTTGCTTTGATATAAACTCTTGTAAGATTTGACTGGATCCTACTTTACATATGTGATGCATTGCTTGGGAGCTAAGCTGAATGGCTCAATGAGTGCAGTACTTTGTCCAACATCCAGACTGCTATGAGCTATAATCTTCTCACAGCTCATTCTTTAGGGAGTAGAGCCTTGGTAAGAGTAGAATAAGAAATGTCTAAGGGATGTAGGAAGCTAAGCATATGTCTTTTTCAAGCACCAGTTATTCCTTATGTAGTAGTTTAGCTATCTTTCTCCTTCCATGTGAATATGTATCTTTTTTAAGACAAATTGGTCTGGCAAAGTGGTAATGAAAAGTGAAATTGCAATATTTTCCTAGTTCAAATATGAAGAAATCTCAGTGTCAAGAAGCTATATTAACTCTTCTTTGTTGGATTTTTATTCTTTTATTATGTTACCACTTAGCTGAATGAAATAAAAAAAGAACCACTTATCTGTTTTATTGACTATGCTTATTATTTTAAGTTTGATATAGATGTCCCTTTTGTTGTCATATGGAATGAGCATATTTCATTGATCTTCCTTCTTTTTCAGTTTCTATTGCTTTATGAGGTTCAGAAAAAAAGTTCATGGAACTGGAAGATTAAAAGACAGGTTCAAATCCTGAATCTGTTACTTTTTACTTATACAACTGTAAGGAAGTTATTCTACCCTTCTAGACCTCAGTTTCAACCAGAATAAATGTGAGAGTCAGACTAGATGATTTTCCATATTCTAGCTCTAAAACGTATAATTTTGGGTTTGGTATTACAGGTAAGATTTAACTACACTACTTAATATTATAGAAAGAACATGGAATTCCTTATGTCTTAGTTTCTACTCCCAATTTTCCCGCTAATTGGATATATGAAAACTCTTTTGCTCCTCTTTGGATTCCAATTCCTTTATAAATTATATGAGGAATAAACAGTATGACTGTTTCCAGCTCAGATATTCTCCTCAACTTTGTTTAATCTGCACATTTCTTCTTACATAAATGTTTCTAATAGTCCTGGAGTCAGATTAAGAATAACAGGGGCCAGTTATTTTAGTTAAGGTCATATGCCAACTTGTAAATTTGGGGAAGAAACGCCAGGATTTTACAGTGAATAGAACACTGGATCTTGAGTCATAAAAAACTGGAGTCAAATGGGACTTAAGACACTTAATGGCTGTGTGAACCTGAGCAAGTCACTTAATCTCTGCCTGTCTTCATTTTCTCAACTATAAAACAGGGATAATAACAGCATCACCTCTCAGGGTTGTTGTAAGGATCAAATGAGAAATTATTTGTAAAGTATCTGATGCATAGTAAGTGCTATATAAATATTAGCTGATTGTTTTTAATTATAAAATGCAAACAATCCCTATCTTGTGGTACCTTTAAGTGTATTAGTGGTGGTGTCACATAATCCCTGTTCCTATTTCTTCTGCTTGGATCAGTGATAGGCAGAGGTGTTTCAGGGTACAAATGCCAATATGGTCTGATTTAGGAGCAAAATTATGGAGTTAGGGAAAAGAATTAAGCAAAAATATAAAAGTGGGGTAAGAAATACCAAAACGATCCGGAAGTTGCTTCTTTTCCCTCTCACTCCAAGCATGCATGATAGATGTAACATTTATTTACATAATTCCTTGCTCCTTTACTTTAAAGATGATCATTTAATCTTTATCAAATGCATAAAGTACTAATCAATTAGTACTTAATGTGCTAGGTAAACCCCATTTAGTGGACATTGGGAAGAATATGGACAAGTCATACAGAATGGAGAGAGAGGGTTTTTTAATTTTTAATTTTAATGTTTTCTATATTGTCAATAGAATTCTTAATAATCATTTTCTGACATATTGCAATCCATATTCACTTCCTATCTATTACTTTTCCTTCCTTCCCATGAAAGCAGGTAATATAATATAGGTTGTACATATATTATCATTTAATACATATTTACACATTCATCATGTTGTGAAATAAGACATATATATTTTATGCTAGAGAAAAAATCATGGAAGAAATAAAGGGAAGAATGGTGTGTTTCAGTCTGCATTTACACTCTTGTTCCTTTTTTTGATGGCATATAAACTTTTTTATTTCTTTTTTACATTTTTTTAAAAATATTTTTTAAACCCTTAACTTCTGTGTATTGGCTCATAGGTGGAAGAGTGGTAAGGGTGGGCAATGGGGGTCAAGTAACTTGCCCAGGGTCACACAGCTGGGAAGTGTCTGAGGCTGGATTTGAACCTAGGACCTCCTGTCTCTAGGCCTGGCTCTCAATCCACTGAGCTACCCAGCTGCCCCCATATAAACTTTTTTAAAGATGAGTCCCTTGTAGTGTCATGGTTCTTTGCTTTGTTGATTATAGCTATCATTTTCAGTTGATCATCATACATTGTTATTGTTACTTTGCATGACATTCTTCTAGTTCTGCTGACTTCACTTTGGATCATTTCATATAAGTCTTTCCAGGGTTTTTGTGATTAACTTGTTTGTCATTCATTATAGCAAAATTGTATTACATTACAAACATATATCACAATTTGTTTTAGCATTCCCCAGTTGATGGACATCCCTTCTGTTTCCAGTTCTTTGCCACTATAAAAAGAGCTGCTATAAATATTCTTGTACAAGTAGGTCTTTTTCCTCTATCTTTAAAATCTTCAGGATACTTTAGGATGATTTCTGAGTCAAAGGGGTATGAATAGCTTTATGGCCCTTTGGGCATAGTTGCAGATTGTTTACCACAGTGGTTATATCATTTCACAGCTCCACCAATGTATTCATGTCCCAATTTTTCCATATTCCTTCCAAAATTTATCTTTTTCATTTTTTGGCCATGTTTATGAGGCTGGTATGGTATAAGGTGCTACTGTAGGGTTGTTTTAATTTGCCTTCTCTAATTAATAGGTGACTTGGAGGGAGAAAGGACTTTTATCCATACTTTGGAAAGAAACGTTCAGATAACAAAATCCATGTTACTTGCAAATATTTGAATAGAATTATAAGTAATAGCCTGACATGGTGGAGTGCAAGCAGTAAAAATATGAGTCATTTTTTACCAAACAATTGTTTTTTTCTAGTATTATTTGATTGTATTACCCCATTTAAAATTTTTTTGGTAAAGATACAAGAGTGGTTTGCCATTTCCTCCTCATTAAAATGAATCCTCATGCCTCTATAACTATCCTCTACACCAATGATTCCCAAAGTGGGTGCTACCACCCCCTGGTAGGTGCTGCAGTGATTCAGGGGAGTGGTGATGGCCACAGGAGCATTTGGGGGCAGTGAATAACTGTAAGGGGGTAGTGATAGTATGTGACAGGGGGTGCTAAGTAATATTTTTTCTGGAAAGTGGGCAGTAGGCCAAAAAAGTTTGGGAACCACTGCTCTACACCATGTGTTCTTCACAACAACAGTGGGAGGTAGGTTATATTACTGCCTTTTTACAGCTGAGGAAATTGAGTCAAGTAACTTCTCCACAGTCACACAGTTAATAAATGCCTGATGCCTCATTTGAACTCAGGTCTTCCTAATTTCAGGCCCAGTCCTCTATCAGCTGTGCCATCTAGCTGTCTTCTTCCTCTCCACCTCAAAACATGTAAGAACCCAGGAAATCTACTTAATTTTCTAAAATTCAATTTTCTCATCTGTAAAGAAAAATAACATTTTTTTAATCAGGTACTTTTTTATTTTTAAGAAAAGTTTGTTTGATTCATGATCTTACTCTCTATCCCACCAAACCCCTACAACCCTGTAGCCAACAAACATTTACACTGGTTTTTCATGTGTCATCAATCAATACCTATTTCCATATTATTGATAATTGCACTAGTGTGGTCATTAAGAGCCTACATCCCAAATCATGTCCACATCAACCCATGTGTCCAAGCAGTTGTTTCTCTTCTGTGCTTCCACTCCTATAGTTCTTCCACTGAATGTTGGTAGCATTCTTTTCCATAAATCCCTCAGAATTGTCCTGGGTCACTGCATTGCTGCTAGTACAGAAGTCCTTGCATTCTATTTTACCACAGTGTATCAGTCTCTGTGTACAATGTTCTCCTGGTTCTGCTCCTTTCACTCTGCATCAATTCCTGGAGGTCATTCCAGTTCATATGGAATTCCTCCAGTTCTTTATTCCTTTGAGCACAATAGTATTCCATAACCAGGATATACCACAATTTGTTTAGCCATTCCCCAATTGATGGACATAACCTCATTTTTCAGTTTTTTGCTACCACAAAGAGCATGGCTATAAATATTTTTGTAAATGTCTTTTTCCCTATGATCTCTTTGGGATACAAACTGAGCAGTGGTATGGCTGGATCAAAGGGCAGGCAATCTTTTAGTGCTCTTTGGGCATAGTTCCAAATTGCTATCCACAATGGTTAAATCAATTCACAACTCCACCAGCACTGCATTAATGTCCCAATTTTTTTCACATCCCTTCCAACATTCATTACTCTCCCCGACTGTCATTTTAGCCAATACGCTGGGTGTGAGGTGATACCTCAGAGTTGTTTTGATTTACATTTCTCTAATTTAGAACACTTTGTGCTTATTGATAGTTTTGATTTCTTTATCTTAGAATTGCCTATTCATGTCCCTTGCCCATTTATTGATTGGGGAATGGCTTGATTTCTTGAACAATTGATTTAGCTCCTTGTATATTTGAGTATTGTTTCTACAAAAATGTTTTAATTTAATGTAATCAAAATTATTTGTTTTACATTTTGTGATTTTTTCTAACTCTTGCTTGGTTTTAAAATCTTTCCTATCCCAGAGATCTGACAAGTATACTATTCTGTGTTCGCCTAATTTTCTTATAATTTCCTTCTTTATATTCTACTCATTCACCCATTCTAAATTTATCTTGGTGTAGGGTGTAAGATGTTTATCTAAACATAATTTCTTCCATATTATTTTCCAATTTTCCCAGCAGTTTTTGTCAAATAGTGGATTTTTGTCCCAAAAGTTGGGCTCTTTGGGGTTTACATAGACCATCTTGCTGATGTCACTTACCTCAAGTCTATTCCACTGATCCTCCTTTCTGTCTCTTAAACACTACCATATTGTTTTGATAACCACTGCTTTAAAGTATAGTTTAATATCTGGTACTGCTAGGCCCCCTTCCTATATGTTTTTTTTCATTATTTCCTTTGATATTCTTGAACTTTTGTTCTTCAAAGTGAACTTTGTTATATATTTTTTTCTAATTCTGTAAAAAAGTTTCTTGGTAGTTTGATAGGTATGGTGCTAAATAAGTAAATTAATTTGGGTAGAATGGTCATATTATGTTAGCTCATCCTACACATGAGCAGTGAATGTTTTTCCACTTGTTTAGATCTAGTTTTAATTGTTTGGAAAGTATTTTGTAGTGGTGTTCATATAATTCCTGTGTTTGTTTTGGTAGATAGATTTCTATGTATTTTATATTGTCTAGGGTGATTTTAAATGGTGCTTCTCTTTCTAACTCTTGCTGTTGTCATATGTTGGAAATATATAGAAATGCTGATGATTTATGTGTATTTATTTTGTATCCTGCAACATTGCTAAAGTTCTTCATTATTTCTACTAGCTTTTTAATTGATTCTCTGGAATTTTTTAAGTAGACCATCATATCATCTGCAAAGAGTGATAGCTTAGTCTCCTCATTGCCTATTTTAATACCTTCAATTTATTTTTCTTCTCTAATTGCTACTGCTAGTGTTTCTAGTACAATGTTAAATAATAGAGGTGATAATGGACATCCTTGTTTCACTCCTGATCTTATTGCGAAGGCTTCTAATTTATCCCCATTGCATATGATGCTTGTTGATGGTTTTAGATATATACTATTTATTATTTTTAGGAAAGGTCCTTCTATTCCTATTCTTTCTAGTGTTTTCAGTAGGAATGGGTGTTGTATTTTGTCAGAGGCTTTTTCAGCATCTATTGAGATAATCATGTGATTTTTGTTTGTTAACTTGTTGATATAGTCAATTATGTGGATGGCTTTCCTAATGTTGAACCATCTTTGCCTTCCTTGTATAAATCCCACCTTATCATGATGGATAACCCTCATGATCACTTGCTGGAGTCTTTTTACTAGTATTCTATTTAAGATTTTTGCATCTATGTTCATTAGGGAGATTGGTCTGTAGTTTTCTTTCTCTGTTTTTGGTCTGCCTGGCTTTGGAATCAGTACCATATTTTTGTCATAAAAAGAATTTGGTAGGACTCATTCTTTCCTTATTATGTCAAATAATTTGTATAATATTGCGATTAGTTGTTCTTTGAATGTTTGATAGAATTCACTTGTGAATCCATCAGGCCCTGGTGATTTTTTCTTAGGGAGTTCTTTGATGACTTGTTCAATTTCTTTTTCTGGTATTGGATTATTTAAGTATTCTATTTCTATTTTTTTCTGAAGAAACAGAAAAATAACATTTTTATTACCTATCTACCTTATAGAATTATTTTTCTACCTCAGAAAAAATTGTATATAGCAGTAGTATCAAAGGTCTCCTATAATTTAGCTCATATTTCTACACTTTGTAAAAGTATTTTAAATGCTTTATAGAAAACATGATATACTTGAATATCACATTTATGTGCCAGTCTATTCAATTTCTGAGATAAAAAAGGGGAAGTTATTTTTTGTGTTTCTTACTCTTTCTGCATTCGAGTTGGTTCTTTGTAAATATCTCTTTATTTTTAATGTAAAAGCAGGATATCTGTTAAGCAACTCATTCTAGAATCTTTCCAGAGATTGGGGAAAACCCATTAGTGTATTATATTTGATAACATACTTTATACCCTTTTGGAAACTGAAGAAACACCTAACCATCTCCACTCTTCAAGCATAAATCTTGTTCAAAATCTCTGAACTATTCTAGACTGGTAATACTAGAATATCAATATATTCTTTCAGCATTGTGGGATATAATTCTTATAGGCTTAAAGTACTGAATATTTTTAATTATTTTTATTTCATTAGATATTTCCCAATTAACATGTAAAAATTAATAATCATTTATTTAATTTGGAGTTCCAAATTTTATCCATCCCTCCTGCACCTCCTCCTTCTTTAAGAAATCAAGCAATTGGGGGCAGCTGGGTAGCTCAGTGGATTGAAAGCCAGGCCTAGAGACAGGAGGTCCTAGGTTCAAATCCGGCCTCAGACACTTCCCAGCTGTGTGACCCTGGGCAAGTCACTTGACCCCCATTGCCTACCCTTACCACTCTTCCACCTATAAGTCAATACACAGAAGTTAAGGGTTTAAAATAAAAAAAAAAGAAAGCAATTTGATTTCAATATACATGTGAGGTCATATGAAACATAATTCCACATTATTTTGTTTTTATGTTATTCAGTTGTTTTATAGTTATGTCAAACTTTTCATGACCCCTAATGGGTTTTCTTTGCAAAGATCCTGGAGAGGTTTGTCATTTCCTTCTCCAGTTCCTCTTATAGATGAAGAAGGAGAGGCAAATGCGGTTCACTGACTTGTCTATGCTCACATTGTTATCAAGTGTCTTTGGACAGATTTGAAATCAGGAAGATGAATCTTTCTCAATCCACTTTGTGACCTAGCTGCCCTAATTCCACATTAGCCAAGTGGCAAAAGAAACCACAAAATAAAATAATAAAAAATGAATAGAATTTTTAAAAGTATATTTCAGTCTGCATTATGAGTCCAGTATTTGTCTCTCTGAAGTTGGAGAGCATTATTCATCTTTTGAGATTTTCTTGGATCCCAATCTAAATTTTAGTAGCTAAGTCTTTTACAATGGATCATCCTAACAATATTATTATTATTGAGTACTCACTTCACTTTTCATGAGGTCATATAAACCTTGCTGGTTTCTTTGAAACTATCTTGCTTATCATTTCTCATAGCACAATACTCTTCAATTGTATTCATATAATCATACATCGTTCAGCCCTTCCCTAACTGATGAGAATCCCATTAGTTTTCAATTCTTTACCACCACAAAAAGAACTGCTATAAATATTTTTTGTACAAGTAGGTCATTTTCTCTTTTCTGTGATATTTTTGGGATATAGACCTACTAGTTGTGTTTCTGGGTCAAAGGGAATACACAGTTTTATATCTCAATGGGAGTAATTCCAATGATTCTGAAGAATAATTAGACTACTTAACAATTCTACAAATACATTATTGACTCAATTTTTACACATCTCCACCCACATTTGTCATGTTCCTTTTCTATCATACTAGCCAACATGATAGGCATGGGACGGTATCTCAAAGTTGTTTTAATTTGCATTTCTCTAATCAGTAGTTATTTAGAGATGGAAATATGGAGAATACTGGCCTGATATTTCCTTGACTTTCTAATATTCTCCATGAACAATCAAAAGTTACTCTGCAGGACCAATGCTAAAAGTAGCAAAGATAGATTAGAGTCAGGAGTGAAGTTGAGCAGCCAAGAACAATTAGTGAGGAAAATATCTTACTTTCCTGGTCTCAGTCCCACCAGCTAACATAAAACCGCAAGAGAAAACAATGCAGACTTAATAAGGTCCAAATCTTGTACCCTCACCTTATCTGCTGAACCAGAAGCTTGCATCCTCCAGTTAGATACTTTGTAAATGGAATTAGCTCATCCTTATTCATTGTTTAGACTCTAGCCATCAGAAATGTCACCTCAGCCAACTTAGAATTAAGTGGGGAGGGGAAGGTCTGTTACCCACACATGGGTAAGCAACAAATCAAAAACAAGGGACTGCCCTTTGGGCAGTCCAAAATTGTGTTGAAGCTGCCATCTGTCCACTTGAAATTGGAGGTGGATGCAGGAAGTGACAAAAGATGTTATCTTTTAAATATGTTGGTAACTTCTTGTGGAGGGAGTTGGCGCTTTGAACTTGGGGTTGAAGAATCTCTGGTGAGACCTTAGATGGCTTCCTTTTGAATTGTCACATGGGTACATTCGGTTGACTCTCTCTCTCTCTTCCCTTGGCATTTCTGGAGGCTCTAGCCTTAAGGAGGCCTCTCTTATTGGAGGAGGCCTTGTGGCTAGAAGCCTTGTTTAATTAACCTCTGTGCCCCTCTACTGGGGTCTCTAAATTCCATCTGGTCCAGGCCTCGGGTCCAGGCCAGAGTTTCTCTCTCTAAACTTCCCCATCTTCAGCCTTCCTAATTGTAAATAAACCACCATAAAAGTCATCCTGACTTGGGTCTATTTTAATTTGAAATCGCGTTAATTGATTTGTGGTGACCATACCTTAAATATCTAGTTGTTGTTTTTTTTTTAATTTTAAACCCTTAACTTCTGTGTATTGACTTATAGGCGGAAGAGTGGTAAGGGTAGGCAATGGGGGTCAAGTGACTTGCCCAGGGTCACACAGTTGGGATGTGTTTGAGGCCGGATTTGAACCTAGGACCTCCCACCTCTAGGCCTGGCTCTCAATCCACTGAGCTATCCAGCTGCCCCCTTAAATATCTAGTTTTTAACTCTTACAACACCACTGATACCACTGAAATCCACAGGCACAATGCTGTGAGAGTAACTATGTTGGCAGTGGTCTTAACTCCAGAAATCCCTGATCTGTGGAACTCAAAGATGACCAAGGAAGGACTTAAGGGGCCCAGGTGTGCAAACAAAACATCCACTTTAACTTATACTGCAGCATCAGAAGAGGAAGAGGGAGGAAAGAGCACACAATGGTGAGTGTCATTACTGAGGGACTGGGACCTCTTTGGCTATGGTAACTTCTCAAGAAAAGGTTGCTAAAATATAGGGAAGTGAGCTATCTCCTCACAGTGACAGTATTGCTGACAGATTTGGTTGGGGTATCTGAGGTCAATCAAAGAGTGGCTTGAGTGGAGGATCAGGAATTTTATCTGTCTCCAGATTACAGAAATTGGGAGAATTAATAGGGGCTAGGAAATAACAAATACAAAAAAATCTTGATGTATGAGGCAACATCCCCCAAACTAAAACATAAATAAGAAAGAAATCAAGGAGATAAATAGAATCTTTAATAAGTTAAACAGTATGTTTAATGTATGTTTTCTTCTCATTGATAGATGAAACTTTTACAAAAATGGGTCATATATTACGGCACAAAAACATTACAGTTAAATGTAGAAAAACAGAATATATTAAATGCAACCTTCTTAGACCATTACTATTAAGATCATAATACCATAAAATTTGTATATAATAAGGAAACAAAAAGTAAAAACTAATTTTTCTTTTTTTATATTTTATATTTTTATTTTTATATAATTGGACACTATATAACTTAATCTTAAAGAATAAGTGGCTTAAATAACAAATCATAGAAACAACAAATAATTTCATTAAAGACCATGATAATAATGAGACAACTTACCAAAACCTTTGGGATAAAGCAAAATCAGAAAAAGAAAACTCATATCTCTCAATGCTTATATAATAAAAAAGGTAAGAAATATCAATGAATTGGTAAAGCAATTTAAAACTAGAAAAAAGACCCATTAATAACCTCCACCTAAATGCCAAATTAGAAATCCTAAAAATTGATGGTGGGATAAAATATTGAATGTAAGAAAAGTACTAAATTAATAAATAAATCTAAGAATTAGTTTTGGGGGGACACAACAAAATAGACAATCATTGTTTAATAGGATAAAAAGAGAAAGAAGAAAAACAAATCATTAGCATTAAAAATGAAAAGGGTGAATACACCACCAATAAAGGCAAAATTAATGCAATTATTAGTTCTTTTGCTCAATTATGTGAAAACTAATTTAACAACAAAAAAGCAACAGATGAAAACTTCTAAAAAAATTGAACCATCAGAGCAAGAAAGAGAATACATATATAAACATATTTTAGAAAAAGAATTTGAACAAGCCATAAATAAACTTCCTAAGGGGGAAAAAAAGCATTAGAATCAGTTGCATTTACAAGTGAATTCTACAAAAATGTGAGGATCACATTTCCAAATTCCAAAATTAAATAATTCCAAAATTAAATAAATTACTTGAAATAACAGGTAAAGAAAGAGTTTTACCAAACTCATTTTATGAAATAAATATGATGCTTATACCTAAACCAAGAAGAGCAAAAATACATGAAGAAAACTATAGACCAATCTCATTAATGAATATGGATGCAAACACTGTAAACAAAATATTAGCTGGGAGACTACAACAATATGTCACAAACCTAATGCATTATGACCAAACAGGATTTATATCAGGAATGCAGGGACAGTTTGATAGAAGGAAAATTGCCAATATAACTGATTCTATAAATGACAAAAAGTAATAAAGACCATATATTAATAGATGCAGAAAAAGTTTTTGACAAAACTCAACACCAATTCATATAAAAACAATTTAAAACATAGGTATGAATGGATTTTTTTATTTAAATGATATGAAACATTTACCTAAAACCATCAGTAGGTATTATTTGTAATAAGGAGAAACTAGAAGCCTTCCCAATAAGATAAGGAATGAAACAAAGATACCCTTTATCATCAATACTATTTAACATAGTATTACAAATGCTAGCAATAGCAATAATAGAATAAAGAGAAAATGAAGGATTCAGGATGGGTAAAAAGATAATAAAATTATCTATGTTTCTAGATGACATGATGGAATATTTACAAAACCCTAGAAATTCAACTAAGAAGTTAGTTGAAACTATAAACAATTTTAGCAAAGAAGAATATAAAATGAATCCTAAATCATTAGCATTTTTATATATTATTGAAAAAATCCTATAAGATGAGATATAAGGAAACACTTTAATTAAAATAACTACAGATAGAATGAAATACCTGGGAGGATACCTGCAAAAACAAATTCAAGAATTACATGAACACACAAATAAAATCAGATCTAAGTAATTAGAGAAATATTTGTTCATGAATGGGCAGGGTCAATATAATTAAAATGAAAATCCTACCCAAATTAATTTACATATTCAATGTTATCCCACTTAAATTTTAAAAAATTATTATTTTGTTGGTTTAGAAAAAAATAACAAAATTTATGAGGAAGAACAAAAGATTGAAAATATAAAAAATGAAAAAAAATATATAAAGGGACAATGTTTAGAAGGACCAGATTCTAAATTGCATTATAAAGCAGTAATCATCAAAACTATCTGTTACTGGCTAAGAAATAGGAAAGTAATTCAGTTCAATGGAACAGACATAAAACAAACAGTAGCAAAAGATTATAGTAATAATAATAATATAGGTTTGGGGTTTAGAAATCACCATTTGGTAAAAATTTCTGGGACAACTGACCAATATCTTATACCATTCCCTAACATAAGATCAAAATGGAGACATGATCTAGACATAAAAGGTGATATCAGAAGTAAATTAGAAGAACAGGGAACATAAAAGAAATTTATAGAGAGGAGAGGAATTTATGAGTCAACAAGGCATAAAAAAGCATTATAAAATTTAAAAAAGAATTTCAAATACATTAAATTGAAAAGTTCTTGTACAAATGAGACAAATGTTGCCAAGGTTAGAGGGAAAGAAAATTGAGGGGGAAATTTTATAGACAGGCTCTCAGATAGCAATCTCATATCTAAAATAGACAGACCACTTTGTCAAATTTATAATAAGAGCCGTCTCTCAATTTTAATTGAGTAAAAGATATGAACTAACAATTTCAAATGAGTGCTTTAAATAGCTACTTAGAAAAGTGCAAACCAAAACAATTCTGAAATATCACCTGAAACCCAACAGACTGGCTAAAATGACAAATGTTGAATAGGATATAGAAAAATGATAACACTAATACACTGTTGGTGGAGCTTTGATCTAATCCTATTATTTAGCAAAGCAATTTGGAATTATACTCAAAGTTTTAAAACTGTAATAGAGTTGCTTGGTCTATTTTCCAAGAAGATCAGGGAAAGATTAAAAGAACCCATGCTCCAAATGCTCCAAAATATTTATAGTTCTCTCTTTGTGGTGGCAAAGAATTGGAAACTGAGAGGATGCCCACCCATTGAGGGAATGACTAAACAAATTGTGGTGTATGATTGTGATGGAATACTACTGAGCCATTAGAAATGATGAACAGACTGATTTTAAAAAAATACTGGGAAAGAACTGCATGAGACAATGAACAGTGAAATGAGTAGAACCAGGAGAATGATATACACTGCTACAGAATTAATGCTGGAAGAAAAAGTTGTGAATGTTACCTCCAGAAAGTAAATAGAAACATGAAAATTTAATTTATATATCCACATTAGTCTCCCTGATGAAATTTTCTGTGATGCAAAGTGTGTGGGGAAGGATTGGCATATTTGTGGATAGGATTTATTATTTAGATATGAAGAAAAGTAAGCTAAACATATAGGATATTTGTGATTTATTGGTTTCAATCTTTTTCTTTGTATCTGAAAATAGTTGTTTTTGTGTGGGTTCCAACATACCTTCAAAGGGACTCATAAAAAATACCATCCACAGCCAAAGAAGGAACTGTTAAGTCTTACTGAAGAGCAAAGTATTTCCTTTTTCATTTTATTTTCTTCATGAAATTTTTCTTGTATATTTGATTTGTATCTTCTTTCATGACATGACAAATATGGAAATAGGTATGGAATGATAGCACCAATATAACATATAATGTCTTTCATGTTTATCTGTGAATACTTCTTTTGAGTTTTGTGTTTGAAAGTCAATTTTTAAAAATAGCTCTGGTCTTTTCACCAGAAATGTTGAATATCTTCTATTTCATTAAATATACATTTTTACCCAGAAGTATTATACTTAGTTTTGTTGGATAGGGGAATATTAGTTGTAATCCCAGTACTTTTGCCTTCTAGAATATCATATACCAAATCCTCTACTCCTAAATAATAATAGGTTCTAAATCTTGTGTGATCCTGAATGCAGCTCCACAATATCTAAATGGGTTCTTTCTTACTGTTTGAAATATTTTCTTTTTGATCCTAGGTGGTCTGGATTTTGGAAATAGTATATGTGAGAGTTTTCATTTGGGGATTTCTTTTAGGTAGTGATCAAATAATTGCAATTACTATTTTCCTCCTGCTTTTAAGATATCATGACAGTTTTACTTGATAATTTTCTAAAATATGCCTAAAAATCCTAGACTCTTTTTTGATCCTGGGTTTTAGGTAGTGTTATGACCAGGAGGCGGCTAAGAGTTATAAGGGGATAACTCAGGAGAAGCCCAATAGCACAGCTTTCTATGAGAATAAGATTTGATTCCCACACTGGGGTAAGCTTTCTTTGAGAGTGAGAATTCTCTAGCTAACCACAAGACCTTACTAACCAGTTGCGGGTGGTCAGTTGGGTAGAAGGTAACCAGGAAGTAGAATGTTGATCTCCCTCTGACTCTGAAGCTGTTTGTTGCTGAGCCCAGGGTTATGAAGTCCTTGGGTCAGATGCTGTTTTTATTCTTCTTGTTTGCTGAATAATCTTGAATGGAAATAAAGTTTGTTGGCTATGCCAATAAAAGGTGTTTGATATGGTTAGCAATAAAGGTTGACCCTACCTGCCTGCCTATATCAAAACTTCCCACCTCCCAAGGCCCAGTCTGTCACCTCCTGCCTCCCTAACCCAAGGAGAAAAATGAAACCCTGAGAGGTCTTCAGACCTCAATTTATACCCTGTCCCTAAATGTCACCTTGGCAAATGCACAGAGCTGCTTTGCCATTTTCTGAGTTCCAAAGTGGCAAAATGCTTTTTTGTACCTACAGAAAATGGCTGCCCATTTCTGCACATTATAGTAGACCAATAATTCATAATTATCTCTTCTCATTTTATTTTCCAGGTGAATTGTTTCCCAGTGATATACATATTTTCTTCTATTTTTTCATTCTTTTTACTTTGTTTTTTAAATATATTATTTAAACTTTAACTTCTATTTGTCCAGTTCTATTTTTTAAGTAATTGCTTCCTTCAGTCAACTTTTGTGCTTCTTTCCATGTAAGCAATTCTCTTTTTTAACATATTTTGTACCTCTCTTTCCAAGTTCTTTATTGTCTTTCCATATGTTTTTCTTTGCTTTTCTTTCTTTACCTAATTTTTCTCTACTATTGTAAAAATAGGGTTTGGTTGGGTGAATATTAAAAAAGGGGTGGTCACCAAATTGGTTATAAATAATAAAATTTCATATTTCCTTGTCTCCTACTCCCTTATGCCCGAAAGTCTTTTCCTCTGTCTTTGAACTATGACCCAGAAATAGACATAGGAAATGAAATTGTCAATCTGCATGTAGTCCTGCATCAAGTGCTGGCATGATAGTACTCTATTATCTCTTTGAGATGTTATTTTAAAGTTATTTGGAGAGCAATGTTGGGAGAGTTTAAGTTGCTTCTCCAGAATTTTTCAAAAAGCTAATAGAATCAGAAACTAGAATCCAGATCTTCCTTCTTCCAAGGCAATATATAGCCATAAAGTCATAGTATATGTATTATACAGTACTGGTGCTAACAGACTTAAGTGAATGCTCTACTTAACTGGTTCCCTACAAAATTCTCTGTTTAAATGATTTGTCATGACAATGAAAACATAAGGAAAGTATAGATCATAAATTTCCTAATTGTTCTTCCATAAAGGTCATCCATTATAGCATTAAGACTGGGGAAAACAATAAATTATCTCATTTAAAATATTCTTAAATAAAAGTTATATAGTTTTAGTTCACAATTATTACTTCTGGAAATTTTATTCCTCAACTGTAAGAATTAGATTTACTAAGCAGTTTTTAAAAATCAACTGGTTCTATTGGAATGCCATAAGATCAAAGCAAAAATAAGCTTTTTGTTTAGTGAATTGTTTTTTTCTATTTGGAAAAATGGTCTCTTAAACTTAGTTTAGAAAACATAACTACTGAATATTTTAGTTGAATTTCCAAAGAATGACAAATATAGAAAAATTGCACTTCTCAACAAATCTATACAAGAAAAAACAAATGTATTTTTCTGATGTCAAATTGATCCTAAATAAAAACTAGTTCTTTTCCTAAATAAAAGTTCCAGCTTGGGGGGAAAAGAAATAAGGAAAACAATCACAGTTAAACAAGGGTCTTATATGGTAAATTTTTAAAGGATTTTTGGTTTTTATTTAGTATGGAACAAAAAATGTTTAAAATTAAAAGTCATATATGAAAGTTTGATAACTATAAGGAAGAATTCACCAATAAAATATCTAGAAAAAAATAAGTGCTCAATAAATATTTGAATAGAATGGAATAAAAGATGTATATGTCTTTCTGAGGGAGATAGTAGAATCATCTTTCCAGATTTTTAAAAATTTAGAATAGCTTGTTAACAAGCTGAAATAATTGAAATTGAAGTCCTTACTGAAGGGAAGAAGTAGTTTAGAATTTGATCTTAAAATGCCTTCCTGATTTTTAAATGGATGATTTTTTAAAAATAGGATTATTGCTGTCAATGTCTTCTCTTTTCTCAATGGTGAATGATTATCTGTAGTAAAAATGACATCAGGGGGCAGCTGGGTAGCTCAGTGGAGTGAGAGTCAGGCCTAGAGACGGGAGGTCCTACGTTCAAGCCCGGCCTCAGCCACTTCCCAGCTGTGTGACCCTGGGCAAGTCACTTGACCCCCATTGCCCACCCTTACCACTCTTCCACCTATGAGACAATACACCGAAGTACAAGGGTTAAAAAAAAAATGACATCAGACCTTAGAATTTCCACTTTGGAATTCCTGAGGGCTCTCTTAAAAGATTGCTGTTTTTTTATTTTTAAACTATCCTTTTTGTTAAAAGTTTGGGAAACTCATTTCAATGGAAATTCCCTCTACTCATCCACTCAAACTTTTCATCTTAAATTCTTAGAGACTTTTCCTGAGAGTCTTAATAAATTAAGTGACTTGACCACAGTCATCCAGTCTAGAGGGTTAGAGGCAGAATTTGAACTCAGGTTTTCTACGTAAGAAAATCTTTCCTTATCTACTAAGCTTATTTGTAGAAATAATTATTAAATTAATGAAGTAAATTAAATATGGACTGATTGAGAACATCTAGGTTTTCCTAAAATACTACTTTTCATTTCATGTTTAAGTGAAATGCCTATGCATTTCAAAATAATGAGATCCTTCCATATTGCTATTACCTTGAATTTTTTTTAAACCCTTGTACTTCGGTGTATTGTCTCATAGGTGGGAGAGTGGTAAGGGTGGGCAATGGGGGTCAAGTGACCTGCCCAGGGTCACACAGCTGGGAAGTGTCTGAGGCCGGATTTGAACCTAGGACCTCCCGTCTCTAGGCCTGACTCTCACTCCACTGAGCTACCCAGCTGCCCCTTACCTTGAATTTTTAATGAAAATATATTTCCATTTGAGAAATACACACTGGAGTACTATTAAATGGGAAGTTTATATTTCCTTTCTCAGAAAGTCAACTATATATTTCCCTGAAAATATCTGTCATTGTAAACACCTGATTAAAGCTTTGGCAGTCTCCATATTTGTCAGCTTGTTAATGTGTATGATAGCTTTACAGGATGCTTTTGCCCTCCCATATTCAATGAAATTGAGAAGAGTACCACACTTTAAAAGAGACTATATTTGGTTCCAAGGGAAAGGGAAAAGTCAAGGAGAAAAAGAAAAGAAAAAATCAGAAGGAAATACTCAATCCTAAAGCATTGCCTGATAGCAACAGTTAATAAAAGACATCTTGGACTATAAACAGTGACTTTTGAATTTTAAGGGGGCACTGTTAGAATCAATGCTAAATGTCTGATGGGAATAAACCATTATTCATTTGAAAATTTTTAAGTTTAATTCATTATTTGTACAAATAAAATCTGAACCAGGATTAAAAATGGTTTCCCTCTACATTGGGAAAATAGCAATTACTTCCCCTGTATGCACACCTCTCTTTGCAGTAGAGTGTGCAGGAAGTAACCATGGAGTATTTAGATAAGTGCTTTCTGATGGAAAGGCGAGCTCTGTTATGATATTGATTGGCTCCAAGTGCATATTAGAGATGAAGACAAGTCTCCAGAGAGAGGTTACTGTCACCTTGACCTTGGGTCAGTGCTAGACCACTGAACTCTGACCCCAATGAACCTTCCACCAGATCATGACATCTTTCATGACTACTGAGTAAGTCAGCAGGCGACACATGTCGATGTGGCTCTTGCCAAATCAGAATTGACTGGGCTGTAGGAAGCTGGAGAGCAGCGGGAAATGTGGGTTAAAGTATGTCAATAATGTTTCAGAAGAACGATTTCTCCTAAGAATTGTAGCTGTTGGAATGTTTTGACATTTATTCGGTAGAGAAATGTAGCATGTTTTGTGAAGCACTTCAAGAGGGCTGCTGCTAACTGCTGTGGTGTATTGATCTTTCTCTTAAATTGCATGGGCACACTTGGGAGATCATTGAGATTCAGGCAACAGGACAGAAAGGATCGGCTGCACCCAATGGTCACTAATGGTAATTGGTTTCGATCCTTGCACTTGAAGAAGCCATGATTTACTTGGTTCACTGATGAATTGGAGACACTAAATATTTTGAAAAGAAGGGGGAAACTATGATTTCTTTTTCTTGTCATTTGCAAGTTATTGCCTCTACTTTAGAATGTTTCATAGATAAAGGTTATAAATCATGTCACTACAGGGGAAAATATACTGAGATGAATAGTTAAGAACTCTAACAGTTTAATTTGTGTTATCACTTCTTAGATACAGAAAATTATTTTTCTCATGTCAATATAATAGTAACTAATTCCATTGTACTAGATGACTTCTTATTATATCCTTTGGTGTTTAGAATAATGAGGAGAGGATAGGAGAGGATATTGCTTTAAGAGTTTTAAGAGTCGGCTTTTGTAATTTTTTTGACATGACACCAAAATAACCAGTTGAAGTAAGACTAAATAATTAGTCAGAATAGTTGCTTACCATCATGCAAATATTGTAGCTGGTTAATTTGCTAAATTTTAGATCCATTCATTCTGTAAGAACATTTCCAAAACAATCTCTTAAGCTTTCTGAAGTACAGCCAAATTTAGGGCCCATTTCCCTCACTCCATGTCTCTTAGCAGTAGGTCAGTTATATGGGAACAACAAGGGAAAAAAACAGTAAAAGAAGATATTATTAGAAGCTGTTAAATTAGTAGAAAATTTTCACTCTCTTTGCTAACTAGCCTATCATCTATAGCAGTGAATCCCAAAGTGGGCGCTACTGCCCCTTGTGGGTGCTGCAGCGATCCAGAGAAGCGGTGATGGCCACAGGTACATTTATCTTTCCTATTAATTGCTATTAAATTTTTTTAAAAATTAATTTTCAGGGGGCTAAGTAATATTTTTCCTGGAAAGGGGATGGTAGGCCAAAAAGTTTGGGAACCACTGATCTATAGTTTTCAATTCATCATCTGTGAAACTCTGAAATAGTATACTTTGTAAAATCATCTCCATTTGCATAAAACCTCAGATTTACTCTGAAGACTTGAGAGAGTTTCAAACCAAAATGTAAATATTATTATTCTTTCTAGTTTCTCCCTTTTATTACATCTTTGAACTAGCTATCATGATCTCAAAAGCCATCATTTGAAGACTTAGGAGGTAGAAAACTTCTGTTTGAGCTGGCCATAGTATTATAACAGTAAAACCATCCCCACAGATTACTGATTCCTGAATTTCAAACTTTTGTTTCTCTGGAAGGATCAAACAAACAAATAAAAAAAAACAATAGAATGGTCCCCTATGCCTATTTCCATTGTAAGCAATTCTGAAATCAGCAACATATGTAGTAATTACAGCTAAGTACTGTTGGGTTTTTTAATATGGTCCTTGGTCGGTAAGGGCTGAATGAAAACCACAACATTTCTCAAATAGAAGACTGCAAATCTACTAGATACAAAATGGTGGCTCATGATTATGTTACTTAAAAACATTCACTTCAAAGTGACCTTTGAGTTGTTAAAAAGCAATTTTTGGAATTGATTGCTATATGGATTTCCACATATTTTGATGTTAGCTATACTAATAATTTACATTTACATAACTCCTTAATATTCATATATTTTCCTCACAATAACCTCATGGTGCAGGTAGTACAGTTAGTATTACCACCATTTTACAGAGATGAAAATTTAATATTATAGAAGTTAAATGACTGTGTAGGGAAAACAATATTTGGCATCAATCCAGAAGACCTGAGTTCAAAAATTCTGGTCCTGACTCTTATTTGGAGGAAGTCATTTAAACTCTATGGTATTTTTAATCTTTAAAATGAATTTGATATTTAAAACCAGGGTGATAATATTGCTTTTTTAACAATATAATTTTTGGGAAAGTGCTTGAAAAATCTTAAAATGCTATATAAGTTATTATAATTATTATTTTTACTTATAGCCATGTTCATAATAAAGATCTGGAATCAAGGCTTTTTGATACCATATCCAGTTTTCTCCCACTATACAATGCTATATTATTATGATTAAATCATTCTTAAAGGGTTTGAAATTAGAAAGATTTTTAAACATTGAATATTCTGACTTCATCAATGAGATGAGAAGTCAGTTTCACTATACATATGCACATTATATTTTTAAGAAAATGAAAACAGTACTGACTTTTTTTTTACTAAGTACCATCTAACTACTTTCTTCTTCTTATAAATTTCCTTCCAGAATCATATATACATTTTCCTTTCTAGTAATCCCTTTACTAAAACTCTAGGTCAAGAAATTCTCTAGACCTAATCCAAAAAAAAAAGATATTTCTTCTTATATAGTTTTGGCAGAAGTTAATACTTTGATTCTATGATTTATTAGCTTACTGCTTATTAACAATACAGAGCTTAGCCCAGCTCCATAGAAAAACATCTTCCTTACCTTCTCTTCCTCTTTCTTTTTTCTCTCTCCAAAATACATGTGTCTTTTTACATGACTTATATGCCCATCTCTTCTCTATATTTGCTTTCTTCTCATTTCATTGTCTTCACATAAATCTATCCTTTTATGCATACTTTTTTTATCAATTCACCTCTAATAGGCAGATTAAAGAGTAAAATGGTGCTAAAACTGAAAGAAAGCAACTTCAAAATAATGTGTTTCTATGGACTTGCAATAGTTCATAAAATATAATGATTAGAAATAAATCACAAAGTTTGAAGATTGACAAATCCTCTATAACTTATATATTCAGAAAGTTGCATGGGATACTAAAAGTCTATGATTTGGTGGGATTCACACAACTTGACTGAGGTAAAGTTTGGTCCTAAATCTTTTTGGATTCTATTACATAAATTTATTGAAGAGTACATTCTGCCTAGACAGTAGCTAGTAAATAGTGGATGAAGAATTGAACTCAGAATCAGGAAGGCCTGGGTTTAAATCTCTACTCTGATACCTAATGGCTGAGTAACCTTTTTTTGCCTGGCACTTGTCCTTATAGTACCATAAGTCTCTAAGTATTCATTTCAAAGCTAGTGCCAATATGGATGTGTGAAGGGAATTCCATATAGATAAAATCACAGGTTAAAATTAAAAGGAGAGGAGGAACTCCGCAGTAACTTTTTCTGAAATCTTAATGTAGTCAGATGTTGAGTTCTCTCTGTCCATGTAGGTAGATAGTCTTTGCTAAAAAGTTAATGAATATTATCCCCACAATTCCTCAGAGAGAAGAAAAGAAGAGAAAGGAAAAGAAAAGAAAAGAAGAGAAGAGAAGAGAAAAAAAAAAAGAAAAGGAAAGGAAAGGAAAGGAAAGGAAAGANAAAGTTAATGAATATTATCCCCACAATTCCTCAGAGAGAAGAAAAGAAGAGAAAGGAAAAGAAAAGAAAAGAAGAGAAGAGAAGAGAAAAAAAAAAGAAAAGGAAAGGAAAGGAAAGGAAAGGAAAGGAAAGAAAAAAGAAAAGAAGAAAAGAAAAGAAAAGAAAAGAAAAGAAAAGAAAAGAAAAGAAAAGAAAAGAAAAGAAAAGAAAAGAAAGGAAAAACACCTCTTCTACACAATAAAAGGTAAACTCTCAACTTGGCCCCCTTCCAACACAGACTATTTAGTGTCAAGATGTGTGAGTGGCAAGAGAGTGGATGGAAATCAATAGGCTGTTACACAACACTTTAGGAAATGTTCTCCCATGCAGCTTTTGGTAAATCAGGATGGTGAAAAATTAATGGAAGTGAGGCAGTGGGCCCCTGTTTCATTCCAGAGCAGTTCTAAGATCTCTTCCTAATCTCATCATTTGTCATTTTGTAATGTTGTAAGGGTAGAGTCTAAACATGTGATTATATAGAGGTTATTGTGTATAAGAATGAAAATGGATTGTGATTTAAATGGCAATGCCTCCTCTTTCATAAGGTTAGAAAATATAGTGCCTGAGCATTGCTGGTGATCCACTTCCTAACTCCACAGCATTTGCACTGATTATGTATGGTTCAAACTTCTGAAATATTTACAAACGTTAGATAATGTCAACCTCAAGAGGAAATCTGGAAAACAGAAGGTGTATAGCCCAAGGCAATCACTGATGATGTCAGATCTATACAGTCTGTGTGCTTTGCAGGAAAACTCTTCACAGAAATATCTTTGCCAGTGGTTTTGGGCTTTGGGATGTAGCAGGCATTCACCAGAGGAAGGTAGGGATTATTTACAAGAATCACTAACAGGGAATTCAATATTAAAACAGACAAAGGTTATTATCTATCACGCATTAAATTTACTTCAGTTATTTGACAACTCTCATAGCAACAGATTCCATTCTTAGTGTTCAAAGCAATCTTTCAGATTAGAGTTCATGTGATCATTTTAAAGAACTATTCTCGCTAATCAAGAAATATTGCTTCAGGCGTGATGTTTGTCTTTTACTTCAGGCTATTCAGCACACTGTAGAAAATCCTGAATCCCGCAGGCACCATCCACACATGGGCTCATCTGTGTGTGTGTGTGTGTGTGTGTGTGTGTGTGTGTGTGTGTATTTCTGAGTTTTGCAGACATGTCGGCCTTTAGATTTGGAGAAAAAATTATTAGAACTTATTTAGCTATCATTAGTTTTTTAGTTTTTTTTTTTTTTTTTTTTTTTTTAGCAATGCATGGATTTTACCTTCCTAAATAACTCAGTTTCCAAAAATTAGTTAGAAAATGAAGGGAGTGGTAAATACAGACACTCAATATATCTATAGATTAATTCATAAATATATACATGCATACTTAATGCATATATCACATGCATATGTACATGTATATATGCATTTGTTGATTATATCTCTGTTGATCTACCTACTTAATTTACCCATCTATATCTATCTATAAAAGACAACAAAATGTAATTGATTAAATGTTGGTCTTGGATTAAGGAAGACCTAGGTTCAATTCCTTTCCATGATACACATTATTCATTAAAATTGTCATTAGACTATGAACTCCTTAAGCCAAGGATTATCTTGCCATTTTCTTGTATCCCTAGTGCTTAGAACAGTGTCTGTCATAGAATAGACACTTAATAAATGTTTATTGACTAATTGACTGATTGACTATTAGATGTATCTATGGGCAAATGACTTAATCTTCAGTACCCTGGGATATCGTTAAGATTATAAAATATAGATGAATTGCCAATATTATCTACATCACTGGGAGAAAGATTATCCATACTGGGGAGATATAAACAGATCATTCTGGAGGAATTCCTCCCTTGCACAATAATTCCAAATATAAACAGCTCATTTTATGAAGATAGTAGTTAAAGTGGACCAACTTGCTCAGTCATACATCTAGGAAATTTTTTAGATAGGATTTGAACCCAGGTCTTATAATCAAAGTTGTATAAAGTGTCACCCTCCTATGCTAGCTCTCTATTGTAATATGAAGAAAACAATGTTTTGTTTTTAAGATGTTAGAAATTCTTTTGGGAAATTTAGTTTTCATTTAGATTTTCATTTGGATCCTTAAAAATCATGACTATAAGGTGTCTTCATTGCAACTTAACATGCCTTTCTTGTTTCATTGCTATTACCTTGGGTAATAAATATCAAGCATAACTAATGGCTAATTAATTGTCTAACACTATGTTATACACTTCATGGGAACTCCATAAATATTTGTTAATGTGCTTTAAGAAGTTTAAATTTATATGCATGTGATTGTAGGTATACAATTGGTATAACCAACAAATGTTACTATACATTTTTGCTAGTATAAATGATACTGCCATAAGTATTCAAAAAGCACTGCTAAAAATTACAAAGTCCTGGGCAGGATCTATAGATTTTCAAGGCATAAGTGGTATTTTCAAATAAGAAAAGAAAGGCTTCAGAAAGACACAGATTTAGAAAAAGAAGAACTAGTTAAAATATAGTATCTATGAAAAAAAGTTATCTTGCCATACATATCAGAGCTCATACCCTCTAGAGACTTTAATCATTTGCTTTGGAGCTTCTCCCCTGGTGATTTTTCCTGAAAGATTAATACCTCTCTTGGTCCACTATTTCAGACATACCTCAGCCAAGGGGCATCCCCACATGCACAACACACTCTAGTTCTAGTCATGAGTAAATTAGTTTTGCCATTCCTCCACAATGGCTTGTAATAATCTATTTACCTGTGGCCTTATTCACTATCTTCTTGTCTTCCAGACCAAAGTGCCAATGACTATCACTTCCTTAAGTGTAAGGAAATAGAAGTTCCTTGATTGAATTGTGGCAACATTGAAATCTGAAAATAATTCCAGGCCAGATTTCCCAATCAGTCCAACAAGGAATCTGGAATCCCAGGATAAGTCTTCAGAAATGCTTTGGATTTAGAATTAGGTGGGAATAATGCTGTATAGAACTGAGTTAAGCTGTAAACATAATCTTCCTTCTATCCTAAAAAGGATCAAGTTTTATGGACAATTATTCTCTATCAGTGACGGGATTTAGGGTGGGGGAGGGTGTCATTTAGAATTACTCTAAGCCCTTCTACAACTTCCTCCTACACCTCCCACTTCCTTTGTGGTAGGTGTTGGAGAAAGGATAAGAGAGGGTTTGGGCACCTTTTCACTCTGTCAAGTCCTGAGGCTGGCTGAAGTTCTCCATCCTGAACCCTGCAAAGCCTTTTTTTCCCTTCTATCTACCTCCTAGTTTTCCCTAGACCTTCCCTTTTCTAATCTAAATAAAACCAAGCTATTCTAAACCCTAAATTGCACTCTGATCTTTTATTTGATGGTCAATTTCCTCCTGCTGGGGCTGGGGACCACTACCTTCCTTTCCCTTCCTCTACCTTCCTCTCTCCTTTCTCCCATCTACCCTTCCTTCTACCTTCCTATTTACCTTCCCTTCACCCCCTAACAGGGTTGAAGTGATATTTATATGCTTTTTACCTTTTAAGTAAATGTTTCTTTATGAAAGATAAATGTAAAAATAAATGTTTCTATGCATATGTGTGTATATAATCAAAATAAACATTCAAAAAGTGGAGAAAATGTGAACTATTTTTTCTTTCTTAGGTAGAAATAATGGGCACCTTTGAAGTGGGGAAAGGATGAGTTAATCACATAATTTATGATAGCAAAAGAGAGGAAAGTTTGTGACTCTAAAATATACCCTAGATCTTGGGAGAGTAGGCTTCAAAGTGTTACAGGAAAAGCTGACTAAACCTCGACCTAAAATTCTATAGGAAAATTTTATAGAATGTATGAAGAATTTTAAAAATGGAGTTCAGAAACTCATCAATTAACTTAGATTTTAAATATAATTGTAGAAAATGCGGCAAGAATAGGCAATGGTATTGTGGCATTACTTAATCACAAGACATTATTAAGAGTTCCTTGAGTTCCATATGAGTAGTGTCATGAGTGCGAACCTTCAGTATCAACTGTGATTGGTCAAGAAAGCTAAGGACAACAACAAAAAAAAAGTATTTTAGAAGAAAAAGAAAAGTCTAAGAAGTGATATTCCCCCTACTCTAGATGAATCAAATCATGGGAATAACAAAAAAAGCAGAGATGTTCAATTCTTCATTAGATTTTATTTTCTTTACCGATGAGAATTATCCTTACATCCTGTGTATCCTAATATACTACATATGCTAATGGTACAAATCAACTTATGCAAACTTGATGATCAACATAGGAGTGAAGGTATAGGAGAGTGCCTATATGTCCTCAATGATTTCAAATCACTAGACTAAGAGGAATAACACCACTCAGTATCCAAAGAACTAAAAGAAATGATTGTTGAACCACTTTACTAATAAGAATAAATTTTTTTTATCAGAACTTTTAAACCTGCCATATAACTGAACCTCCTTGGAAAGAAGACTTTCTTTTAATAAGTCTTACCCTTTGTTATGGGGCCCTCAAGCCATGAAATTTGTGCCCCATGATAATGAGTCAGAGTTAAAATAACCATTTTTTTTTTCATCAAAAATTGAGACAGTGACAAAAACAATGTAGTCAAAATCAGAAGGGAAACAACAAATTGGGAAAAAATCTTTATAACAAAAAACTCTGGTTCTGGGTTAAGATGGCAGCAGAGTAAAAAGCAGCTCTTAACCTCTCCTGACCAAAACACACAAAACTCCTCAAGGGGACATAAAAACAAGCCCAGACGAAACGGAGGAACCCCACAACAGGGTGCAGTGTGGAAGGTACGTGGAATCGGGACATTTCCATGCTATAAAGGGGTGAAACAGCTCTCACTAAATCGCGGGCTAAGCAGCCACCCCACCCCCACCTCCTCCACACACACCACCTATAGGGCCAAAGCCAGTTAAAAAGAAATAGAGCAAGTTTGGGGCACCCATCTAGTCATTGGCAGCTCCGGGGCCTGTTCCTGAGAGCAGCAAGATTTGGGACCCCAATAAGCCAAAGAACACACGCAAAATCTGAGCGCAGGAGCTGCAGAGGCGTGGGTGGAGGCAGACACAGCCACAAGCTAAAGCTCTGAAACCCTGAGTGGGGAACCAGCGTAGGCAGGTATAGGACTGTGGAAGCAGCGCCCTGAGACTTGTAAAGGAACCTCCAGCAGAGGATCAAGCAAGGGGGTCCACCAGCGGGCTTGACCTTGGAAAAAACCAGAACTCAGACCTCAGGAGCCAAAAGACCTCGCGTGGACAGACCCCGAGCTCGAGGATAAAGCTGAGAAGCTGCTGGGCTAATGATGGCTACCCAGACTCAGGAAGTTCAGAAGAGAAAGATAAACAACAGGAAAAAGAAGTCTTTAACACTCGACAACTTTTACACAGAGAAAATCCAGACAACCGAGCAAACAGGAGGAGAACAAACAAGCATCCAGACCCTCCTCAAATAAGGAAAACAGGTCACAAGCTATGGAAGAGTTCAAAACTGAGATTCTGAGGAAGAAGAAGAGATCTGGCAAGAAAATAACAGTTTAAAAGGTAGAATCTTGCAATTGGAAAGTGAGGCTCAGAAATCAAATGAACTGATAAGCAAAGTGAACCAGATTGAAAAAGAAAACCAAAAGTTCATAGCTGAAAACGAAAAGTTTAGAGCTGAAAACCAGTCCCTAAAGGCAAGAATTGAGAATTTAGAAGTGAATGATCTCTCAAGACAACAAGAACAAATAAAACAAAGTCAAAAGACTGAAAAAATAGAAGGAAATATAAAATATCTCAATGAGAGAGTGACAGACCAAGAAAACCGGTCTAGAAGAGACAATTTGAGAATAATTGGTCTTCCAGAAAAACCAGAAATTAATAGAAACCTGGACTCCATACTAAAAGAAATTATTCAGCAAAATTGCCCTGAAGTCCTACAACAAGAGGGCAATATAGACATCGAAAGGATTCATAGAACACCCACCACATTCGATCCAGAGAAGAAAACAGCCAGAAATATAATTGCCAAATTCAAGACCTTTCAAGCAAAGGAAAAAATCTTACAAGAAGCCAGAAAGAGACAATTCAAATATCAAGGAACACCAACCAGGATCACACAGGATCTGGCAGCCTTCACGCTAAAAGACCATAAGGCTTGGAATACAATATTCAGAAAGTCAAGAGAGCTGGGCCTGCAACCACGGATCAACTACCCATCAAAATTGACTATATATTTCCAGGAGAAAGTATGGGCATTCAACAAAATTGAAGAATTCCAAGTATTTGCACAGAAAAGACCAGGGCTAAATGGAAATTTTGATATCCAACCACAAAAATCGAGAGAAACATGAAAAGGTAAATAAACAGGGGAAAGAAAGAAAACTAATAATTTTTAAATTTGCCTTTTTAAGGGCCTCATTAAGATCTAATTATATGTATTCCTATGTAGAGAAATGTTATGTATAATTCTCTGTAGTGAACTCTATTCACTATTATAGTATCCACTATTATAGTAATTAGAAGAATAATTCACAAGGTGAGGGTGGAACACTAAATAATCTAAGATGACATGGGGGATGGGAAAGAGGGGGTGAATAGCAGGGGACACCAAGAGAAACTTGAGTGAATAAGAAAAATAGGATATTCTATTACACACAAAGAGGGTATGGGAAGGAGAGGGGACAAATACTATTATAAGAAGGAGAGGAAGAGAGCATTAAGAGGTAATAATCAAACCTTTCTCTCAGTGTAATCAACCCTGAGAGGGAAGAGTAGCTATACTATCCATTGGGACATAAAACTCTTATCTAACCCTTCTGAGAAAGTCAGAAGGGATAAATCAAGGGAAACAGGGGAGTGGGGAGGTCAAAAAAATGGAGGGGAGAAGAAGGGGGAGGGAATTCATAAGGCCATTAAAAACAAAAAGGGGGGAGAAATAAGGGAGGGGGTAGAAAGGGAAGTCAATCAAGGGAGGGGATAAGGGATAGGGTCTTAATAGCAAACCACTGGTTTTAAAGGAAATAGTTTAAGGAGAAGGGGTAGGAATAGGGGAGGAAACGAAAATGTCAGCAAATGCACAACTGATGATTATAACTCTGAATGTGAATGGGATGAACTCGCCCATGAAACGGAAGCAAATAGCAGAGTGGATTAGAAACCAAAATCCTACCATATTTTGTCTACAAGAAACACATATGAGACGGGTGGACATACACAAGTTTAAGGTTCAGGGATTGAGCAAAATCTTTTGGGCATCAAATGAGAAAAAGAAGGCAGGAGTAGCTATTATGATTTCTGACAAAGCCAAAGTAAAAATAGATATGATTAAAAAAGACAGGGAAGGTCATTACATCCTGATTAAAGGCAGTATAAATAATGAGGAAATAACACTGCTCAATATGTATGCACCAAGTGGCATAGCATCCAAATTCATAAAGGAGAAACTGGCAGAGCTCAAGAAGGAAATAGATAGTAAAATCATACTAGTGGGAGATCTAAATATTCCTCTTTCAGATCTAGATAAATCAAACCAAAAAATAAATAAGAAAGAGGTAAGATAGGTGAATGAAGTCCTAGAAAAATTAGATTTAATTGACATGTGGAGAAAAATAAATAGGGACAAAAAGGAATACACCTTCTTTTCAGCTGCACATGGTACATTCACAAAGATTAACCATGTTATAGGGCATAGAACCATTGCAAACAAATGCAAATGAGCAGAAATAATAAATGTAACCTTCTCAGATCATAATGCGATAAAAATAATAATTAGTAAGGGCACCTGGATAGGAAAATCAAAAACTAATTGGAAATTAAATAATATGACTCTCCAAAACCAATTTGTCAAAGAAGGAATCATAGAAACAATCAATAATTTCATTGAAGAAAATGACAATGATGAGACATCCTACCAAACTCTGTGGGATGCGGCCAAGGCAGTACTCAGGGGGAAATTTATATCCTTGAGTGCATATATTAACAAATTAAGGAGGGCAGAGATCAAT
>NC_058132.1:495557727-495583282 GCF_016433145.1 Gracilinanus agilis
GTATATGCGGGTGATGGAATACTATTGTGCTAAAAGGAATAATAAACTAGAGGAGTTCCAGTTGAACTGGAAAGACCTCCAGGAACTGATGCAGAGCGAAAGGAGCAGAGCCAGAAGAACATTGTACACAGAGACTGATATACTATGGTAAAATCGAACGTAATGGACTTCTGCACCAGCAGCAATGCAATGACACAGGACAGCTCTGAGGGATGTATGGTAAAGAACACTACCCACATTCAGAGGAAGGACTACAGGAGAGGAAACATATAAGAAAAACAACTCCTTGAACACATGGGCTGAGGAGGACATGATTGGGGATATAGACTCGAAACTACCACACCAATGCAACTAACAACAATTTGGAAATAGGTCTTGAACAAGGACACATGATAAAACCAGTGGAAATGTGCATCGGCCATGGGTGGGGAGAGTGCGGGGGGTGAAGGGGAAAGTAGGAGCATGAATCATGTAACCATGTTAAAAATGAATATTAATAAATGATTAAAAAATTAAAAAAAATTAAAAAAAATTAAGGCAGTGGTTCTGGAAACAGAGTATATGGATTTCATCATCCTGCAAGAGTATCACTTCCTAGATGGCAAATGGTACACCTAGAAAATTGAAAATGATGCAAAAGCTATAATAGTCAATATTGGAATGAATGATTGAAGAAAGTTAGGAAAGTGAGACTTTGAACATTTCTGATCATTCTGGAGATTAATTTTTAATTATTCTATGGAAGGCACAAACATATCCATCCCCTCTTCAACCAGAGAACCTACTATTAGACATATACCTAAAGGAGGTCAAAGAAAGAAAGAGCTTTTATGCAACTATGTGGGTGTACATATACATTTATGGATAGATAGATAGAATGCAGCCTTTTCTGTAGAATCAAAGAATAGAAAAACAAATCAAATATCATTCATTAGGAGAATGGTTAAATAACTGTCATTCATAGCTGAATGAATATTAGTCCTCTATAGAAAATGATGAAGATAATGAATTCAAAGAAATATAAAAAAGAATGAGAACTGATAAAAATAAGGAAGAAAAAATATGCAAGATGACTACATAAATATAAATGTAAACAACAACAAAGACATGGAACCTGACGCTGATCATTTATTTAGCAAATTAATAAATTTGGTCCTGAAGAAGAATTATGGAAATACACCACCTTTCTTTCATTGTAAAAACTATGGTGGCGTAGGGAAAGGGGAGTCCAATCCATATTTTTCTTTAGGATTTTTATGTTTTTGCTATGCTTTCCCCTATCCTCTTCTGTGTCTGTACCTTGCTCTTTGTCTCCATAAAAATTTTTTATAAATTTAAGTGCTTTATTTGATGTTTGCTCATTTTCCCAACCTTTTTCTTAATTTTTACTTTTATATTTGAAGTAGGCTCTATTCTCCAGGAGGATAGGATGCCCTCTTAAACTTCAGACCTTCCTTGATGTTACCGTTAGTTTTGTTACTCCTTGCTGTACTCTCCTGTGATTGTGTTGCCCTCTCACTCCAGTATCCCAGATGTTTTCTGCCTACCTTTTAATTTGTTTTCTTCCTGGTCCTTTCACTCCTGTATCCATTTTGTGGTGTTATTTTAAGATTGGTTAGAGAGGATTTTGATGGTGGTTTGGAGTCTCCCTGTTTCTTCTCTACTACCTTGGTTCCACCTCTCAAGACTTGATCCACATAATAGATACTTAATAAATGCTTAATGACATTGAATATCCTAGCAGATTGCAAGAATATCTTATTTAAATGATTGTTAGAAAACCTCTTATAAAGAAAAGAGTGGCTAAGATGAACTAGCATGGCTTCAACAAGAAAAGAAGATCACAGAGCAACCATATTTTAAGATGGTATTAATAGACTAGAAAATTAGAAGAATAATATAGATATATGTACCTCATTGTCTAAGGTTTCCCAAGGGCTCTCAGTTTACATGAACTTTGGGGCTGGTTCCACTCAACTGATCTTTGATTCATTCCCTTACCATGAATTTTTATCTCTGAGGGTCTTCAAAATAATTTATCTATGGCTAGCATCTAAATTTTTCCAAAGGTGGATCACAGTATTACTATTTTCAACATGGGTACTCATTATATAACTTAAATATAAACATAGGAGAGATTTCATTGTATCCAACACTGAAAATGCATAGGAAAACAATGCCTGTCAGCCCATACAAATAGAGAAATACAAAGCATTTAGATAATTTATTGGACTTGCCCTGGAAGATGAAGACATCTCAATGGTCTGTTGAACAAGTAATGTGCATTTACCTCAGTCCTGAAGTATCTAAGCAACTCATGGCAACAACAGTGTAATCATTATCTAGATCTCTTATACTACCTCACTTTCCTCTCACTTGTTTGGATTTAGTGTGTTTTAGCTATAATAAAATACTCTATTGACTCTCTATTTTTTCCAGGACGCCTATGCCCAAGTGATCAGATAAGATATTTAAAAATTTATTTCTTACTACCTCTAGAACTTTAAAGGAAAGACCATTCTCAGTTACCCTAGATTCTATGCTATTTAATTAAGGAAATAGAAAGTCAAAAGGTAACCAGGACTCCAAGGTCAGTCCTAGAAGTTCCCTCTCTCTATAGCAAAGCTACTCACTAATAATTTGGAAGGGAGGAGGGAGAAATCTCAATAATTTATCCTGTTACTTCTCTTTGGTCTAAAAATAGGAAAAAAATTACAGAAAGAGATTTAAGTAACTATCTTGGGTCACATTTAAATATGATGGAGGTTAGCTAAAAAGATTTTGGAAGGTCTTCTAGTAAATTGTCTCTCCCCATTGACTATCAGTTCCCAGTCATCACAGAGTTATCCCATTAATAGCTTATATAATCAAGGCGTGATACATATAATTTAACTAGATTTTTGGCAAGTTTTTAGCAAAAAAAAAAAAACCACTAATGCTATTCTTATAGAAAAGATGTATATGTATATTTGGTTATTTTATTTACTTTCTTCATTTCTTGATGAATGAGAACCAGTTCATATCCCTTACGGTCAAACTCCAGGTCCTTTCAAAACTCTTTCCTTTGGGGACTAGAGAGCCATTTGCAAATTAATGTATCTCCTTGCTCCAAGAGCTCTGGTTAGGGTAGGAAGGAATAATCCAGGAGGAGTGTCTTGACACCTGAACCTTTAAGAGCTCACTCACTTTAACTTATTTTTTAATAAACACAACTCTGGGGTAGGTCATGGAAGATCAACTATCTTTGGCTTTTAGGTAGAAACTCTATATAAGAGCCTTATTCATGATTTAGCTGGCACTGCCCTGGTAGTGGCAGGGTGAGGGAACAGTGTCAGGAGTAACATGAAACCTAGGATACTCAATTTTACAATAGCTACAACAAGGTTATGGGTAGGATGTGAAAGGGAGAGTATCACTTGGCATTTCTTCAAGCCTGGTGTAGGGATGATCTCCCTGGGCATTCAAAGTAGAGAAGGCTGCAACAGATCATCCCCCTGCGCTACCTGGCATCAGCAGTGGCTCATCCTCCTTACCTACCCAAGGCCCAGGTTCTGCTAGAGGCACCTCTAGCTTGTCATCCTCATTTCTTGGGATAGAAGAACTGTTCAAGGTTCTGATGTGGCTTGGGGTCAGGGAGTAGGAGATCAAAGATTGGTCAAGAGGTGTCCACGCAGGGCCTGTACCACCCCAGACAACAGGTATGATGGAGGTGGAGGTGGGGTCATTGGAGGGGGTGCATCTTTAGGGGATTATGCTATTTATATATTAATTGTAGGTTAATACAGTTGGAAATGATTAGATGGATAGATACAAACAGTAGTTAAAACTTTCATACCAGTTTGAAATGAAGTCTCTAATGGTATATAGCTAGGATTTGTGCTTAGCAACCTGATTTCAAATCTTGCTTCAGACACTTACTGGCTACATGACTTGGGCAAATCACTTAACCTCCCTCTGCCTCAGTTTCCTCAAGTAAAAATGGAGGAAATCAAATAAGATCATACTTATAAAGCATTTAACATGGTGTCTAAAATGTGATAAACATTAAATGTATGTTTCTTCTCTACTTAATATTTTTGCATCAAAAAATTGGAAAAATCTTAGATTATAAGCTTATAGAAACTGCATATAACATAGAGCTAGAAGAAATAGTTAACTTTTGGGTTTAGAGACATAGTGTCTAAAAGATAATGAAATATAGGAGCAAATTAAATAGAGTGGAATATAATTATGATAATAAGCATAAAGCGTTTTACTTGGATTCCACAAATTAACTTCAAAAATACAAAATGGGATGGGTACAAAATGGCTAGGCATCAATTTAAAAAAAATTGCAGAAGTTCTAGTGGATTCTAAGCTCAATATATGTTTTAAATGTATTATGACAGTAAGAATAAGAACTATAATGCCAGGAGAAGCTAGATAGCACAGCTGATAGAGCAATGGTCTTGGAGTCATTAGGACCTCAGTACAAATCTGACCTTAGATATTTCTGTTATAAGGAGTTTTCTTAATTTCACTCTCTCATTAAGAGCAGGATTTTTATGTTTGAGGGAGTTATTTTATCTCACTCTGTCACTTTAGGAGACAGTAACAGATATAGATTGGCCCTCCAGCTCTTATTTAAGAGACCAACTATTTAAAAAAAAAAAAGGAAAGTCAGGAGGTTCTTCTCTCTGCCTTCAGAGAGGGCAGGGGCTGTGTCAGTGTCTCTCTGTCAAGAGGATCTGACAATTACTTCTGACAGTATGATTCAATATACTGGTTTAAGATTTTATTGGTTAAATAGATAGTTAATTTAATTATAGTTAGAGAGAGTAGGTTTAGTTAGGCCTTCTTTGTCAGACAAAAAGATCCTTAAATTTAGGATTTATTAGAGATTTTAGTGTAGAGTTTAGAATTTTAGACATAGTATGAGGATTAAAAGATATACTATCCTATTTCCTACTTCCTATTTCCTATCCCTACTCTCCTCCTAATAAATAACTGATCTCCATAACTTTCATCAAATTCCACCAGGAAATTTAACCCCCCAACACTTCTTAGCTATATGAGTCTGGACAAGGCACTTAACCCCAATTGTCTAGCCTTGCAATGCTCCTTCCTTACAACTGATACTAAGACAAAAGGTAAGGGTTTTCATAATATACTTTAAAATTATTTTAAATAATACTGTTTGGTACTTTTCCATAGTCTGAATACATTTGGACTATTGTATTTAGTTCTAGGCTAAGGACTTTGATTAGTTAAATAATACCCGAAAGATGGCAACCAAGATGGTAAAGAGCCTAGATTTCATACCATATAAGGGTCATTTAAAAGAATTTTGTCAGTTTATTTTGTGTAAGAGAAGACTTGATGGAAGTGGAGAAAAATACATGTTAGTTTTCTTCAAATATTTGAAATACTGTCACATAGAAGAAAAACTAAGCATGCTCTGCTTGGTCCAAGAGCAAATTATCAGGTACAACAAGTTGAAGGGAAATATATTAAAAAGCACTTCCTTTAAGCGGAAAAATTTCCTGTTTTTAAAAATAACTAAAAGTAAGGTGAACTACCTTCAAAAATAGCAGGTTCCCCATCACAGAAGCCTTTAAGGAAAAATTGGATTATGACTTATTGTACACACTTTAGAAAATATTCCTTTTGAGAAGTTGAATAATATGATCTCTGTAAGACCCTTCCAATTATGAAGTTCTGTAATTTTCTAGAGGATGATAGATTGTGATTGAGAGACACAGGATCCTCATGAAGACAAGCAAATGCAAAAAATAATAATAATGTAGTCGAAGAGGTAAAAGAGAATGTGGTAATCAGAGCAGTGCCACAAAACAGTCTTGAAAGTTGAACAGGTCAGCTAATATTAAGTTCTAATTTATAATGAACTCTCTGCATGGTATTCTAAGATTTGATTTATATTCTATCTCTTGGAGCAAGGCAAATTTTCATTCTCTGTGATTTGATTGAATTTGAATATCAGTTATTCAATAAATTTATAATAAAATGTCTTTCTTCTTTTCTTTTTAAAATCCTTTTAAAAAAAATATGGCCTCCGATACTTTAACAAATTTTATTGTATTTAAATAAGACCCTGAGAATGTCCATTACAAATTGTATACAAATGATAACCTTGAATTCATCCAGTTCTTCAGACCTGACATGTCAGAACATTTAGATAGATTACACCACACATGTACAATATGAAGACAAGATAGCATATGTAGAGAAAAATGTTTAGTGACTAGTGAAGTTCAATTAGTAGCAAATTCCTTGAAACAGCAGGTTATTAGATCTAGGGCACCTTTCTTAAGCTCTTATTTTTGTATATTTCTATGAAGTGGCATAAAAGAAGGTAACGTTACTCTTTGGAGTTAAATGAAATAATGTAGTTGATTTAAAATAAGCAGTAGAGAGAAGATTGTGATCATTTTATAAAACCTCTAGCAACAAATCATTGAAACTCACATATGAACAGATAATTCAAAAATGCTGCTAATATATTGAGGCATAAGTAAAAACAATAATTGATCATTTACTACTACAATAAAAAAATCTTTCTTTTTGCAATTCTGGAATTTGTAAGAGTAGGTGATGTCACTGTCAAAGCTATCATTTTTTCTAACCTTCCCAATTAGAGCTTCCATTTTAATCAAATCAATAAGTTGTCCTTCTTACCTGAAAAATTAACCTAAAAGGCAACATCCTAATAGATTTTGTAAAATAACTGAAGGAAACACTGTAATCAGACTGACCAAAGAAGCATATCATTATCTCCCTGATGAACACACACAATAGGACTAGAATTCTCCTTCACTATCAGCTCACTCTGCCAAGTCAACACATTGTTATTCTTAAATAATTTCATTACAAATTCTGATATTGCAGATCTAAATGCAGCCTAAGGAGCATCAATTCCCCATTAAGATAAGTTAAGTGAATATAAATTTCCAAGGTTACTGTCAGAATGATGATGATATAGGACCACAAGGGTCACCAGACAATTCAGGGGGTTATATGAACTTCAGAGGCCTGTGTTTGTTTTTGACTTAGCCAATCAGCTACTATCTTCCCTCCTGCTACTCTCCTCTATTGTTGAAGAAAGAGAGCATGGTCATAGACCAGTTATCAACAAATTCTACAAATCTAACATCATTCCTTCCATATTCAGATAGAAGAAAACTAACCAAATGTACTACTCCCTAAATATCACCACTCTCCAGGAAATAGCCAAATTAGCCTTGCTTCAAACCTAATGATAGGAAACCCCCCAAAGTTACACATAATAATACACATAAAATGAATATAACAAATCCTGAAACTATTATAGTTGTGAAAGTTACTTGGCATACTAAACTTTGTCCTAGTAGAGCAGCTGTTAAATAATATAAAAATAGGTGACAGCAAGAACAGTACAACCAATGGGCCAGAAATTCTCACCCCAATGCATTCCTTTGTGTTATACTTTGAAAGTACCTGTTAAAATTAAAACTTTACCTATGAATACTAAATTATTTACTTGTTACTGGTCACTACTTGAGCAAATATTTCACTCATTCACATTCTAAACCTCTAAGAGAACAAAGGCCAAGAATGCTTTGTGTTTTGGGGAGAGAAGGTGATTGGAAAATAACCATTCAATGTGCTTGGTATCCAAGATTCAATTATAATTTTAAGATTCAAAGAACCTAGGCAGAAAAGAAGTTGAGACAATTCAAGATGAAGTGCAGAGAATAATTCTACGCTAGGATATTTCCTAGGACTAGCCAGGAAAATGAGAATCATGAAAAGCTAATCACTACTTGAATTTTAGGCGAGGTCAGTCCAGGAGAGACATATTTATCTTCATCAGGGAAATCAGAAGGAACATACTCGCACTTTTCTTCTTAAATTTCATTTGTTCCTGTTTTTATTTTTCCAACATGCAAAAACTTTCCTTTAGAAAATGGGAGAGGGTGCTTTGAGGACAAATGCATTCTTTTCAGTTCATGTGTGGCAGCTCTATTTTTCCATTAGAGTCCTCCTGCCACTGCCAGATGTCCTGACAGAAGTGAAATGAGGTGGCAGTGCTTACACCAGGCAGGTCCAATGGGAAGGTAGGGAATGGAAGTGGGAAAAGAAATAAATATTTCAAACTCAAGAATAAATAGCACTTTCACTTTGGAGCCTGCAGTGAACACATTGTGATTATAACCACATTCTACTTTTAGAAGTATCTCTGCTTCTGGTCTTATTATTAAACAACAGTAGTTAGTATAAATAGGAGAAAAAAAAGATGCATTCCATCCTCAGCTAGGAACAGTAATCTGGAAAAAAGTCAGGAATATTTCTTTACTCTAGGACAGGTTTTCCTCACCCATGTCTCCTACTACAATTACTTGAGCCCTAAAAACCCCTAATAAGAGAAATAAGTCGAATGATGTTCTCTGTAAAAGTGATTAATAGTCTCCACATGTATGCAAATATTACCCTTTGGTGACCTCTGTCCTCTGTAATCTCAATAACCAAATTTTTAAAAGAAACATCTATTTTGCCTATTAAATTTCATAGTTTATATTAAAAGAATGTTATGAGCTTTTCACAGAATCAAAGAACTACAAATTTTTTTTCAAATTAGAAGATATTTCAGAGGCCATCCTGTTTAATTCACACTTGACAAAGAATCCATGCTACAAGATATCCACTAAGAGGTCAACTAGGTTCTCCTTTAAAATTTTCAGTGAAGGTAAACCCACTATTTCCTAATGTGTCCCATTTGACTTTTGGGTAGCTCTAGTTGCCAGAAGTTATATTATTTTGCTTGCTACAATTTACCTTCTTGCAACTTTCCTCCATTTTGCTCCTTACTCTGCCCTCTGGAGCAAAGCAAAAGAAATCTGTTGCTTCTCCCCCATGACAATCCCACAAATACTTAGATAATAACTCCTAGTTCCTACTACTTCTTCTCTTATATAGAGTAAACATCTTCAGTGACACCATTAGAACTTAATATACCCTTGATTCATCTTACTACTTGTCTTATTTATTCCTGATATATAGTATCCTGAACAGAAGACAGTACTTCCTATATAGCCTGATAAGGGAATAGCTTATTCTGTAGTCATATTTTATTCTCATATTCCTTTAATAAGTGAAGGAAAGTTTGACATTCTACTTTCAAAATGAGAACAACTTTGCTTTTACTTTCTGACTCAAATTTAGTAATCATTCAAATTTTAACTAATTGTTGCATGAGAATATGTATAGAATTATACTCAAAGATCCAATCTGACTAAATAGTTGTGAGTCATGAAATGTCACTATCTTAGAAGGCTGATGTTTCAGATTGAACCAATGAGCACTGAAAAGATGTATGATGGATATGATGGTATATACCCTTTGACCAACTGATTCCACTATTGCGTTTATTTCCTAAGGTGGTTAAGGAAGAAAAAAATTGTGTGTTTTAAATTATTTAAGATCTCTTTTTGTAGTGGCAAAGAAATAGAAATTAAAGTGATGCCCATCCAATGGGGAATGATTGAACAACTTTTAGTTTATAATTGAAATGGAATACTATTTTATCATAAGAAATTGCAGACAAAATGACAAAAAGATCTTAAAAGACATATGAAGTGATGAAAAGTGTAATGAGTAGAACTAGAAGAACATGGTAGACAGTAAGAATAATAATGGATGAAGATAAACTATGAATGCTCTGACTATTTTCAATAAGGCAAGGATCCAGGAGAATTCCAAGGGAGTCATGATATAAAAGGATATCCATTATCATAGACAGACAGGTAGAGTGTGAAAGCAGATTGAAACATACCATTCTTCACATTACTTCTTTCATGAATTTGTCTCTTAGATAAGTAATATGTCTCTTGTTTCACAACATGATGAATAGGGAAATATTCATCATATAATAATATATCTATAGCCCATCTAATATTACCTACCCTCTTGGGGAGAAGGGAAGGATAAGAGAGAGGAGAAAAAGAATGAGATACAGGTTATTGAGCAAAGCTAATGTGAGAATTGGCTCTCTTCAATAAGCATATTTATAACAAAAAATTATTTTCCTAAGGAACATATTAATAGAGTAAAAAATGAAAAAAGTGAAGAAGGCATCAGGAAATAATAAATTATATGTCTAATTTCTCATCTCTATAATATCTACTTATAAATGGTCTATGTACGAATCAAGAATTTTGGACAAGGAAGAGCATCATTACTATCATAGACATTTTTCTACAGCAGACCATATAAACAAAATAAAGAATAAAAGCATATTCTCTTCCTATTATTTGCTGGCTTCAAAATGTGTTTGACTCAACAGAACAAAAGAGAGCTTTAAATCTCTCCTCAAGTAGGATGTTTCTCCAAATTTGTTAAAATGATGTAAGCTTTTGAGAAATACAAACACAAGCAATTGTCCAACAATATAAAAGATATCAATAACAAGTAAGATATAAAAAGGGAGATATGATCATCTGAATTTTTATTAGTTTGATGAGATACATTTTATGCAGAGTACGAAAAGAAGTATTCCTTGTTACTAATCAATATCTACAAATACTTATATTCAGAGATGACATTCTCTTAGAATATAGCAAAAAAACTTCCTCATTGAAATCCCGTTTTCCTTTGAAAGTCTTTCATGATAACCATCCACATGAGGAAATAAAATGTGTGAAAAATACATATAGCCCAAATTACTACATGCTCCTGGATAGGCAACCCACTGAGTCAGTCTGTCAGTATGTATAACTTGGAAAAGGAGTAACAGAAGAACAATAATTTAGGTCAGAAACTGGATAGGAAAAAGAAAGCAATTCGCATTCAATTTCAAGTGCCTTCAAAAATACTAAGGCAGCTCTCTGCTACAAAAGCCTATCTGATGAATATCAATCTGACTAAATAGTTGTGAGTCATGAAATGTCACTATCTTAGAAGGTTGATGTTTCAGATTGAGCACTGAAAAGATGTATGATGGATATAAATAGGTTTTATGGTATTATCAATGACTTAATTGCCAGAATAAGAGAATTAATGAGACCACCAAGTAAAGAAGTATAGAGGGAGAAGATAAATGGAATAAAAGATATTGTTGAAGAGAAATATATCTAGAAAAAGAGATGATCTAGTCCCTGAACCCAACAGAGGAATAGCTTATACGTTTACAAAATAGCAAAAGTAATCACAGAAAGTCTCTAGGCAATTGCATGAACACTTTGGAGAGTATTTACAGAATTTATTTAATATCTGCCCCTTTTGGTTTTTAATCTATGTTTCTCTCATTTTGTTTCATTTTATTTTATTATTTATTTATTTATTTAGAATATTTTTTTCCATGGATATGTGATTCATGATTTTTCCCACCTTCTTCCCTCCCCCCTCCCAGAGTTGACAAGCAATTGTATTGGGTTATATATGTATCATTGTTCAAAATCTTATTTACATATCATTTATATTTGCAATGGAGTGAACTTTTAACACCAAAACACCAGTCATATACCCATCAAACGACGTGATCAATCATATGTTTTTCTTCTGGGTTTCTACTCCCACAGTTCTTTCTCTGGATTTGGACAGAGTCCTTTCTCATAAGTTCTTCAGTATTATCCTTAGTCATTGCATTGCTGCTAGCAGAGAGGTCCATTACATTCAATTGTGCCACAGCGTGTCAGTCTCTGTGTTCAATGTTCTCGTGTTTCTGCTCATTTTGCTCTGCATCAATTCCTGGAAGTCGTTCCAGTTCACATGGAATTACTCCAGTTCATTATTCCTAAAGCACAATAATATTCCATCACCAACAGATACTACAATTTGTTCAGCCATTCCCAAATTAAAGGACATCCCCTTACTTTCCAATTTTTTGCCACCACAAAGAGCACAGCTACAAATATTTGCTGCTGGGTTGTGTTGGAAATATATAGAAATGCTTGGTTTATTTTGTATCCAGCAACTTCACTAAAATTGTTGATTATTTCCACTAGCTTTTTAGTTTATTCTCTAGGATTCTTTAAGTAGATTATCATATCATCTGCAAAAAGTGATAGTTTAGTTTCCTCATTGCCTACTTTAATCCCTTCAATTCCTTTTTCTTCTCTAATTGCTACTGCTAGGGTTTCTAGTATAATATTAAATAATAGTGGTGATAATGGGCATCCTTGCTTCACTCTTGATCTTATTGGGAAGGCTTCTAATTTATGCCCATTGAAGGTGATGCTTGCTGAAGGTTCTAAATATATACTGTTTATTATTTTTAGGCAAGGCCCATCTATTTTTATACTTTCTAGCATTTTCAATAGGAATTAGTGTTGTATTTTGTCAAAGGCTTTTTCTGATCTATTGAGATAATCATGTGATTTCTGTTGGTTTGCTTGTCAATACGGTGAATTATGTGGGTAATTTTCCTAATATTAAACCATCTTTGTATTCCTTATGTAAGGAATACAAATCTGATCATAGTGAATAATCCTTGTGATAACTCCTATTTAAGAATTTTGCATCTATGGTTTTGATTATATTAAAGTAAAAAGCTTTTGTACAAACAAAAACAATGTAGCCAAAATCAGAAGGGAAACAAAAAATTGGGAAAAAATCTTTATAACAAAAAACTCTGACAGGGGTCTAATTACTCAAATATACAAGGAGTTAAATCAATTGTATAAAAAATCAAGCCATTCCCCAATTGATAAATGGGTAAGAGATATGAATAGGCAATTTTCAGGTAAAGAAATCAAAAGTATCAATAAGCACATGAGAAAGTGTTCTAAATCTCTAATAATTAGAGAAATGCAAATCAAAACAACTCTGAGGTATCACCTCACACCCAACAGATTAGCTAAAATGAAAGAAGGGGAGAGAAATGAATGCTGGAGGGGATGTGGCAAAATTGGGACATTGATGCATTGCTGGTGGAGTTGTGAACTGATACAACCATTCTGGCTGGCAATTTGGAACTATGCTCAAAGGGCTATAAAAGAATGCCTGCCCTTTGATCCAGGCATACCATTGTTGGGTTTGTACCCCAAAGAGATCATAGATAAACAGGCTCGTATGAAAATATTTATAGCTGCGCTTTTTGTGATGGCAAAAAACTGGAAAATGAGGGTTTGTCCTTCAATTGGGGAATGGCTGAACAAATTGTGGTATATGCTAGTGATGGAATACTATTGTGCTCAAAGGAATAATAAACTAGAGGAATTCCATGTGAACTGGAAAGACCTCCAGGAATTGATGCAGAATGAAAGGAGCAGAGCCAGAAGAACATTGTACACAGAGACCAATACACTGTGGTAAAATAGAATGTAATGGACTTCTGTACCAGCAGCAATGCAATGACCCAGGATAATTCTGAGGGACTTATGGAAAAGAATGCTACCCACATTCAGAGGAAGGACCACAGGAGTGGAAACACAGAAGAAAAGCAACTGCTTGAACACATGGGTTGAGGCAGACATGATTGGGGATGTAGACTCAAAACAACCACACCAGTGCAACTATCAACAATTTGGAAATAGGTCTTGATCAATGACACATGTTAAAACCAGTAGAAATGCGCATTGGCCATGGGTGGGGGGAATGTGGGAGGAAGGGGAAAGTAGGAGCATGAATCATGTTACCATGTTAACTTTTCTAGAAAATGAATATTAATAAATGTTTTAAAAATTTAAAAAAAAGAATTTTGCATCTATTTTCTTTAAGGAGATTGGTCTATAGTTTTCTTTCTTGGTTTTTGGTCTGCATGGTTTTGGAATGAGTGCCATATTTCTTTCATAAAAGGAATTTGGTAAAACTCTTTTGCTTATTTTGTCAAATAGTTTGTATAGTATTGGGATTAGTTGTTCTTTAAATGTTTGATAGAATTCACTTGTGAATCCATCTGGTTGTGGGAATTTTTTTCTTAAGGAGATCCTTGATGGCTTGTTCAATTTCTTTTTCTGATATGGCATTATTTAATCATTCTATTTCCTCTTTCATTAATCTAGACAATTTATACTTTTGTAGATATTCAGCCATTTCACCAAAATGTCATATTTATTGTCATAAAATTGAACAAAATAATTCGTAATAATTACATTAATTTCTTCTTCATAATAGGTGATGTCACCCTTTTTATCTTTAATACTATTAAATTGATTTTCTTCTTTCTTTTTTTATTAGACTAACCAGCACTTTATCTATTTTATTTCTTTTTTTCCAAAATACCTGCTTCTCGTCTTATTTATTAGTTTAATAGTTCTTTTACTTTCAATTTTATTAAATTCTTCTTTGATTTTTGTTATTTCCAATTTAGTTTTTATTTGGGGATTTTTAATTTGTTCTATTTCTAGTGCTTTAAGTTGCATGCTCAATGTATTGACCTCTTCCCTCTCTAATTTTTTGATATATGCACTCAGGGATATAAATTTTCTCTTGAGTACTGCTTTGGCTGTATCCCATAGATTTTGATACGTTATTTCTTCATTGTCATTCTTGTCAATGAAATCAGTAATTGTTTTTTTGACTTGCTTTTTGACCAACCAGTTTTGAAGAATTGAATTAGTTTTCAACTAGTTTTCAACTTGCCTTTACATAAGCCCTTATTGATTATGAATTTTATTGCATTATGGTCTGAAAATTGCATTTATTATTTCTGCTTTCCTACATTTGTTGGAAAAGCTTGTATGATCTAGTACAATGATGGGAAAACTATGGCCCACAGGCCAGATGCAGCACCCTGAAATGTTCTATCTGGCCATGCAACATTATTCCTAATCTGACAAATACAATGAGTAGGATACAATACAATGAAACTTTGAAAGAGTTGCCTTAAAAACAGACAGATCAGCATTTCCTTTCCTTTAGCCCCCTCTTTAAAAAGTTTGCCCATCACTGATCTAGTACATAGTCAATCTTTGTATATGTGCCATGTGCTGCTGAAAAGAAGGTATATTCCTTTTTATCCCTATTTATTTTTCTCCAAATATCCATTAGCTCTAGTTTTTCTAACTTCTCATTCACTTCCATTACTTCTTTCTTATTTATTTTTTGGTTTGATTTATCTAGTTCTGATAGAGGAAAGTTAAGGTTCCCCATTAGTATGGTTTTACTATCTATTTCCTCCTCAAGTTCCTTTAGTTCCTCCTTTAGAAATCTGACTGTTATACCATTTGGTGCATATATGTTGAGTATTGATATTTCCTTGTCATATATACTGTCTTTCATCAAGATGTAATTACCTTCCTTATCTCTTTTAATGAGATGTATTTTTGCTTTAAATTTGTCTGAGATCATAATTGCTACTCCTGGTTCTTTGTCTCAGTTGCATCCCAGTAAATTTCTGCTTAACTCTTACCTTTACCCTGTGTATATCTACCTGCCTCAAATGTGTTCTTGTAGACAATATACGGTAGGATTCTGGTTTTTAATCCATTCTTCTATCTACTTCCTTCTTATTGGTGAGTTCATCCCATTAATATTCACAGTTATGATTGCTCTCTCTATTTTCCTCCATTTTGACTTCGTCCTTAGGTTCTGCCTTTTCTCTTATCCCTCTTATCCTCCCCTCCAACTTTTCTCTTTTAGTCAGTTTTCCCCCTTTCACCTCCCTAATGTTACTCCCCTTCCCAGAACCTCCCCTCTTATTGATTTCTCTCTTATTATAGTGCTTTTTAAACTACTCCCCACCTTCTCCCTCCTTTGTATTGCTTCCTTCCTCACCAGCCCATTTATTACCCTTCTACTTCTCTATAGGGTACAATGCAATTCTCTGCCCCAATGAATCTAATTGTTTTTCCCTATGTCTCCAACCTCTTTCACCCTTCCATTGTATTAGTCTTCTCCTCTCCTCCTATATGCTTCTTTATGAAATATAAATTTATCCCATTTTGTCTCTTTTCCAATTTCTCTTAGTATTATCCTCTTTTTACTATCCCTATTTTGTATATATATATATATATATATTTGACATTTCATCCTATACAGCTTGTCAGTGTTCCGTCTAAGTATACTTATTCTAGCCATCCTGATAATAATAACAATTTTTAAGAGTTACCAATATCATGTTTTCTTATAGGAATACAAATCATTTTAACTTATTGGGTCTCTTAAAAAAAAAGTCCCCCCCCCCTTTCTTAATTACCTTTTGGTTATTCTCTTGAATTCTGTGTTTGACCATCAAATTTTCTGTTTAAATCTGGGCTTTTCTTTATGAATACTTGGAAGTCTTCTGTTTTATTAAATGACCATACTTTCCCTTGCAAGAATATAGTCAGTTTTGTTGGATATTTGATTCTTGGTTGTAGATCCAGTTCCCTTGCTTTCTGGAATATCATATTTCATGCCTTCTTGTCCTTGAGTGTGGATGCAGCCAGGTCCTGTGTAATCCTAACCATGGTTCCATGATATCTGAATGGCTTCTTCTTTGAAGCTTAGTATCTTTTCCTTGGTCTGGTAGAACTTGAATTTGGCTATAACATTCCTAGGTGTTTTCAATTGGGAATTAAATGCAGGAGGCAATCTGTGAATTCTTTTAATCTCTTGTTTGACAATGTTGGGGCTGTTTTTTTAGATAATTTCCTGTTGAATGATGTCCAGGCTTTTCCTTTTTCATAATCTTCCAGTAGTCCAATAATTCTTAAATTGTCTCTCCTGGATCTATTATTCATATATATGTAGTTTTATCAGTGAGGTGTTTGATATTTTCCTAAATATTTTTGATTCTCTTGATTTTATTTTATAGACTCTTGCTGCCTTCTGAAGTCATTTGCTTCTAGTTGTTGGGTTCTAATTTTTTTTAAACCCTTGTACTTCGGTGTATTGTCTCATAGGTGGAAGAGTGGTAAGGGTGGGCAATGGTGGTCAAGTGACTTGCCCAGGGCCACACAGCTGGGAAGTGGCTGAGGCCGGGTTTGAACCTAGGACCTCCTGTCTCTAGGCCTGACTCTCATTCCACTGAGCTACCCAGCTGCCCCTGGGTTCTAATTTTTAAAGGCTGAATTTCATCCCTGGCTTTTTGGTTATCCTTCTCCTTCTGGTCCAATTTTCTTTGTAGGTCACTTTTCACCTTCTTTGCCTCATTTTCAAGCTGGTCAATTCTGGCTCTCAAGACACTATTTTCTTGTATTAGTTCATGTGTCTCTGTTTCCAAATAACTTATTTTGCTTTTTAAGTTCTTTTCCCAATTATCTTCAGCCTCTCTTAATTGTTCCCTAAAATTTAATTCACAATTTGCTAGTTGATATGAGAATCATAACTATTCAAAATTTTTTTTAAAAACTGATAGCTTTTGTTTTTATTGTCCAGAAATCCTTCCTCAACCCTTAATAAAAGGAATAAAAAAGAGAGAATCGGTTCAGTCAAAATAATGAATATATTAACTTCAATTCAAAATTATATATCATGTTTTATAACAATAGTTCTCCACTTCTATAGAGAAAAGAGACAAGTCAATTGTTTTACTTCTTTAGGGTCAAGCATGATAAGTGTGGCTTTCAGTTTTTATTTTTGTTTTTCTTTGCATTTGTATTATTTTCATCATTCCTAAAATGATGGTCATCTCCTTGATTTCTAGTTCTTTCCCAAAGGAAAAAAAACAGTATTGTTCATTATTTTGGTGTATGTTAGTGAACTACTCATGTTCTAAGCCAGCTGACAATACCATGACATATCTCTGATTGTTGAAGTTCTATATCATTAAGGGAGAAAAAAATCAGGGAAGGGCTTACAAAGTATTGCATTAGGCTTTGATGGACTTTGTGCCCAGTGACTTGGACAGTTCATAGCAAGACAGGGTAGAATAACTATTTGAATGATTAGTGGAATTTCAGTCAAACCTGAAATGACTTAAAGAAAAAAATATCTCTCTGACTTTAGTTCATTTTTTCTTTCTACATAACATTTTTCAGGGGGGAAGTAAAAGAAAATCATTATTCTTTCTTTTCCTAGCCAACTGACCCTTGGGCATGATGAAATTAAGTCACCTATGAACCAAAGTGAGGAGTTACTTTTAAAGAAGGGAATGTGGGCAGTGAGGCCAAACAGGGCTTCTAAATTCAGAGCTTTCACTAATGAGATGCAATTTTAATTTTATCACGGTTTTCTAAAACTGTTGTATTATACATAGATAACATCTTTTTTCCCAAATGAAGCAATATGTCATTTTATGAATACTAAACCATACCTGCAGTGCCACTCACCTTAAGTTATAATTGATAAAGCATTTAATTATCAATGAATATATAGTTTTTATCCATTTAAGTCTATCCAAAATCATTTTTAAATGTAGAAAAATGTTACTAACATTAGATTTTTATACAATTTATGGTCAGAGTCTCAAATCATGTGAGAAATTAATATTTTTCTTCAGATTTCATATTACCTTTGCTTTACTAAAGGCATGGAACATAAATCTATATGCTATAAGGAAAGATTTTTTTTAACTCAAAGCATACAATTTAACCCTGATTTTGATAAATTTTGAAGAAATTTAACTCAATTTTCTTATAGTATATGAACTTCTGATAGCCCACTTCAATTTTTAATTTATTTTTGCATGAACTTTCCAAAGCCTAGGCACTTTCTTATATACTTATTGGATGAAATCTGTGCTTGTAGAAACTCTATAGGAGGATATCTATCCATTCCTATTTATTCTGAGACTATAATTCACTCGCTCATTCACTAGTAAAATGAATAAAGAGAATTCTATTTGCAAAGCAGTTATATAATCAACCTCTGCTTTACCACTGTGGAGGACCCAAGAAGAAACATAATCATTTTTCTAGGCTAGGTATCAATCTGTCATCACAGGCAGTTTCAGAGATGATTGTTACCAACTTAGGTCTTTCATCCATTCTATTCTTGGAATTCATAGATAGAAAAGTCTAGCATAATATTATTGGAGAAATATTAACTTTTCCCCTGGTCTACAAAGAAACAAAACACATCATGGTTCAAACTCAATGGACATAACATAAAGGAATCCTTAAGTTCACTGAATTGAATAAAAGGCATATAATCAAATAATTAGTGAAAATAGGGTACAAATCAAAAGCTCTCCAATTTAAACTCCAAAAGGTTAGTCATATTTCCATGTGTTATATTAAAGCTAACTCCCAAGCATGTTTCTTTACCAAGATCAGAATAATGAATTCACATTCTCCTTTAGCAAAATTACATTTACTGAAATCAATACAATTACCAATACAATTGCACCTTAAATATATTGCCTTTTTCTGAGAAGTATGATCACTGTCGACTGACTTCTTAGTAGCAATTGTGTGTTAATATATAGGATGGAAGTATGGAATAAGGAGGAAAGGTTAGTTATACCAATTTTATGCATTTATCCCTTCATCAGGGCCTCCCCAAACCTTGGTGAAAATAAACATAGAGATTGTCTTTGGGGGATATTCTTGATGAGCTACTTTGAAAATGAGTGGCCAATTGAATTCTCCTGGCTACAACTCCTCCAGGGCACAAGATCATAATATTCCTCCTCTTAAAATCAAGGATCTCTTAGATTTCTTATCTTCTGCCTCCTCATCTTTACCAGAGTTGACTTTTCCAATTGTCTGGGAATACAAATAGAATGAAGCCATAATGCTTGTTAATATTTTATGTGGAATATATATCTAGATATGATGATACACACCCATAATCCCTGCTTCTAAGGGAGAGTATGGGTTAAGTTCATAGGTTCTGAGTTATGATAGGATTAATTGAGTGTCCATACAGCAATATGGTAAATCCCTCTAAAAGGAGTGTGGTACCAGGTTACCAGCTCACAGTAAATAAAAACTTTCATACTGATAAATGGTAGGATCAAGACTGGGAGAGACTGATGCAGTTCTAACCCAAACTCAAACCAACAAATAAACACCTAAAACTATATGTAATTTAAAACTTCTAGGTAACTGTACTTTATGTCACCAGCTTAAGTCTTCATGAGTAGATCCAAATAACAGAAAATACAATTTCTCTTATTCCATTAGCTGGGTGTCCTTAAAGTGGTATCAAATATCTTGGGTTATTTATACGTCTGCTCTTCAGTACTTCTTTTATTTTTTAAGGGCCCTCATTTGATTGATGTTAAGCAGATCTGATATCCTGAAAAGAAAGCATGTCGTGGAATTTGAAGATCTGAGTTCAAGTCTCATCACTGGCATATACTGATTGTGTGCCCCATGCAAATCACCTAATCTTTTAGTGCCTAATAAAACTATTTGAAACTTATTTGAGAAGAAGCAAACAAACAACAAACAAACAGAAAGAAAGAAAAAGAAAGAAGGGAGAGAAGGGGAGAGGGATGGAGAGAGGAAGTGAGAAAGGGATGGAGAGAAGGAGTTAGAGGAGAGAATAAAAGAAAAGAAGAAAAGTGTCTACTACATGAAAGGTTCTGTTTGAAGAGCTTTACAAATTTTAACTCTTTTGATCCTCACAACTCTGGGAGATAAATGCTATTATTTTCCTAATTTCATAATAAACTAGGGTAGATGTAGATTAGGTGATTTACCCAGGATCATTGATCTAGTAAAGCTGGATTTTATTTAATTTCTTCTTTACTCCAGGGACAATCCCTCCTAACTGCCTATGCTAGAATGAAAGTGCCTCTTGAATTGTAAAAGCCACCCTAGTTCTGAACTTTACTATTCTATTGATGTAAGTCAAGTTATTATACCTTTCTGGACCTCAATTTTCTCATCTGTTTTATGAAGGACTTTGCTTAGCTCTCTAAGTTTCCATCTGGCTTATACCATCCTATTCTTCTGTTCTAAACTAGCAAAAAATACAGGCAGATAGGTGTTGTCACTAATTTGTAGTCCTGACATCAATTAATACCCTGTGCTGAAATGTCATGGCCATGACAGGTTAACAGCAATGATGAGAATAATTGAAAGAAGTTTGTGGTCCAATGATGACCGCCAGCAAATGAGATCTTAGACCTAAGTATACAAATAAGACACTGAGTCCCAAAGACTACTCAAGGTTCAAAATTTTCCAGGGTTCGTAAATCAATTAGCAAGCTGTACAGACAGTTGATTCATTGGGTAATGTGGGTAGATGTGTTTATAGGACCTGGTTTATAGAGCGTTCATTTCTCAGCTGTGAATCATTAACTTACATTAGTTAGTCAGACACTACACAATATTACTGTCTCCATTAAACAATAAGAGGTTCCCATAAAACAAACAGGACTGCTTATTCAAGGAACCTTGTACTTACAAAATGACAATATCATGTCTCCTACAGAAAATAAACTCTTGATACACAACTATGATTAATATAGTTTGGTATAATGGGAATTATTCTTTAAATACAACTTATATGGTTCAAGTTAAGGCACAAACATTAGTCTTTTAAGTTAGGTGTCACTTCACCACTATGAAACTCAGTTTCCTCATCTATCAAATGGAGAAAGTAAAACATGACAATTTCTCTGAGAATTAGTATTATTAATAGTGGCAAATTGTCTGATAAACTTAAACAATTGCATAATGACATATTTTTGGAGATTTAAAACCATAAAGCAATGAATTTTTTGGTCATTCAACTCTCAAAAATCTGTCTTCTTAGTCATGAGGGGCTATTTAATTGTATTGGTAGGGAAGCATGAACAATTACAAAATTATAGGTGCTTGAAGCACTGCAGCTAGCACATTATATCTGTGTATGTGTTTGTGCATGTATGTAGACACAATATAATCACACTCGTATTAGATGAGCACTTATTATGTTCAAAATCTCTTACTAGGCAATGAGGATAACAATACAAAGAACTAGGCAATCTCTGCTCTCAAGGTACTTATGAATCAGAGGAAACAATGTGTACATATGGTAATGAAAGTATATTCAATTGAAAGATACAATATGTGATCTGGCTTCTAAATAAAGTGTCAGCTGGTGTTAGCAGAAAGATGTTCCCTCTTGGATAATCTTCAATATGAATATTAGATAGAACTGATTAATCACAAAGGCAGCAAAATACAATAAAGAACCTTTTTCAGAATCTGGAAGAACTGAGTTTAGATCCTACGTCTGATAATATGTATTTCCTGGACAATTGATTTCACATCCCAATGTCCCAGGAAACTCTCACTTTTAAAAAGTGGAAATGTCAGTATATTGATCAGAATAGCAAAGTCTTTCACAGTTGATCATCAGTCATTACATTGTTATTACTAAAGGCACAATGATCTACTCATTGTTCTTATTTCACTTTGGATCAGTTCATATAATTCTTTCTATGTTTTTTTTATGGAAATCACCCCCTTATTATTTCTTATAGTACAATAATACTCTATCAAAATCATATACCACAGCTTGTTCCCCAATTGATCAGCATCCCCTCACTTTCCAATTCTTTACCACCACAAAAAGAGATGCTATAAATATTTTATGAATATATATCCTTTTCCTATTTATTTTGATATCTTTGGGGTATAGACCTCATAGTGGTTTTACTGGGTCAAAGGGTGTGTCCACTTTTACAGTTCATTGAACATAGTTCTTAATTGTTCTCCAGAATGATTGGACTAGTTCATAACTCCACCAACAGTTTATTAGTTTATCTATTATCTCTAAACCTCTCCATCATTTGTCTTTTCTGATAGATCCAGGGTTGTTTAAATTTGCATTTCTCTAATCAGTAGTGATTTAGAACATTTTTTTTCATATGAGAATAGAAAGTTCTAATTTCTTCTCCTGAAAACTGCCTGTTCATATCCTTTGACCATTTATCAAATGGGTTATAGCTCTTATTTTTACAGATTTAACTTAGTTACATATATATATATATATATGAGAAATGTGGCTTTTCTCAGAGAATTTTCCTGTAATATTTTTATATTACATCATTGCCCCTGGAACTTTTTAGCAAAATGTCATTTCCTTGATGGTTTCTTAAACTAGGTCGGTTTTTGTTTTTATTTTGTCTGATATCATGATCACTATCACTGCCATTTTTACTTTAATTAAATAATATTAGATTCTTGCTTCAGACCTTTAATTTAACTCTCTGTGTGGCTTTCTTTTTGTGTGTAGCTTTCAGTCATGTCTCTTTTAAGCATCATATTTTTGAATTCTGCTTTCTAATCCATTCTATCTGCTTCTGGTTTTTGAATGAACTCATCCCATTCACATTCACAGGTTATGATTAATATGTATTTTCCTTCATCCTATTTTCTTCTGTTTATCTTTATTTCTCTTTATCTATCTTTCCTCAAGCTTCTTTTTCTTCTGACCTCAGTCTACGATAATTTTCCCTCCCTTTTATTATGCCCCAATATCTTTTATCTTCTCCCTCTCAATTATTTTTTGAGTCAGATTGAATTCTATACCCAATGTAGTGTGTATTCTTCCCTCTTTGAACCAAATCATTGAGAGTGACATTCAATCACTGATCATCACCACTTCCATTTTCTCTTCCAATCTAAAGATTCTTTCTGGCATGCCTCTATTGGAGAAAAAATTCCTCATTTTACTTCTCATGTCTTTCTTCTCCCAGCACATTCCTCTTTCTTACTTTTACATTTAAAGAAAAAAATTCACAAACTTTTCAACATAATTGACTCATACCCATGCCTTCTGTCTATGTATATTCTTTAAACTGTCTTAATAACAATAAAGTTCTTGGGAGTTACAAGTATCATCTTCTTATATAAAAATGCAAACAGTTTAAATATATAAAGTCCCTTATTTCTCTTTCTTCTTTGCCTTTTTTTCCTGCTTCTTTTGAGTCTTGTGTTTGAAAGTCAAACTTTCTATTGATCTCTCATATTTCCATCAAGATTTTTAGGAGTCATCTATTTTACTAAATAACAATCCTCTCCCTCTCAATAGATTATACTGTTTCGAGGGGTAGTTTATTCTTCCTTGTAATCCTTCTCCTTTTGCCTTCCAATATATCTTATTTTAAGACTTCCACTGCTTTAACCTGCTAAATCTTAAGTGATCCAGACTGTGACTGAACAATAGTTGATGGGTTTTTCTGACTATTTGCAATATATTCTTCTTGACCTGGGAAATCTGGAATTTGTCTATAATATTAATAGGAATTTTCATTTGGGGATCTCTTTCAGAAGATGATCAATTGATTCTTTTTATCTCTATTTTACTTTCTGGATCCAAGATATAGGAGCAATTTTCTTTGACAATTTCTTTTAATACAATTTTTTTTTGTGTGGCTTTCAGGTAGTCCAATGATTCTTAAATTATCTCTCTTTGATCTATTTTCAGGTCAGTTGTTTTTCCAGAGACATTTTCTATTTTTCTATTTTTCATTCTTTTTATAGTATTATTATTATTATTATTAAAATGGTATTATTTTTTATTATTAACAGATATATATCTGTTTCTTGATATTTCTTGGAGTCATTAGATTCCACTAGTCCAATTTTAATATTTAATGAATTTTTATCTTCAGGGAACTGTTCTGCTTCCTTTTCCATTTCACCAATTCTCCTTTTTTTTTAGAAGTTCTTTTCTTCAGCAAATTTTTGTGCCTCTTTTACCATTAGGTCAATTTTTTAAGATGTTATTTTCTTTAATATTTTTTCATTCCTTTTTAATGAAGCTATTAATTCTCTTTTCATAATTTTCTTGTCTTTTTTTTTTAATTTTCTTTTCAAAAATTTTCCTCTACTACTTTTACTTCTTCCTTCAACTCTTCCAGCAATTCTTGTTGGACTTGAATCCAATTAGAATCCAATCCAATTAGTATTTGAGACTTTCGTTATAGCTGTTTTCATGTTATTCTGAGTCTGTATCTTTGTCTTTATTGCAATCGTATTAGCTTTTTTTTATTATCAAGTGGTTTTTTTTTTTATTTTGTCTGCTCATCTTCCCAGCCTATTAACTGATCTTAAATTTTATCTTAAAACTGGGCCCTTTTCACCTGGGGGTGGGTAGGCACTGTCCCAAACTTCAGGATTTTTTGTGCAACTGTTTTCGAAAGTAGTTTTGAAAGTCTGCATTTTTTTCTAGTGTGGTGTGATCCAGGAGGAATTGTGGTCACTGCCCTTTTTCTCTGTGCTCTGGTCTGTACCCAGGAAGAGATTCTACTCTCCTCCAACCACAAGTACTATCACTTTTCTTGAATCTGGATCTGTGACCAGATTCCATATTCTTCTATAGCCATGAGAGAGCTAGTGTTCTTCTCTATCTTGAATTGTGACCAGGGCCCCTCTCTTGTGACTGATCACAAGTCACTGACCTGAAACTGTAACTCAGAAGCAGGTATGGGTAATAGTTTCCAAGCAGCTTCAGATGTACAGAGTGCAAACAAAGGGTTACCTATAATCTTCTTCTGACCAGTTGTCTAAACCACCCTACTATCTTTGGGCTGAGTGCTTTCAAAGCTGTTGCTGCTGCTGCTGCTATACAAATTTTGCCCTCTTGTTAGCACTGTGTATCTTCTTGATAGATTTTCACTCCTTTTCATAGACTTCTCCTGCTGACCTCTTAAATTGTCTTGGGCCAGATAAATGTCTCACTTCAATCTTTTGTTGGGTCTGCTGTTCCAAAATTTGATTTTAGGTGTTATTTTAAAATTGCTTGGAAGAGAATGTTAAAACAGTTCAACTGG
>NC_058132.1:495583393-495594409 GCF_016433145.1 Gracilinanus agilis
ATATATATATATATATATATATGAGAAATGTGGCTTTTCTCAGAGAATTTTCCTGTAATATTTTTATATTACATCATTGCCCCTGGAACTTTTTAGCAAAATGTCATTTCCTTGATGGTTTCTTAAACTAGGTCGGTTTTTGTTTTTATTTTGTCTGATATCATGATCACTATCACTGCCATTTTTACTTTAATTAAATAATATTAGATTCTTGCTTCAGACCTTTAATTTAACTCTCTGTGTGGCTTTCTTTTTGTGTGTAGCTTTCAGTCATGTCTCTTTTAAGCATCATATTTTTGAATTCTGCTTTCTAATCCATTCTATCTGCTTCTGGTTTTTGAATGAACTCATCCCATTCACATTCACAGGTTATGATTAATATGTATTTTCCTTCATCCTATTTTCTTCTGTTTATCTTTATTTCTCTTTATCTATCTTTCCTCAAGCTTCTTTTTCTTCTGACCTCAGTCTACGATAATTTTCCCTCCCTTTTATTATGCCCCAATATCTTTTATCTTCTCCCTCTCAATTATTTTTTGAGTCAGATTGAATTCTATACCCAATGTAGTGTGTATTCTTCCCTCTTTGAACCAAATCATTGAGAGTGACATTCAATCACTGATCATCACCACTTCCATTTTCTCTTCCAATCTAAAGATTCTTTCTGGCATGCCTCTATTGGAGAAAAAATTCCTCATTTTACTTCTCATGTCTTTCTTCTCCCAGCACATTCCTCTTTCTTACTTTTACATTTAAAGAAAAAAATTCACAAACTTTTCAACATAATTGACTCATACCCATGCCTTCTGTCTATGTATATTCTTTAAACTGTCTTAATAACAATAAAGTTCTTGGGAGTTACAAGTATCATCTTCTTATATAAAAATGCAAACAGTTTAAATATATAAAGTCCCTTATTTCTCTTTCTTCTTTGCCTTTTTTTCCTGCTTCTTTTGAGTCTTGTGTTTGAAAGTCAAACTTTCTATTGATCTCTCATATTTCCATCAAGATTTTTAGGAGTCATCTATTTTACTAAATAACAATCCTCTCCCTCTCAATAGATTATACTGTTTCGAGGGGTAGTTTATTCTTCCTTGTAATCCTTCTCCTTTTGCCTTCCAATATATCTTATTTTAAGACTTCCACTGCTTTAACCTGCTAAATCTTAAGTGATCCAGACTGTGACTGAACAATAGTTGATGGGTTTTTCTGACTATTTGCAATATATTCTTCTTGACCTGGGAAATCTGGAATTTGTCTATAATATTAATAGGAATTTTCATTTGGGGATCTCTTTCAGAAGATGATCAATTGATTCTTTTTATCTCTATTTTACTTTCTGGATCCAAGATATAGGAGCAATTTTCTTTGACAATTTCTTTTAATACAATTTTTTTTTGTGTGGCTTTCAGGTAGTCCAATGATTCTTAAATTATCTCTCTTTGATCTATTTTCAGGTCAGTTGTTTTTCCAGAGACATTTTCTATTTTTCTATTTTTCATTCTTTTTATAGTATTATTATTATTATTATTAAAATGGTATTATTTTTTATTATTAACAGATATATATCTGTTTCTTGATATTTCTTGGAGTCATTAGATTCCACTAGTCCAATTTTAATATTTAATGAATTTTTATCTTCAGGGAACTGTTCTGCTTCCTTTTCCATTTCACCAATTCTCCTTTTTTTTTAGAAGTTCTTTTCTTCAGCAAATTTTTGTGCCTCTTTTACCATTAGGTCAATTTTTTAAGATGTTATTTTCTTTAATATTTTTTCATTCCTTTTTAATGAAGCTATTAATTCTCTTTTCATAATTTTCTTGTCTTTTTTTTTTAATTTTCTTTTCAAAAATTTTCCTCTACTACTTTTACTTCTTCCTTCAACTCTTCCAGCAATTCTTGTTGGACTTGAATCCAATTAGAATCCAATCCAATTAGTATTTGAGACTTTCGTTATAGCTGTTTTCATGTTATTCTGAGTCTGTATCTTTGTCTTTATTGCAATCGTATTAGCTTTTTTTTATTATCAAGTGGTTTTTTTTTTATTTTGTCTGCTCATCTTCCCAGCCTATTAACTGATCTTAAATTTTATCTTAAAACTGGGCCCTTTTCACCTGGGGGTGGGTAGGCACTGTCCCAAACTTCAGGATTTTTTGTGCAACTGTTTTCGAAAGTAGTTTTGAAAGTCTGCATTTTTTTCTAGTGTGGTGTGATCCAGGAGGAATTGTGGTCACTGCCCTTTTTCTCTGTGCTCTGGTCTGTACCCAGGAAGAGATTCTACTCTCCTCCAACCACAAGTACTATCACTTTTCTTGAATCTGGATCTGTGACCAGATTCCATATTCTTCTATAGCCATGAGAGAGCTAGTGTTCTTCTCTATCTTGAATTGTGACCAGGGCCCCTCTCTTGTGACTGATCACAAGTCACTGACCTGAAACTGTAACTCAGAAGCAGGTATGGGTAATAGTTTCCAAGCAGCTTCAGATGTACAGAGTGCAAACAAAGGGTTACCTATAATCTTCTTCTGACCAGTTGTCTAAACCACCCTACTATCTTTGGGCTGAGTGCTTTCAAAGCTGTTGCTGCTGCTGCTGCTATACAAATTTTGCCCTCTTGTTAGCACTGTGTATCTTCTTGATAGATTTTCACTCCTTTTCATAGACTTCTCCTGCTGACCTCTTAAATTGTCTTGGGCCAGATAAATGTCTCACTTCAATCTTTTGTTGGGTCTGCTGTTCCAAAATTTGATTTTAGGTGTTATTTTAAAATTGCTTGGAAGAGAATGTTAAAACAGTTCAACTGGATTGCTGCCTATACTCCACTATCTTGGCTCTACTCTCCCAGATAATTCTCTAAGACTATAAGTTGCATATTATGTAGTCATTTATATTCATTGGTACAGAATATACTCACTGGGAATTCTCTGAATAAATGAAATCCTAAATTATAGCATCATAGACTAAAAGCTAGAATACACCTTGGAGAACATCTTGTCCAACTTTCTCAAATTACAGACTAAGAAATTGAGGTCAAGAAAGGTGACTTGATCTGCCTTTCACAGGGTAGTACATTTTCATAATAATAATTGTTATAATTATCGATAACTATAATTAATTGTTATTAGAGATAAGTAGAATTTTAGTGCTTTAAATTCTGTAAAACATTTCACAAAACTTGTTCTAACTTTATCATCACAATAACTCTGAGAAGTAGATGTTATTTTTTGCTTCATTTTACACATGAGGAAAACTAGGATTTAAAACCTAATCTTCTTACTGCAGATTCATCATTCTTCCACTGTATCATGCATTCTTGATTTAAAAAAAAAAAAGTTGAAAGGGGAAACATGAAGGAGTTGGACCTGCACCATTCTCATTAGCTTTAGCTAATCTTATACAAAAATAGTTTTGATATTGTTTAGGGGCTTCAACCTCTTTTGTAATTTTTTTTTCTGATTTAGAGAGCTAAATCTTTAGTTAAAGGTTTACTCTGTGCAATGCTATCTGATAGCAATTATTCTGGATTTTGTTGTGGTCTTTATATTCCTGTTACGTATGTTTTTCTCCTTGGTATTCATAAAAACTAGGAAGTTGATAAACATCACTTGTTTGGCACACACTAGCCATTTTCCAGGCCATATACCAAGGAAACATCCAACACACAAACCAATCATGTCAGGTATTCTAATTCATAAAATGCAGTATGTGTCTCCCTCTTCAGCTAATAAAAACTGAGCAATGTCCCAGGTGGTACATAGTATTTTTACCACCAAATGCAGCCAACCAAATGAGAAGCCCTGTTGTGTGCATGACAAAAAGAACCCTAAATAGCAGTGTCAAATTAATTCATTGTAAGAAATCTCAATATCAGGCTGACCTAATCATGATTTGTTCTGCCATTAAAATGATCTGCTATAATAAGAGCTTACAGACTAAATGTATACATGATGAGGTGATTCTCCTCACTTCCACTTCAACTTGAAACATAATTTCTTAAATGCATGACTAATTACTGGGCTTTTCCCTTTGTTGTCAACATCTAACTAATCAGCAGAAAGTATCTACTTCCCAGGGACCCTCAGCAAAATGTCAGGAAAAGTTACTTTAAGGGGTAGCTGACTAAGTCAGTTATTTAAAAAACAAAACAAAACTACCCTTGTACAGTTCTATGCCTGTTGTATTACTTAAAGATTTAAACTAACTTGAAATATCAATTTCCATGTACTACAGAGAAATTGGGAATATCTAGGAGCCTGGCTTGCAGAAAAGCTGGCATTTTAAAATGAAAATATATTACAATACCATCATCTCTCTTTTCACTCCTCCCACAAATTATTCATTCAGACAGCTAGAGAATTGAATTTGCAACTACTGGTATGTCTAACATACTACAAAAAAGAGAATGCCTGGTGAACTTTATCAGTTAATTATATAACACATGATGTCAGATCATAGATAATGTTCGATTGGCTGGAGTGTCTACTGCAGAGCTTTTACATAACTTAACTATCCATTTCTTGACTCTGCTTTTGCAGAACAGGCTGCAAAGATTTCTTCAATATCTTAGTTTCTTTTTGGAATGAAATCAGATGAATTTAGAGACTGACAGCAAAATCAAAATTTGGACCTCATCTAAGAGATAGATAGGACATTTTCAAGTCTCATGAATAAGGGTATTCAAGTCACTGGGAATAAAAATCAAGGTTTTTTGTTTTTTTTTGTTTTTGTTTTCAAACCTTTTGTGCCGCTAAGTCCTAGATGATGTGAATATTTTGGAATTTTTTAAAGCCTCAGATGAATTCTGAATACCACATCTCACTCCTCTTCTTAATTAACTCTGAACAGCCTACTTTCTAAACTGTTTCCCTAAAGTGAGGCTAGAAAAGCTAGGAATCAGCGCCTGCCAGCTATAAATCAACTTTTTTTTTTTTTTTTGGTACAATGAGTCTTCATTTATCTCTGGTCTGCAGTGTTTAAGGATTGATGCATCCGAACTGTACTTTTAAGGACAGATTTTCATGTGAATGCAGCAGCTGACATTTAAACAACAAAAATCATTAATCTGAATCTAACTTTATATTAACCATTCATAGTTTCACTTTTCTTTGCTTGGTTTTCCTTTTCTTTCCACTTCTCAAGGTCATTTTCAACTATTTCCAAAGGCTTCTATATTTATTCCAAGATTCTTCTGCAGCCTCTTAGATGAAGGCCTAAGTGATTATTTTGCAGTAAGATGAAAGTTAGATGAACCTTGACACATCACTTAGGTTATAATTCAGCAGTGAATTCATATCATCAGGATTTATCTACTTTAGAAACTAAACAGTTAACCTAATCATCTCCTTTTTTATTGCTAATTTAGCAAAGCTTGCCCCCCCATACACTCTCACTTTTCAGAATTCACTGTGTATGACCTGCACCTTTTGTCCACTACACCATTACCAACAGCTAATCCCTCTTACTTATTAATAATTGGACAAAACTGAACAACATGCCAACTCCTGAAAACGACACACCACTGAGGAGCCTATTCAGGTTTTCCCTAAAAACCACATTGGTTTCCAAGTTTGGTTCCTTTGTGGTCTATCAATGGGAAACAAGTGTGAGATTTTCTCATGGCTTAGGAATGTCACCAATTCTAACCTGCTCCTTGCATAACCATGTGAGGGAGTCAAATGTACAGATTCAAAGCCCCTGTTTCCTCCAGGGAGCCTCATTTCAGTCTTTAGAAGTCAATTTAGAACGTACAGTTTTAGATAGTGAAATCAGGCTAGTTGGTATTGGCATAATAGCAATAATTAAATTCTAGCAATTTTTTTGTTATTTCTTCCAGCACTTAATCTATTTAAGCAATAAAATACAAAATCAGAAATGGAGATAGCTTGAGTCCCTGGGATGCAAGAGATTTACCACAAAACATACCAAATGGATTATTTTATCCTCATAAAATGATCTAATAAAAAAGACAGGAAACCTGTTGTTTGGTTCCATGTAGAAAAAAATATATTGTACCATCATAATGAAAACTTTATCTAGTTATTTTTAATGTGCTGATATCCTTTGAATTTGTAATCAACTTCCTTTATGAAGATATCCCTCCCCTCTACCATAGCCTGTAACAAAGAAAGAAAAGAGAAGCGAAGCATTTAGTAAAACTAAGAGAAGGGGAAGGAAAAGGGGAAGGGATTAAGTATTCAGTAAGTCCCTACTAGGTCCCAGGCACAGTGCTAATCACTTTAAAAAAAAAACCTCTTTTCTTCTGCTCTATAATCAATACAAGGATTAATTCTAAGGCAGAAGAGCTAAGCAATTACAAGGATTAATTCTAAGGCAGAAGAGCTAAATGACTTGCCCAGGGTCACACAGCAAAGGTGTGTGTGAAGCCAGATTTGAACCCACATTCTCCCAACTCCAGGTGTGACACTCAATCTAATGAGCAATCTAGATACCCCTGTCCTGATTGCTTTATAAATACTATCTCATTTGAGCCTCAGTGCTACCTTTGGAGGTAGATGCTACTATTATCCCCATATTATATTTGAGGAAACTGATGCACACAGACTTTAAGTGCCTCTACTAAGGTTGTAGAGCTACTAAGTTTCTGAAGCCAGTTGAATTAGCCCACACATCAACCAAGTATGACCAGGTCATGCAATATTCAAACTCTATGATAACCCTCATTTCCAAAAAGAAGTATAGAAAATTCATCTCAATTCTTCTGCAGAGCCAACTTAGCTATTATGATTTTTATCATTTAGCTTCAGGGATTTTTTGCTTTTATTCTTCTTTCTATTTTCATTTTTTAGTCACTCTACATAATGTTTTCCTGGTTCTATTTATTTCACTCTGCATGATTTCATTTAAGTCATCTATGACCTATATGCAATGAAGGTAAACAAGGATAGTGCCCTGATCTAGATTACTTCCACTGGGCCACATATGGTGGATCAGTGATGGAAAAATTGGCACTTTGGTATGATGAAACCATCTCACATTATGACTGTATCAGGAAGAGATTATCAAAATAAATGGCTACTGAGACTAGAGGAGCTGATCTCTCACAGGATTTTAAAGAAATAGACCTTTTCTATCCCCTTTTTCCTCTGCAAATAATTGTCTTGAATTTTTTTATCTCTGTCTCCCTCCCTGGTCCTCTCCCACTCTCTCTCTCTCTGTCTCTCTCTGTCTCTCTCCCTCTCTTTCTGTCTCTCTCACTCCTCTTACCTCCTCTCCAAGGCAATGGTAGCTTTTTACTTGTTCACATGTGACAATGTACATGTGTTGTCTAAGCCTTGGGCCTTTAGTGGCTTCTTCTATCTGTGCTTCTTTTCCAGAACAGGTAATCAAACAAAGATCCTAAAATCATCATTTCGATTCTTGAAGGCAATTGCAAAAAGTCGAATTCCTGTTCCAAGGAACTCCTGTTTCTGGGCCTTTCAGTTGGAGCTGACTGACAGACTATCAGCAGGAACAAATTTCTTCAATAAACATTCAACTTGGAGGAGAAGACCATGAAAGGATGACAAGATGGTATCCTAGACTGGCAAGTCAAAAGTTGCAGACATTGAGGAAGCTATTCAGACAGTGCAGAGCAGAAATGAGATGAAATAAATATTCCCTAGTTCCACTATATGTTGTATGTTTTAATGTTTTATGGATTCAACTAATCTCTGAAGATGCCATAGTAGGAGTTTTGGCTTAATCTCATGTTTTAAGGTTTCTGTAAATATACACTTATGAGTCATGTGCGTCTTAAGTATTTCTTTTCTCTTTGGGGAATAAATTGCATTTCTATTCCTGTTCTACATTGTATAGTATCTTTCTGTTCTCTTTTGGAAATAACTAAGATGAAAGACATACCCAAACTTTAAGTCATTTTCCTTGGCATTTCAGTATCTGGGGTTTGGGTAGGGAATTCATCCATTCTAGCTCAGTTGAATCTAGAAACAATGGGAAAAGTCCAACAGTCGAGAAGACCTGTTCAATTATGGATACAATTGTGGTCTCACACATAATGACTGTGTGACCTAGGAGGGTTGCATAACTTCTCAGTTCTCTGGGTAATTCCCTAAATTTGTAAATTCTAGAAAAGGTTCTGACTTGTGTTTGTGGAGGTTCCCTCACCTGAGAGATCCTTAAAATAATGAAATACTAGGTCCATTGCCTTTCTTTTCTGTCTCTTAATTTATCAATCACATATTTAACATTATTTTTTCATGATAACAATAACTCTGGGATAGATTTTAGAGAGGAAAGAATTAAATAAGTTCACAGTTACGGAAAGGCATCGAATGGTAGCACTAGGGAAGTATACAAAAATGCTCTCAGAAATTATATCCTTCATATGCCTGTGGCCTGCAATTATGACCTTTCTTCTTTTTAAGGATCATCTTAGTTGCCTCTCACTACAACTAGACGGCAACAGGAAAATAAGAGAGTAAAATATGAATACATATTGCATTTCTGTTTTGAGTCTGCCTTGAACATTTTTTTTTTGTTTTTCAGGGTTTGTATGGATATTTTTTAAATGATGTTTACTCAGTTTTTTACTTCCTGATCATCTTGCAAGGTTGTGTTTTTATTTTCTTTTATATTTGTAGGAAGACATTCTAGAGTTAGAGTTAGAAGGAATATTGTAGATGCTCTAGTCCAATACCTGAATTTTATTGATGAAGAAACTGAGGTCAAGAAGGATAAAGTGATTGACCTAAGGACATCCGCAAGGTATGTGGCAGATTTATGATTTAAAACCAAGTCCTCTGACTCCATACTCAGCTTTCATTCCACTATATCCTTTCTTGTCTATATGCAGGTCAATGCAACTATTAGGAAAGAAACCTGACTTTAAAATACTGGAAAAGAAAGGAGGAAATAAAAAGGGAAGGGATGAGGATTTGAAGGAAGGAAGGAAGGAAAGAAAAAAGAAGGAAGGAAAGAAGTAAAGAAAGAAAAGAGAGGGAGGGGAAGAAGGTGAGAAGGGAGAGGAAGTTTTCATTAAGCACCTACTAATGTGCTATGTGCTTTACAAAATATTATCTCATTTGAAGCTCATAAGGGTCCTGAAAGGTAAGTATATTTATTATTCCCATTTTAACTGAGCCAGACAGACTTATCTAGGGTCACATAGCTAGTAAATATCTTAGGCTAGAGTTTAACTCATGTCTTCCTGACACCAGTACCAGCATTCCATGCACTTTACCACTTAGTTTTCTCTAAAGGGGAATAAGGTACAAAGAGAACTAAAATTGCCCAACATGATTAAAGAAATGCTTAAGATTTAAAGACCAAAACTATTTCATTTTGTCATATGTCTAGCCTAATGCCTGGCACAGAATTAATACTTAAATATTTTTGGATGAATGACTGAATGAAAATTTTGTGATATCAAATATCTAACCCATTAAAAGGAAATACATGAAAACTAAAACCAGTAGTTTAGAATTGTGAGGCATATCCATATTGAATATTCATATTCATTTATGTAAAGGATGCTTTCTTTTCTTTCATATGGAAGACATACTTCACATGAAAAGCTAAAGCATTTTAGAAATAATGATTTGTTTCCTATTTAAGGCCCATAAAGGAGAATTAGACCATCTAGATCAATGATTCCCAAACTTTTTTGGCCTACTGCCCCCTTTCCAGAAAAAAATATTACTTAGCACCCCTGGAAATTATTTTTTTTATTTTAATAGCAATTAATAGGAAAGATGAGTGCACCTGTGGCCATCACCACCCTCTTGGATCAGTGCAGCACCCACCAGAGGGCAGTGGCACCCACTTTGGGAATCACTGATCTAGATAGTGTGGTGGATAAAGTCCCAGGCCTGAAATCAGGAAGATCTGAGGTCAGACCCTTATTTATTAGCAGGGTGACCTTGGGCAAGTCAATTAATCTTGTTTCTTTACCTATAAAATGAGCTGGAAAAAGAAATAGCAAGCCAGTCCAGTTTTTTGTCAAGAAAACACCAAAGAGGGTAACAAAGGATTGGGCAAAACTAAAAAATAAAACATCACTATATATTATATTGTATTATATTGTCTTTGTATGTATTAATTAAATTTGTACCCATAAAGTTAATCACCTTCCTCATAGGTAGAGATTGGAGAAGACTAAATATCATTACTACTACTTTCTTCCTAACTGTTGCAAATATGGTCATTTGTTTTTTATTTGTTTAGTGGGCAAATCTTATTTTAATACTTTCAGATTGTGAGAAATTACATTTTGTAGCAATACTAGGATATTTTATGACTTAACTACTGTCCAATCCTGTTGCCAAAATTAATGGCTGGTTAAAGTTTTATCTTTTTATTAAATATGCCAAGTTTTCTCATTCTTGTTCTATGGAAAAATATTTTTGAAAATCTCAAGTTCTACAAATCAATAATGTGCTCTATTATCTTAGCATATCATGGATTTTTCAGATTTGTCTTTTTTTTTTCCTGATCTTCCCAGGTGTACGTGCATGTTTTGAGATCACCTGCAACTCCCTTGGAATGTCACTAATAATTCAATGCAAACTGGTCTTACCTTGGTGTGGGATACTGGTGCTTATATGTGTGACTTTCATGTGTGTTAACTTTGAGTCATCTCATTTCAGCATTATACATTATATTGATAATAGTACCTTATAAACATTTTGATTAATAGCATATCATAGAGACCCAAGGCCATGTAGTACCAGGGAAGAAAGAGAATCAATCTCGAAATCACAGGCAAATATTCATCATTATTAATCTTTCTGATTCTACTATTCAGCCAATATTCAAGCATTCTGAAAATCACATGCAAATCTAAACCTGTTGGCTCCATCAATTCAGCTAAGATTTATTCTAATTAACAAATATTTGTCCATCTTACACAGATATAGTTTCCTACCCTTTTTAGGTTGTACCATATATTTATTGAACATAAAAAGTTATGAATCTAACAAATTTTACTTGTGGTGCCTAATATATGTGTGTGTGTGTTTAGATATCCATATATATATATATATATATATATATATATAT
>NC_058132.1:495597391-495610371 GCF_016433145.1 Gracilinanus agilis
GCGGGGGGGGTTGAAGGGGAAAGGAGGAGCATGAATCATGTAACCATGTTAAAAATGAATATTAATAAATGTTAAAAAAAAATTAAAAAAAAAAGACATTACATAATTTATGAGTAAAACTTAGAAAGGACCCTGTTGCTATCAAAGGAGAAATAGAAAAAGAAAAAAAAATTATTTTCGTTATTTTACAGTGGTTGGTCAAAAAACAGAAAAGACTGAACTCTCTCCCTCCTGTTCAGTGCAAAATTTGTTCCACTATTATTGTTATTATGGGGGGGAATAAAAATATGGATGAGTTATCTTTATCCCTAGATATGTTCCTGGTAAGATAGCACCTCTTATTAAATATTTAAAACAAGGTTTCCTCTGATAACTTGTCTTCCTTAAGTCTATCTTTACATCCTTGTAAAGTACAAGTGTGGTTGAGATGAATGGCTACTTGACAAAAATAACTACAGTTTCCTTACGCACATATAGAATAGAAAACTCTTACTACTGTCTGTTCAGTAAATATTTTCCTCCATAGATATGGGGTATAAAATCCCTTTTTCACATTCATGCATATATCAGCTAGCTTGGAGACCATTGGTACAACATAGCCAATAGGTTTGCCATTTAGCCAGAGCATTTTCCATCTCAATCTCTTTATTACATGGTTAAGGGACCTATCACAGGACACATCACTAAATTGAAGGACATATTTTAGTATCTAATATTTATTGAGTGACCTTCACTAAGTCTACACAGTGCCCCCTTCACTCCATCCATCCTGTTTCTCTTATGCCAACCCAGAAATCAGAAGCTTGCTCAGCAGAACCAAGCTCTCCTCTGTAGACATCATGACACATTTAAATCATTAAATTAAATTACCCTGCCAATAAAACAACTATTTAAAAAGTTTCTCCTCAGATTTTGCTGATCAAATATTATTAACTGGCTTTTTCATGATCACTTCCTACCCAGGATGAAACTGGCTGTCAGTATCAAAATCAAAATGTCTCATGCTTTCTTCAAGACATCCAAGCAATGACAGCATTCACAACTCTATGGCCTCCTGCATCTGATGGAAAAGTAATTTGAGCTTCAATTCATTAAAGCTGCCACTTTTACGTCATGTATAGTCTATTAAATAAAATACTGTCATAAGACAACCAAATAACACATTTCAGGAACATCCACATTAATTTAAACAATATCTAAATAATGTAGATAATGGAAAATCATTTGTATCACGTCATTTCCCAGTTGCTTCAAAATTAAGGGCTCCCTATGTTTAAGTAGGGAAGCCCCTGCAGTGATGCTTTTTTTTTTTCTTTCTTACTTTACTATTGCTTACTGCTTCAAATTTTATCCAATGCAAAAATAAAGATATTTGATAAAATGTCATAGAAGTATCACTCAGAAAGTGTGGATTCTGGGAAGATGGTGGTTTAGACGGAGCAAATCTTAAAACCTCTGCACCCTTTCCACACCGAGATAGAAAACAATGTGCTTCGAGAAGAAAGAGGACCAAATCTAACAAAAGCACAGAGCAGGGGAATCCTACTACTGGACAGCTCAAGAGGTATGCCAAGAAAAAGGCTTGATTTCTTGAACTGTTGGGTCTGAGGGTATAGAAGGGAAATCCAAGGACCCCTCCACAATGGGCTGTGCAGAGTCTCCAGTGGTCCCTGAAATCTCCAGGCGGGCAGGAGCACCAGCCAGGAGAGGGGGCCTTGTTGGCACTGGACTCAGGGATTTGAACACAGGTACTGGGGAGGTGGCTAGAGGACAAAGCCAGAGAGATCCAGCAAAAACACTCAGAAGGTGATGGCTTAGATGGAGCAAAACTTCAGACCTACTGGCTTTACAACACTGAGATAGAGAACAGAGTGATTTGAGAGGAAAGAAAACCAGGTCTAACAGCAGGACAGAGCAGAGGGACTCTACTGCTGGACAGCTAAGTGAAAACACTCTTTCTCTTCCCCCCACCTTTTACTTTATCTCTCTCTCTCTGTGGTTTTAGCTTCAGGGCACATTAAGCAATGCAGACTAATCCAGGTTTACTCCCATCAATTGGACAGACAAGAAGTCTTCAGAGGGCAGGGAAACTCCAACATCCCTCCCCCATAGACTGCAGAGAACATAACTGCAAACCTCCATTGCCAGCTGAGTGAAGATCTTTCATCAAAGCTCATTAAATCCATCTGATTAAACTAGCAGAACAGAAAAGGAAAAAAATATGAGTAAACAACAGAAAAAGAGAAAAAAAATTACAATTGACAGCTTCTTTCCAGGAAGTAAAAAACAGCAAATAAAATAGAAGAAGATCAGGAAGCTCCAATGAATTTGGACACAGGCTTTGGAAGATCTCAAAATTCAATTAACTCAAGAACTTCAGGAACTCAAAAAACTATCAAGAGAGGCTGAAGACAATTTGAAAAAAGAAATACATAAACTAAAACAAGAAAATAAAGTCTTAAAAGCCAACATTGGCCAGCTCAAAAATGAAGAAAAGAAGGCAAAAGATGGTATACAAAGAAAATCAGACCAGAAGGAGAAGGATGACCAAAAAGCCAGGGATGAAATTCAGTCTTTAAAAAATACAACTCAACAACTAGAATCAAATGACTTCACAAGGCAGCAAGAATATATAAAACAAAATTTATTATATTTACCAAGAAAACCCCAAATGGGGTCACAGAGATTCAGTCATGATTGAAAAATGATAGAAGCAGAAATAGGTTCACCTATGCTATTTGATCAGTGAAGCTATCTGATACATGTAATTATAAGGTTTTAGAGCTAAAAAAAGATCTTAAAGGACATCTCTTTGTACGGTCTTTATTTTAAATTGAGGTAAAAATAATATTCTAAAATACATTTTAGAGATTTTGAGTGTCTATTTTCCAATATAATGGATTAATATTATCAGATTTTTAGCCATGGTTGTAAAGAATAATCCTCCCTGAAGGCAATGTGATTATTGGACTAATACTGGGTTCTTGTCCTGGCCATAGTATAAATTGTGTGATCTTAGACAAGACACTTAATGTTTCTAAACCTAAACAGACCCATCAGTAGAATAAAGATATAATGTGGGCTTTGACTAGCTCTTAGAGTTTTTGTGAAGATAAAATTAATATACATGAAGGAATTTTGTAAACTCTGTTCAGTCATTTAGTTGTATCAAAAATAAATTTAAAAAGCAATAAAATATTATGAGAAAGGCTCATATTCTTCATTGGTTTTATAACTTTAATTTTCTCAAAAGCATGAATAATGAAAGTAGGAATTTGGAACAAATGTTTCAGGTAGAGAACGATAGCTTGCCAATGCTAATGTAAGGGATTTTGTTCATTCTTAGCTTCTTCTCTTTCCTTTGACTGGGATAACCAAAGGATTCTGTAAAGTTGAAAAAAAAAACCATTCCATCCCATACCCAGGAAGCCCTTTTATGTTTTTAAATGTAATTCTTTAAAATTATTTTGAAGCAAAGTAGAGTAGCAATAAGAAATTGATAGAAATTAAAGGAGACCTCCAAATAGAGACCTGAGACCATATGTGGTACAGAGAATATTATTTAATTATGCTTAAACACATTGGGGAACCATTTAAATTGGTTGTTCCCCTTTATCTCCTAGGGGAAAAATGGAAATATATAATCATTTCTTTGACTAATCCAAGGCTGGCCAATAATAACACTGATTGACCTTTATCTAGTGACTTTTGTTCCACATTAGTCAAAAAACCACATTTGCTCTATATTTGCCCTCTTCTTGAGTACCAGTCTTTGAAAGAGTATTTCCACCAGAACTAAAAATTCTAAAGACCTTAAGCCCTTATGAAAGGTGCTGAGGAATAAGCACAGGCCTTATGTAAGCTTCTGCATTTTCTATTTCACAAATTACCTTTCTCATATATGCAGGTATTTCTACACCATGGCATCAGAATCCAGTGACTTTAGATGAAAATTATAGACCTGGGGTCTGTGAACTTTTCTTTTTTCCCTAAGGCAGAAGAGCAGTAAGGGCTAGGCATTTGGGGTTAAGTGACTTGCCTAAGGGCACAAAGTTGAGGCCAGATTCAAACCCAAGACATGGTGTCTCTAGCCTGGCTTTCAATCCGCTGAGCCCCCTAAGTGCCCCAAACTTTTCCTTTTTGTAATATTTTGATAACTGAATTTCTAACAAATTGGTTTCCTTTAGGAGCCTATGGATTTTATGTTACACAATTAAAAACTTTATTTCAAAAGTATTCCATAGGCCTTACCATTCTGCCAGTGGGGTCCATGACACAGAAAAGGTTAAGAACTTCTGCTTTAGACCAAGCATGAAATCAATTATAGGTCCCTTGAAGCTCTCCATTAGCCTACTCTGATTCTCCAGAGCAGGCCCCTGACACTGCTGTCATGTTTAAGTGGCGGAGGCAATCCAAAGCTCAAATAGTTCCTCCCTGGTGGAGTATGAATACTCTCTTGAGGAACATTTTAACAAAGGGTTGAGAAGTTCTGTGTATATGCATTGGCAGTTTTTCAGGCTGTTTACTATCTCTAAGTCTCTCTGATATGGACTTTTCACAAATGTACTTCATAAAATTTTCAGATAATTGTTCCCTTTGCAGAAAAGTCTCTTACTTTTTAAAATATTTTTTCTAACTCTCTTTTTGGTAGTGGCAAGAATTGGGGTGAGGGTGGTTTCTCATAACCAATTTTTCTTATTAACTTGAGTCTTTTGGGGGGTACTGCGATACTGATTCAGACAACTTGCCTATATCAAACAGTGCCTTATCTGGACAATTATTAAAGTGGAAAGTACCTAATGTCTCAAAATTGTCCAATAACATCTCAAAGAACCTTCTCAATTTTTTTCCTTTGTCTCTCTTTCTATTAAAAACACCTGATACCAAGTTATTCCTCGGAATCAAAGTTTATATCCTGATACCAATTTTTCACTGTGGGGTTGCTGCTCAGCGACCTGTATGCAGACAGAAATAAATCCAAGTACTATCCAAGAATCCAAAGTCCAAGTTCAAGCTCATTTAATCCTACCCAGGTGCTTTAACTGCCATGTATACCCAGTTGGCTATTTCTGCAGATGCAGAGAGGAAGGACATGAATCCTCTCCCTATGAAAAGACTCAAATTTTCCTGATATGGCATATATTTAGGGCAAAGAGAGAGACATAAGACAGTAAGGAAATTTTTAAATCCACTGGGTCAAAGGTTCTGACCATTCAATGGCCAATGATGGAATTTATTCGAAATCACAAACATCTCAAATCCTTTGTTTGATCTGGTTCCCAAAAGTCATTGGGCACAGGTTCAACATTCCATAAAGCTTACTCCCTTTCAACTACAGCTACCTCACTACTACACACACTACTACAGGCACTATTGTACACACTACAATATGTATGTTAGTGTATAATGTTATAAATGCATTATAGATCCGTGTGTGTACTATCTTCCTCTATATGACCTATGTATTTAATATTTTCAACTCTGTGTGTTATATATGATATATAAGATGGGGCTTATATCCTTGGTTTCATATTACAGGGTTTTTACAAATGCTATAATTATGTATTTTGATAAATAAGTGTTTTTGCATGTCATATGACTAAATTGAATATAATTCAATCTGAATATCATACATTAAGAACTTTCATATTTATTATGACATAGCTACTATTGACTATTTTATATGACAATTTCTGTATATTTACAATGATACCTTATTGTATCTCACTGTTTACAATGATTGCAAACTTTTCAAAGAGATAGAGGGACTCATGCCCCATAGTTTATATTGACACATATGCTTAATAAAGAAAGAAATTCTGAACAAAGGATTATGAAAGATGAAGCACCATGATTCTCTCTGAAGGCTTTGCCTTCACCTCACATTTCATTTGTAGTAAAGACTCATGGAATATTAGAGGTGAAGGCTTATACACAGACATAGCCTGTTTTTCTCTGAAATTATTTTAAATGGATAAAGATTGGCTAAAAATTTGACAAAAACTAAGAGATAATTTCTAACTTTATGTCAGATCTCAGAGGTTCAGGAGTAGATCTTGGAGAGAGTAAGAACAGGTTAGTTGACTAACTGTTCCTAAAAAGAAGGACTCCTGGAGGCTTAGATTCTCCTTTTGGATAGAAAACTTTCATATAGCTAAGAATTACAAAAATGAGAGGTTCTTATGAAGAAAAAGAGGATGATAGCTTGTTATGTGAGATTCATATTGTAGAGAGGCTTTCAAGCTGCAGAGAGGGATTCAGGCTACATCACAGAATTGCAAAGGGCCCCCAGAACTCTAAAATAGGGGGCAGATAAAGGCAGTTGGAGCCCTGGTATAAGAAGGCAAGTCACCCTGTTTACTGGTCTTGGGTCTTGGGTCTTGAATCTGAGCAGAGCCATTTAGTTCCTGACTGCCAAGCAGCTTTACTTTGCTTAGATATTCAACTATATCACAGTCTACGATAGTTTAGCTATCTTGATATAGAAGAAGAATATTATAGAGAACAGATCAGCCATTCAAAATACCTTACCCCCTTTGGGGGGAGTGGCTGCTTTGACATAACTGTTTGAGGGTTTCCCTGACCTTATCAATCCTTATCCATCTCACATCCTTCCCATTCCCACCTATCATTAAACCTTTTATCAATGGGGAGCAGTGCCTAGATATATATTTTGGGGATATACTCACAACCTCCTCAAGCAAAGTTCCTCCTATTTGTAGCCCAGAAATTAATCCTAATCTCTGTGCCTATGAGCTTCAAAGAAATCAAACTACTCCTATCCTATCCTGTGGGGAATAATACAGAGAAGGATATAATTATAAGGAGTTTGCCTTTCTCCACTTACCATCTTGGCCCAGAAGATATCAAGTCAGATTGTCCACCAAAATGTAAATTACTTTCCAACTGCCTTGTGGGAGGGGGGAAGTGAAGGAGCACTTTCACAAGATCCTGCCCCTCCCTTCCAGTCAAGTCTGCTTGTGGGTGTGTCCCTCTATAGACCAAAGGATTAGGGAGATTTGATTGCTACAGACTCCTGTCATCTTACAGTGCTTCCCAAATACAACTGTTACTCTGATGATGAAGTGAGTGTTAAACCTGTCTCTTTCACTAAAAGATCTAAAATGTTAAGTGTTTGGGATCTAAGTGAAAAGCCAGATATCATAGCCTGTGAATCAATGTAAGAAGTTATGAGAATTCCATCTGAAGTCCAGAAGATAGAAGCAGAATAAAATTCCATAACAATTCATTCAATGGAGTTATTAAACACTCACCAAAAAAACACTGGACCTGGACCTTCACTCAGACAAACCTATCATATCACATCCATAGGAAGCAATGCTTAGCAGAAATAATACACTATACTTCAAAAAGAGCAGATCCACTTGGAGTAGCATTGTGGCATTATCATAAAACAGTGACAGTTCTTCAGTGTTAAAAGCTGAATTGCCCCTCCATTCATATGCTGTAGCCATTTGAATTCTATACACATGTATAGAATTGTCTATTCTCTAGGCATATCAACTCTATTCAATAGTAGTTTTTGAACACTGGTGAGATAATGTCCTAGAAACTAGGATAGCTAGACTTATTATGTCTTAGGGCCTGGGAAATGGGTTTCATGCAAGATGCTATGCTTTTCATGATCTCCATTCTATGAATGTCAGATTTAAGGGCAAAACATTCTCAGCAATAATTCTCATTGTTCTATTTTATTAAATAGTTTTATTTTATATTAATTGTTTTCTCTGATAACTATAAGCATATCAATAGGAATTCATAAGCTACGTTTTCAAATTCATGCAAACCCACAGAATTCTTTAAAATTTGTTCAAGGCATGTATAGGACAACCCATGTGCTTTCAAATATAACATATAACCTTTGGAAACTAGGGAGTTAAAGGCACACAGTTTAGGCTATACACACACATGCATATGTATATACATATATGTGATCATTTTCTCCCTTAATTATACCAGTAATCATGTACCAGATTATCTAGTTTAAGGAAAAAAAATTGTTTTGTGGTTGAATTTCTTTCACCCAGTAATTTTTAACACTGTGAGTTATCAGTTTTGTAAATTATAATTGGTGAATTCTTAATCCTAGACTGCTATACCTTGCTGGTCACCAGGACTCCTATTCAGTCAACTTATGCTAAAGGAATACTAACTACTTCTAATTAGCCTAAAAAATAATTAGGAAGACAAATCTTCTACAAGGGCTATAATATATTTCAAAGCTAAACTTAAATGACTTTTGGTTATCTCTTCCTTTGTATTATCTACAATTGGGGATTATCACTGCCTTTGGTCTCCTCCATTAGCACCTCTAATCAAGAGTGGATGCATTTAGAGACTTTCCTAAATCCTCTCTCTTTAGTCTTAGTGAATCAATATTAGAGCTAGGGTCAGAACTCAGGACTTTTTCCATGCCTTTTTTTTTTAACTCCTTAGTCTCTTCTGGCCCTACTTAGCCAACTAAAGTATAATTTTGCACTTAGTCAAATTGCATCTTAATAAAAAAAAAAGATTAAGATTGTCCACACTATTACTATTTCACTCTTCTGGGTCATTTTGATAAGTTATCTCACTACCCTTTGAAAGGGAATTCTTGGTTCTCTAAGAGTTCACATCTTACTTGATGCTAGGTGAGAATAAATCAGAAACTTAAGAGTTGAGGAACTCACAAACCACTTAGTAAGTTCACACCTTACTTGAGAACAAGCCAGAAACTTAAGAGTTCACACACTCGGAAAGGTGTGGTTCCAAAAGTGAGAACTCAGACAATTTGGAAACCCCTTGAAAAAGGGCAGGGACAGGAAATCACCATAAAAGCCATGAAAATCCCTGAGTAGTAAGTCTGGTGAAGAAGTCTGGTGAAGGATTGTAGTAGAGAGTGAACTCCAAGAAGAGAGTCACTCCAAGAAGGAGAGAGTAAACTTCAAGAAGAGAGTCACTCCAAGAAAGAAGCCAGCCTCAAGAAGGTTGGCTCAAGAAGAAAGTAGTTTTCAGGAGCAACCCTCAGCTCCAGTCATTGCCTTGGGGTGAGTGGATAAGCTGGTTTTCCCTTCCTGTCTTCTGGAGATAGTTTAATTCTGATTGAAGGCTAATGAGTCCTGGTTGAGTCAAGCACTGGAACAACATTTAGTTAGGTTAATGTCTTTTTCTGCCCTTTTGTACTTTCACTCTTTCTACCTCTTTTATAAACAAAAGATTTATAATTTTCATATATTAAGCCAAACCATTAATTTTAACACTTACAACTCACTTCTACCCACTACTGTCAAATGAAATAATATTTCTAAGTGTTAATGTAGTGCCTGGCTCATCTTACATACTACATAAATTCTTATTCCTTTTCTTCCTTTGCTTTCCCTTCTATCCTTTTGTTTTGTTTTTGTTGTAGAGTTATTTCAGTCATGTTCAACTCTTCATGACCCCATTTGGGATTTTCTTGGCAAAAAAAAGATACTGAAGTGTGGTTTTCCAATTCCTCCTCCAGATCATTTTACAGATAAGGCAAATAGAATTAAGAGACTTACCTGGGGTTACACAGCTAATAGGTGTCTGAGGGCAGATTTTAATTCAGGAAGATGAGTTTTACTGACTCTAAACCCAATGCTCTAAGTATTGTGCCACCTAACTGTCCATCTTACTTATTAATTTACATTAGAATTTAAACTCTATGAGGGAAGATGATTTCATTTTTTACTTAGTATCTCCAAAGCATAATACATTACCTTGCCCAATCTGGTGATTTGGATGTAATTTCACTGAATGAATTAGGAGTTAAAATGAGTGCAATTGAATTCAACATATACTTATAATGAATTAGACATGTATTGTATTGTACAATATGTAGATCATATTGTAGTGAGAATAAAGTTTAGTACCTCAGCAAGATGGTAGGAATCAATTTGTCAAATTTATATTTTTTGAGAATAAGTACTAATACTAGAAGAGGCAAATTTGTAATTTTAGCATAACTAATAATGTAATGAGAATAAATGTAATATCTTAATATGAAAGTTTTTCAAGTTGGCATAACTGATTCCATTTAAAGTCTCCATTATGTGGCTGAGCTATTTTGAGAAAGTTGTTTTTCGATAGATGATCAGGACTCATGTAGCATGTAGTAAGCAACATGTGTATTTTTTAACAGTTGATAAACACAAATGGGCTTTCCAGTAAGATAGATCACCTATATAGCAGAAGGCTCTGTTTCTTGCACTGGAGTGCATGCCTGGCAAGTTATCAAAATTTTTCAATCAATCAGGATTGTCCACAGTAAAAGGAAAACTTGTTCTTGTCTCAAATTAGGGATTGGCTGGGGAACCAGCTCTACTTATGATTTAAGAACAAGCTGAAGATTGAAGTCTCAGTGGAGTTATTTGTATTTTTAGCTATGTTTGTTCCTAAGTGGTTTACCACATAATTTGATTAGTAGTTTGCTTTAAATTTACTACACAAAGGAGGAACATCTTCCAAAGTGATAAGAAAGAATATTACTAGAGCCTTCAAAAACCTCAGGGTGCTGGTTTGTTCTTAGATAGTATTGTTTGCATGCTTTGATTAACAAAGTTTGAATGCATATATTGAAAAGTAAGTCTAATGAGTGTTTCTGGAGTAATCATTAGCATAGATTAAATTGGTTATTTATGTTCATCATTGGGTGAATGGAACTGTTCCCCAGGATTCTCTTATCCAGAATCCCATTTGCATGGTTACACTATGTGCTAAGATTGGGAAGATATATTTTGGTGTGAACTCTCTCCTTCCCCCCCACACCCCCCTTTTCTCTCTTTCTCTCTCTTCCCTTGAAGGAGATTGCTGAAGCTGAATTTTAGCCAGGCAGGAGAATTTACACACATGGTCTTACTTTAGTTAGAAAATAAGACTTTGAATTTCTATTTCTTTTTTTTTTAATTTCTTCTACTTCAAAAAAATAAAATAAAAATATTTGGAGTTATTGATATTAATTTAATTTTTGGTGAGCCACTGCAGAGAAAGAATCTTTAATTCTCTTTTAAGAAAGCCTTTGAGTAAAGGATAGGGAGTAAATTTAAAAAACAAACAAACACATACCTCTCCTGCCTTGGCATTTTTGCCCTTCCCCTCTGGGGAACTCTTTTTGGAGTCTTCCCAGTGGTAGTGGCCTGCCCATGAGGGGAGTGGCATCTCTACCAACCTGCTTTGGTATGCAGATCTTAGCCTGGGGCTCCTGATCAAAATGGATAAACCATTTCCCACCATCTGCTTTTTTTCTCCCTGATTCCTCCCACTGCTGGTTGCCCAAGTATCCAAGAACTCTTTGGAAACACTTTCCTGCACAGAGGGTGAGATTTGAATTCCCCTTCCCCTTTAATTGAAAACAACTGAAATTGCTTGCTGACTTCCCAAGTCAAGTGTTTTTGTTTTTTTATTTGTTTGTTTGTTTTAGCTACAATTAGCTTCCTCAGGGCTTTTACCTGGGGACAAGCTTCTACTCTCTTAACTCCCTGCCTCCAGGAGCAACCACCACCACCTCCATTAAGCTTCCAAGCTGATTTTAAACTAACCCAGGAAGGCTTCCATGCTCCTGGCTATGATGATGGAGAGAAAGCTTTTGCCTTTTCTTGCTTTACTTCCTTTTAGCTAGAGCCTTTTGGCCACCCCCCACTTGTAAACTACTTAAGAGGAGTGTGTCTACATATGCTCTTTACAATGGTAGTGCAGAAAATGAGGGAACAGTTTCCTCTCCATTTGAAATAGCTCTTGTTCCCAGAGAACTTTACTGTGTTCAAACAGATCACAATTTCAGAATGGCTTTGTTTAATACTGTTCCTGGGTAGGCTATTAATCATAGGATATTTTATACTTTATCTATTTCTCCTAAAAAAAAATCAACAGAGGGTTATCTTGATTAACCTACAGACTCAAATAAACAACACTGAGAAATACTTGAGAAATCTCAAGATTCAGAGGGAAGTATCCTCTCCATCTAAACCTATCCAGCTTCCTTTTGTCCTGATTTCCTACTATCTCATATTGTTCAACTTTTGGAAGTCCATGGCCTGACTCCACCCTCTTCCCCTCCTTACTCAACTTCTCTATCTATCTCACATACCACCTCCCCTTCCTTACCTCCTGCCCCGACCCTTCATCTCCCCACTTCCATCCATGTCAGATGTCCCTTCTCCCTGCCTCTTCTTCATCCCCTTCCCCAGTCCCTTGTTCCTCTACCTGGCCCACCTCCCCCCTGCTTCTACATCTCATCCCTCCCCTGCCCCTTCCCCATGCCCAGAACTCTGCCCCCAATCCTCCCACCCTGCCTCCCCAACCCCAGACCAACCCCTCCCTCTTAACTTTCCTACTCCTCCCCCTCCCCTTACCTTCTCCATAGCAACCCAAACATCCAGCCAAACAAAAGAAATCGCAAATAATTCAGTTAAAGGCCTATTCCCCTTAAGGGAGCTATCCATTTATAATAAAGGGGGAGATTTAGTCATCCTCAGGTACCATACACCCTTTACCCCCCCAAGATATTGAGAGATTCAGACAAATGCTCCTTCCTTTGAAGATGAATCTATTGTCATTATTAAAAACTTGAAAGCATTTATTGGACTTATGGCCCTTTATTGCTGGATATAGAAAATTTGCTCCAAGCTTTTTTGACAGAAAGAGAGAAAAATAAAATCACCTCTCCTGTTAATCAGTCCCAAGGAAGAAGAGCAAGTTATTGGCCCCAAACTGACCCTAAATGGAATATGAACAATGAGCAAGACTACTTAAAACCATGCCAGGCTAGAGAAGCATTTCTAACAGCAATGAGAGCTTGCTCTGATAGGCCTGGCACATGAAAGAAGTTTGAAAGTCTAAAGCAGAAATCCAAGGAAAATCCATCCCAGTTCATGGATAGACTTATTGAGCTGGGAGATATGTGTGTGTGTGTGTGTATGTATATATATATATATATATATATATATATATATATATAT
>NC_058132.1:495612257-495649862 GCF_016433145.1 Gracilinanus agilis
ATTGATTTTTTGTCAATAAGCCTACCTAACTTTGGTTTTGCTCTCTTTCTATTTTATTTCCCTCTTATCCTCAAATTATTGTAATTTCCTCTTAGAAAGTGCAATATTGTATGCACCTTTAGTAAGAGATCTTCGGAGATATTAACTGGTTATGTGTAATGATTCATTGGGGGGAGACTAGGCATGTAAATCTGGGAGATTCCAACATGCTCACCTCCCAATAGCATCATAGGGGGGATTGTGTGGATAGAATTTGCTCCCCAGGACACTTTTTCCCAGCATCCCATTTACATTTTTACACTACATGCTAACATAGGGAGGATACATTTTGGTGTGATCCCACCTCTCTCTCTTTCCCTGAACACAGTAACTGAAGCTGGCTTTCAGCCAGTCAGGAAAATTTATACACATAGTCTTACTTTAGTTAGAAAATTAGGTTTTGAATTTCTTTTTCTTTTTTTTATTTCTTCTACTTTAAGTGATTATTAATAAATTTATAAAATTAATACTAGAGTTATTGATATTAATTTAAATCTTACACTATATATTACAAACATATAAAAAAAACAGAAAAAAAATTGATATCACTTCAGCCTTATTTAATTGTGTATTCTATACCTGTGTCCCTTATTTTCCCTGTTCCCTAGGCATATCAACTATACTCACTGGTGGTCTTTGAACATTAGTAACACACTGTGAATGAAACCAGGATAGCTGGACTTATTATGTTGTTGGGACTAGGAGACTGGTTTCATGCAAGATACTATCCTTTTCAAAGCCTCCATTCTATAGAAGTCAGACTTAAGAGCAAAATATTATCAGCAATATTTCTCATTATTCTATTTCATTAGTTTTACTCTGTACCAGGGGTCAGCAACCTTTTTGGCTGTGAGAGTCATAAACTCCACATTTTTTAAAATGTAATTTCGTGAGAGCCGTACAGTGCTCACAGTGCGCTCCTGTAACAGTGCCTGAAAAAAAATTGACTTTATGGCTCCTGCAGAAAGAGCCATATCTGGGCCTCAAAAGAGCTAGATATGGCTCAAGAGCCATACGTTGCCGACCCCTGCTCTATACTTATTGGTTTCTCTGACAGCTAAAAGTAAATATATCAATAGGAGTTCAGAAATTATATTTGCAAATGCAAGCAAACCCACAGAATACTTTGAATCATAGCTTGTCTGGGAGAACTCGTGTGCTTTCAAATGAAGACATAACCTTAGCAAACCATGGAATTGTTTGAGAATTTTCATCCTGTTGGCCAAAAAAATCCCTTATTTCACTCTCTTAACTCATTACAAAATCTCCCTTGCCTCCATTTTTAAAGGCCTCTTTGAAGTTATTATTAATGAATAGTTGTGGAGTACCTACTATGTGAATGACATGGAAAGCCTAACCACTAAGTCAATTCCTCTTGCTTCTTTAGATAAGATTTTCTCTATGATAAGAGTGATCTATTCAATTTACCATGAATCTCTCCTCATTTGTGGGTTATTTGTACAAATCACAAATCACTACAGGAACGCTAAAATAGTCAGGTTATTTTTATCCTTAATAATATTTAAACTAATTTGCAAAGAAAAGTGCCAAGACTATTGAATATGCATTGGCTTTGGACTTATCTCATTATTTTAAACAAGCTTTCCCCTAAATCCCCCTGGAATCATTGTTAGAAAGAATTATACTCCCCCCCACACTTTTTTTTCCTCTTGGCCAGATTAGAACACATTTTTGTATCAATGAAGTCTGCTTCAAAGGCATATTGCCAAAATGATAATTTGCCACAAACAAAATAAACAAGATGTGAGATTGGAGATCAAATATTGGCAGAAAAGTGGTAAGTTTGCAGAGGATGAGTGAGTTTTCTCCCAGCTCCACTGGTTCTGCCTTTGCCAAAGCAAACATCAATAAAAATAACCAATTTTTTCCCACCACGAAGAAAAAAAATCCTTTTATTAAATACAATGCTCTTAGAGTACTTTCATGGGTGTAAATACAATATATTAAAGTAACCATTATAAATACAAATGATAGCTGTAAAAGATGACACAATTGATATATTTCTAGCAAAATGAAAAATATATATGTAAATTAGGAACACTCCACTCTAACTAAGCAAAAGGAAGTGTTTCCTTCTCTTGCAACCTTTATATACATCTTGCACATTTCCACTCTTCTTTTGAAAAGAATATACAAAGTCCCTCCACTCCCGGAAGACTCAACAACAGCAGCTGCCTCCCTGTCACAATCAAAACAACAAAATAAATTATGCATTGTTCTTTTAAAAAAATTCCTAAGGACAAAATGACTTGATCAATTTAAGAAACAATGGAAATAGCACTTTAATCTCCTACTGCTCTTCAGCATATAAATGAAATGCCTGTGTAAAGGAGGGAAAGGAGAACTAGGAGAAGTCAAACTTAGACAGATAAAAGAAATCAAAGTGACAAAGCAGAGGGTTAGTAAATATCAGGACAGGAGCAGCAAGCCAAAAACAAAATTGGACAGAATGAATGGCATAACCTAAGGGAGAAGAGGTGGAAATAGTTTGGATAATCAGCTGAGTTCAGTATGGGAGCCACTATTTTTAAGGAAATAAAGTAAATGAAAGTAATGGATGGAATTAAAATAGATAAGGGTGAGGATGAAAACCTATTCTCTAAACCTAAGTGAAATTATAATAGCTAGAATTTATATTGCTTTAAGGTTTGTGAAACCTGTTAGAAATACTGTCTCATTTGATCCTCACAATAACCCTGGCATATAGGTATTGTTATTATTCTCACTTCACAGATGAGAAAATTGAGGCAAACAGAGATTGAAGGGCTTCTTCAGGATCACACAGTAAAGTTCATTTCTGAAAGGAGATTTGAACTTAGTTCTTCCTGACACCAGGTCCAATGCTTTATCCACTGTGACACTTAGGTACCAAGCATAATAATAGCTGCATAAAATAGAGAGAATAACATAGGCTGCAGGAGGGGATAAAAAAGAAAAGAAAAATGCTGAATTGAGACTTGGAAGTCCTAGCTTTAGGCAAATTACTTCATTCATATATATATATATATATATGTATATATATATATACATTTATTTGTTTATATATATATATATATATATATATATGTTAATCAAAATAAGAGGCTTGGATTAGATGGCCTCTAAAATCCCATCCAACTCTATATCTATAATATTATGAGTAATAAAAAAGCTTGGTAGCACAGTAAATAAAATGCTAGGCCTGGAGTCAGGAAGTCCTGAGTTCAAATTTGACCTCAAATATGTATTAGCTCTGTGATCCTGGACAAGTCACTCAAACTTGTTGGTCTCAGTTTCCTAATCTATAAAATCAGCTGGAGAAGGAAATGACAAACTGCTCTAGAATTTCTGCCAAGAAAGTCCAAATGAGGTCATGAAGAGTCAGGTTTTATTGAATAGCAACACATTTGGGGGGCAGCCAGGTAGAGCAATAGATAGTGCACCAGACCTGGAGTCAAGAAGGCTCATCTTCCTAAGTTCAATTCTAGTCTCGGCCACTTTTTAGCTATTTGACCCTGGAGAAGCCCCTTACCCTTTTTGCCACGATTTCCTCACTTGGAAAGTGAACTGGAAAAGAAACGGCAAACCAGTCTAATATCTTTGCCAAGAAAGCCCCAAAGAGTTGGACACTACTGAAAAAATTAACAACAAATGAATTATAAACCATGTACAACAAAGTCAATATCATTGTGGGCATATCATATATTCTAAAATAAAACAAGACAAAGCAAACATGAAACCTAAAAACCAGGGCAGCTCCAAATGGATTTGGAAGAATGCAAAACTGATTCTGGATAATAGAGAATAATAATAAAGTGAAAAAATAAGAGTAAGAAGGGAATCATCAAACTGCTGTGAGAAAAATCCTAACTACAAGTTTCCAAAGAATTCAATCAGATAAAGAACTTAAGAGAGGAGCAGAGAGACACTTAGAGAATCAAAACTGAGAAGCCCCATGGACATCATTGGTAGAAGATCTAGTAGAGGTAATGAGGTATAGACAGTGTAATTGAGAAGAGAACGAGAGGGAACTAAAATACATGAATAACCAAAGTAGGGTTAAGAGACCATTTTACAATTAGTTTGTGGTAACTGGCTGATGATAATTGGAGCTAAAGCTATATAAAAGAGGTTACTAGGAAGAAAACTGTGAGAACAGAAAAGCAATGAAAAAGAAGTCAGAAGATCTGAGTTTGAATCACAGTTGTGACTTTTAATGTCCCTATGACCTTATTCAAGTCACTTAAACTTTTTTTGCTTCAGTTTCCCAATCTGTAAAATGAGACATTTGATCTGCCTAATTTATTAGCATTCCATCCAACTCCTAAATACAATAACTTAAAATAGTATATTAGAAGAAAAAGGTAGCAAGACAAGAATTAGAAAGAAAAAGAAACAAATTCAAAAACTAAATTATAATTTCATAAGTTTATTGCCATTTTATGTTTATTTTTTCCATTTTTTTTATCATTTTTAGCTTGTATGTCTAGAGCATTAAGCTAAAAAGACTTAGATTTTTGTGTGAGTTTTATTGATTACCATGTGACTTTTGGAAAAGTTACTTGATGCTTTTGAACGTTAATATGTATAAAATGAAGCTTCTATTTCCTTTGTAATCAAATATAATAAAAATAGGTATATATACCATTAACTCTATTTTTTGTAACATTATCAAGGAATAAAATATTCTATTTACTCGAATATCCTTGTAAATAGAAACTTTCTAAGTATATGGCACACAAAGCACTAATTTTCAAAAGAATGAGAATCTAACAAAATGCACTTTACACTAAAATTACCTGACTTATAATTGTTTTCTTTTCACTGTCTTAGCACTATCATTGGCATCATCAATCATAATTATATAGTAAAATTTGATAGTAGCAATTTCTATTGTGTATTATGCCAAACATACCAGCTTTTATCTTGTGAGGTTATGAGTTATATAAACACTAAGTATTTGATTAACTTTTAGAAATTCATTGAGACATGATGTAAAGAAGAAGTTACTCTAGTTGGATATCACAGAACTGTAACCTATGGCCACTTTTTTGTCCTTCATAATGGTCTTTTATATGTTTAAGTATTTTCTTAAATTTTTGGAAGAATTCAGGGAAGCATATTGGAATCAATGAAAATGTAATTAGTTTCCCTATTAAAATGAATTTTTTATGTTTCAGAGTGGTCTCATATTACTAAAGGAGCCATTTACCTACTTCCTCCCAAAAATCAAGGATGGACAAACCAATGACTATATGCCCATGTCTAAGGTAGAATAATTTATGTGAAATATTTTTGAAGGAAGGCTATCTCCAGGAGATTTTTTCCTGGCAGGGTTCTCCTAAGCATTCGAGAAATAAATATTACTTTTAGTGATTAGAGAACATAAGAAGGTATTTGAAAAAGGCATATTATCAAGGATGATAATAACAAATGTGATGACTTCTATTAATTTGAAATGTTAGTGAATATTAAAATTACTGATCGTGAATTATTTTCTAACTATTCAATTACTACCTCTCATGATAGGACTTATAAAATCATAATGCATTTCTGTTCATCACAGGAGGTACTTGATCTCCCATCACCAGAATATTATTTCTTTAGAATTCCTCTGTGCATAAAACCCAGATAGATATATTTTGCCTAGAGATGGACTTCATTCATTTAAGGATTTTGAGACATTCACTTAAGGATTACTTGCTTATGATATTGTCCAAATGTAACCAATTTCTAACAAATTTTGGTTCCATTTTATAATATAATAGCATGGGGAAATAAATGAATGAGTCTAATAGAAGATAATTTGTAATTACTTATATAAACTTTGAAGATATTTTAATCTGCATATCAGTATGTCCAAGAATGTTTAGGAACATCAGATGAATGCACCTGAATAGAAGAGAGACCTAGGAATATCAAATTGGCAGCTGTGTGGAGAATAGAATGGAAATGAGAGAGATTGAGACTGGAAGCAGAAAGACAAGTTAGAAAGCTATTGCAATAGCATACATACAAAAAGTGATGCACAGATTGCCTAAATTGGTTGTGATGGGAATAAAGGGAAGGGAACAAATTGTAGAGATTTTCAAATGGTGGAATCATGGAATCTACAACACTCTACCAGGTACATTGGGAGAGAAAGAAAATGCAATCAAGGATGACCTAGAGCATGGGTTCTTAAGCTGGGCTTAATAAATTTAAGGTGTCCATTAATTTGGGGGGGTATAAATCTTTATTTTACTAACCTCTAATTAAAATTTAGCATTCCCCAAGAAAACTCAAGAATCTCTTGTCTAAAGGAAGAAAAGTTAGACAGTGGAGGAAAGGGATTTTAAAGGAATATAGAGAAAGGACAGAGTCAGAGGAGAGCTATGATTACCCACAATCATTCACTCAGCAAAGTCTGTAGATGAGGCAGTACATGGAAACTACATTCTCTTAATTCTCTGGCATGATATTTGACATACTGAGATAAACTATCCTCAGTGATACGCCAACAGAGCAGAACAACTCTGAGGAATCATTCAAATGATTAATACTGAAATACTCCTTAGAGAGAACTATTTGGTCCACTCTTTGTTCTATATAATGACACCAGCAAATAAATCTATATGGGCACCAAGGACTTCATATTCCCACTTACAAAATAATAGAACAGAACTTGGGAAAATGAGTAAGCATTCGTTAGTCATGTAGTCCTTTCAGAATGAGGTTATTAATAGAAAAAATTATCTCATCACTTTGTGATGTGAATTTGAGGGACAGAAAAATACTTAAGAGCATTCAATTCATACTGTTTCATCTTGTACACTGAACTAGATCTATTAGATCATCTAAAAAAACTCTTGAAATTAAAAAAATTCTGATTTCTTTTGCTAACCCATTATCTAAAGTTCTTCAATGAAAGGATGTTGTATTTATATAACTTACATCCCTCAAAATTCCACTCAAATGCCTCTTTTATAAGAATCCCTTCCTGAACTCCCCATAAGTAAGTGTTCTTTTCTTTGGTCTTGCCATCAACAACAATTGTTACACTTCTATGACCAAAAACTCTGAAATTCCTTCATTTCACCTTGTCTTGTCACCACTAAATCTTAGTCAAGTATCAGTAATGACTTACTTCCACCATCATTCTCCTTTGTTCCCACAAATATGCTGCTAAACAGGACAGAAGGAACCTATAGAATTGGACTGACTGGGTCTAGAAAAAATTTATGTCATCTAATCTCTATTGGACCTTCACAGAAACAAAGCAATACTCTAATTTTCGTTAATTAATTCTTTGTCCAACTTCCCACAGAAATAATCCCAAACATTATCTTTGCTTTTCAATCTTCCCACTCCTCTCACTCACTCCTCACTTTCTCAGCTGAGTATCTTCACCTTTGCTTTATTGAGAAAATTAATGAGTTCTGTTAATAGCATCTTTTTTACCTCTTATACATATCACCTAACCTCCATGGCTCAAAATTTTCTTCATCTTTTAAAAAAATGGAAAAACTGGATGAAATCTAATTTCCATTCCATTTTAGAACTATGATTCTATGTAATCCTAAGATTTTTCTACATCTTAAAACTCCTTGACATTACTCATGCTCTTCTTTCTCTTTTGATTCTAGCCTCTGATAATAAGATGGTACTTCTCTTTACTATATTTCATTTCTCCTGCCAACAAACATTTTCAGCTTCTGGTCCTTTGAAGCATCTTCATTAGATCATACGTCTTCAAGTTATCATCTTATATTTCTTCTCCCTTTCTCAATCAACTTCCTGGGGCATGAGGGCAATGTTGCTGTCTATAATCATTGCCTCTACTTCCTCTCCTCTTTCTTTGAGAAGAGCCTCTGATTTTATCAGAGGTTGGAATAAATTGAAACTATTCTCTCTAGATAGAGAAATTTCTCCAAAGAAAAATCTCTTGATTTATAAATCTATTTTTTCCTTAATCTTATCCTTCTTAACCTCTTGGGAGCATTTGACACTGTCAAGAACACTCTTCTAAATGCTGTTTCCTTTCTGGGTTTTCATGATACCAGTGACTCTAGCTTCTCTTCCTTTCTTTCTTACTGCCTCTTCCTGATCTTTTATGCAGTGTTATCATCCCTATTATTCTATGATCAGATGGTACACTTATGCTTTTATTGAGTGTGAGTAACTGGACTTTTTCTGTGAAGAAATATTACATTTCTTTTTGTAAGAACTTATTCTAAAAGATTTCAGATAACCAATATAGATTGTAAACCTTGTTATTTTCTAAGAGAATATCATATGGTGAAATATTTTTCTATAATATTTTCCCCTCCTGAAGTTGAAAAAAGTGTCATGAAATACTCTACAGTAAACAAAGACTGTATGTAATTTTTAGAAAATGTGTGGCATTTTAAATGAACTAATGGGAATTTAAATTCCCCTCTCTAGAGAATAATATGATTAGTTGCATTTTCATCATTTATTCCTTACCCACCTAATTAGGACTCATTAACAGACAACCTTTGTATATTAATGATGCTAATAGTCTTATTCTTCAGTCTAATACTAGGTCCCATCTTTCTTCCCATTACCTTACCTTCTAGGATCAGTTATCAACAACTGATCAATGCCAAGAAGAATTAAACAAATCTATCACTTCTTTCAGGAGTAGTAAATCTTATTTTGTATAATTACCAAAATAGATTTATAGTTTGAGAACTGAAATTAATATTAAAATTTCTTCATTCTTCTTCTGTCCTTGTAGAGTTGTAGAAATTGAGACCTTAAGAGAGTAAATGATTTCCCATGGTCACACACATATTTCTAAAATGGCAGAGTAAGAATTTAAATTCAGATTTTTTAACTTCAGTTCCAGGGTACAATGCTGTTTACTAGGTGTTTTGATAGAGAGAGCAATAGAATTAGAGTCAGAAAGTCCTGAGTTCAAATTTGCACACAAGCACTAGATAGTTATATGACCAGACAAGTCTTATAATTTATTTTCTCAATTTCTTCATGTATAATATGAGAAGAGTAATAACATCTACCTTCCTGAGTTGTTCTGAAAATAAATTGAAAAAATATTTATAAAAGCATTATGCAAACCTTCGAGGGATGTATTTACGCTATCTAATTTATTAAGAGGTAGCTCTGTGCTTGGGATCAAGAAGACCTGGGCTTAAATCTAGTTTCAAATATTTATAAATTGTGTGATCCCAAGCAAGTCACTTAATCTCTGTTTCCCTTAATCCCCTAGAGAAGAAATGGCAAAGTAATCCAGTATCTTTGCCAAGAAAATCATATGGGCAGTATGGCCTACAGGGTCATGAGAAGTCAGACATTGGAATAACTGAACAATAACAATTTACAAAGAGGAGGCTGTAAAGAGAGAATGAGTAGTAAGTGGGAAAATCACTGATTTTGGAGCCAAAGGACTTAGGTCCAAATACTTCCTCTAAAACTGGCTTTTAGCAGATCACTTACTGTCCCTAATTTTCCAGTTTTTCATCCATAAAAAAAGGATGTGGATTAGTAAAATGCCTGAGATTTTTTTTCAATTGTATATCTGTGGTCCTATTCTTATGGGGAAAAAAGGGGAGTTAACTTATATATTTATATGGGTTCAGAAGGGTGAGTGGGAGACAGGAATGGACAATAGTCTGGGACCAAACAAGTCAGGGAAACTGGGGTTAGCTGTTTGGGGAAATGACAGTTGACAGAAGAGACAGGCCTTAACTGTCACCCTGCTCCCCCTAGACAGAGAGTCTGTGAAACCAGAAAGTAAATGACAAGAGGGTTTATAAACAAGTTTAATTTAAAGAAACTATAGTTTAAGGAGGGAGAGGTGGTTTGTATTCTATCAGTCTATGGGCAAACCACAGGGTCAGGGGAGGGACTTATCTACATTGAACTTAGAACCAAAGCAAGACCCAAAGAATAGCAGGACTGAAGTGGATATCCTCAAGCAGAGTCCTGACACACTCCAGCAACGGTACAGGTCTTCAGCCAGTACTCCTTCAACTGGGTAAGTCAGGGAGCTAAAGCAACCTGAGCTGACCAGCAACTCAGGTTAGATTTTATAGTCTCTACCTAACCTCCCATAGGCAAAATCCTCCTTCCAGATATCAGGAAATCAGGGTACAAACTCCACTTCCTCTGAGGTCTCCCAGGATCAGTTACAACTTGTTCCCAACCACCATTGAGTCCATCTCAGAGAGAGAAACACACCTCCTACTTCACCATTCCATTTAGAATCCTTCAGCCCTGCCTGCTAAGTCTTCTAAATAACAATTTAGCAATCTTCCTCACAACACTATGAATAATCATTTCTAGAAATAACACTAAGGGGAAATGATCTCAGGACATCTTCATCACTAATAATCAGGTAGCTAAGGGGTATAGTGGACTAGTGGACAGATAGAGCACCAGACCTAGAGTCATGAAGACATGAGTGAAAATCCAGATTCCAATATCAATTACCTGTATGACTGTAGGCAAGTCACTTAGTCTCTGCTGACTTCAGTTTATGGCCTAAACCTGCCTGGATTGTTGTGAGAACCACATAGAAAAATAATCTTAAAGCATCTACTATCCCTATATTTTCTAATGTTTTCAATAGGAATAGGTGTATTTTGTCAAAGGTTTTTTTGGCATCTATTAACATAATCACGTGATTTCTGTTGGTTAGATTATTGATATGGTTAATTATGTGCATGGTTTTCCTAATAGTAAACTATCCTTGCATTCCTGGTATAAATCCCATTTGATCATAGTGAATAATCCTCATGATCAATTTACTTTATGGAGTCTTTTTGCTGCTATTCTATTGAAGATTTTTGCATCTATAGTCATTAAGGAGATTGTTCTATAGTTTTCTTTCTCAGTTTTTCATCTGCCTGGCTTTGGAATAGTACCATATTTGTGTCATAAAAGGAATTTGGTAAAACTCCTTCTTTGCTTATTTTGTCAAATAATTTGTATGTTATTAGGATTAGTTGTTCTTTAAATGTTTGATAGAATTCACTTATAAATCCATCTGGCCCTGGGGCCTTTTTCTTAGAAAGTTCCTTGGCTTGTTCAAATTCTTTTTCTGAGATGGGATTGTTTAAAATTCTATTCCCTCTTTTGTTAATCTGGACAATTTATATTTTTGTAAATATTCACCTATTTCACTTACATTGTCATATTTATTGCCATATAATTGAGCAAAGTAGTTCTTAATAATTGCCTTAATTTCCTCTTCATGTTTGATACTGTTCATTTGATTTTCTTCTTTCTTTTTTATTAGACTGACTAGTACTTTATCTGTTTTATTTGTTTTTTTCAAAGTACCCGCTCTTAGTCTTATTTATTATTTCAATAGTTTTATAACTTTCAATTTGATTAATTTCTCCTTTAATTTTTTTATGATTTCCAATTTAGTTTTTACCTGGGTATTTTTAATTTTTTTTTAAATTTGTAAGCCCAATTCATTGATCTCCACCCTCTCTACTTTTTTGGATAGACTCTCAGTGTTATAAATTTTCCCCTGAGTACTGTTTTGGCTGTATCCCATATTGTCATTCTCTTTAATGAAGTCTATAATTGTTTCTATGGTTTCTTCTTTGACCCACCTGTTTTGAAGCATTAGATTATTTAATGTCAATTAACTTTAAATTTGTCTTTTAATGGACCCTTGTTAATTATAATTTTTACCTCATTATGATAAAAAGTGGCACTTATTATTTCTGCCTTTCTGCATTTGTTTGCAATATTTCTATGCCCTAATGGAGTGATGAGCAAACTGTGGGCCCCCTGAAATGTTCTATCCAGACACCCAACATTATTCCTAATCTGACGAATACAATGAGCAGGATACAATACAATAAAACTTCAAAAGAGTTGTCTTAGAAACAGACTGACAGATGAGCATTTCCTTTCCTCTGGCCCCCTCTTTAAAAAGTTTGCCCATCACTGTCTTGGTGCGTGGACAATTTTTGTATATGTACCATGTACTGCTGAGGAAAATGTATATTCCTTTTTATCCCTGTTCAGTTTTCTCCAGATATCTATTAACTCTAATTTTTTAGCATTGAATTTACTTCCCTTAGTCCTTTCTTATTTATTTTTTTGTTTTATTTATCTAGTTCTGAGAGAGGAAGGTTAAGATCCCCCACTAGTATGGTCTGACTATCTATTTCCTCCTTGAGCTCCTTTAATTTTTCCTTTAGAAATCTAGATGGTATAACATTTGGTGCATAGATGTTTAGTAACGATATTACTTCATTGTTTATAGTACCTTTTTAACAAAATGTAATTTCCTTCCTTATCTCTTTTAATCAGATCAAGTTCTACTTTGGCTTTGTCTGGTATCCTGATTGCTACTCCTGCTTTTTTTTTACTTTAGATCAGTGATTCCCAAAGTGGGCGCTACTGCCCCCTGGTGGGTGCTGCAGCAATTCAGGGGGGGCAGTGATGGCCACAGGTGCATTTATCTTTCCTATTAATTGCTATTAAAATTTAAAAAATAATAATTTCCAGGGGGCTAAGTAATATTTTTTCTGGAAAGGGGGCGATAGGCCAAAAAAGTTTGGGAACCACTGCTTTAGATGATGCATAATATATTCTGCTCCAATCTTTTACCTTGAATCTGTGTGTGTCACACTGCCTCAAATATGTTTCTTGTAAACAACTGATAACAGGATTCTGGCTTTTAATCAACTTTGTTATCCACTTCCATTTAATGGATGAGTTCAAACCATTCACATTAAGTGTTATGATTACTAACTGTGTATTGCCCTCCATCTTATTATATACTTTAGATCCTGCTCTATTCCCTTTTCTCTAATCCTTCTCACTAGTATTTTACTTTTTGTCATCGCCTAGGCTCCCCTCTCTTCTATTACCCCCTGCTTCCCTTGACTTGTTCTCCTTCTATTTCTCAGTAGGGTAAGACAGAATTCTATGCCCCACTGAGTATACTTATTTTTCCTTCTCTGATCCAGTTACAAAGAGAGTAAAGTTTAAGCATTGCCTGTCACCACCCTTTTCCTCCCCTCTCTGTATTGATTTTTCTCTCCTCTTTATGTTATATAATTAGTCCCATTGTATGTCTCTTTTCCCTTTTCTCACAGTGCAACCCTCTCTTTCAACCTTTGATTGATTTTTACAAGTCATTCATATGCATACATATCATATCATACATACATATTTTTCCATATCATCACATTTACAAATACATCATATTATCATATATTATCATATATATCATATTATCATAATCAGCTTACTTTTCCACCCTCTTTCTAAATAAATTCCTTGTATCTTCTTTACTACTGAGAGTCATTTTTTAGAATTATAGAAATCCTTTTTCCATGTAGACATATAAACATTTTTATCTTAATGAGTCTCTTAAATTTTCTTTTTCTTATTTATCTTTCTGGGCTTCTCTTGTGTCTCATATATGGCCTTCAAATTTTTTGTCTAGGTCTGACTTATTCCTCAGGAATGCATGAAAATCTTCTATCTTATTGAATGACCATTTTCCCCCTGAAAGAATATACTCAGTTTTTCTGGATAGGTGACTGGGTTGTAAACTCAAATCTTTTGCCTTTCTAAATATCATATTCCATGCCTTCCAAACCTTTAATGTAGAAGTTGCTAGGTCTTGAGTGATCCTGATTGTAGTCCCATGGTATATGAATGGTTTCTTTCTGGCTGTTTGAAGTATTTTTTCCTTGGCTTGGTGGCTCTTGAATTTGGCTACTACATTCCTGGGACTTGTCAATTGAGGATTTCTTTCTGGAGGTGATTTGTGAATTCTTTCAATTTCAATTTTATTTTATTGTTCAAGGAACTCTGGGAATTTTTCTTTGACAATTTCTTGTAATATAATATCCAAGGTTTTTTCTTCATCATGTCTTTTAGATAATCCAATAAATCTCAGATTGTCTTTCCTAGACCTGTTTTCTAGGTCAATTGTTTTTTCAATAAGATATTTGATGTTTTCCTGTTTTTTCATTCTTTTACTGTTTCTTGATTTCTCATGAAATCATTAGTTTCTAGATGATCAACTCTGATTTTTAAGGCCTGTTTTTTCTCTGTCCATTTTTGGTTCTCCTTTTTCAATTGGCCTATTTCTTCTTGCATCACTTCATTTCTCTTCCCCACTTTTCCTCTACCTTTAATAATTGGTTTTTGAAGTTTTTTTGAGATCTTTCACAATCTGTGTCCAATACATATTTTTCTTTTGGACTTTAGGTGCGTTTCCTTTGCTTTTGCTGTCCCCTTCTATGTCTTAATCTTGCTCTTTGTCTCCAAAAATTTTTTCCTATCTAATTATAGGTAGTTTCTCTTTTCTGGGGGGATAGAGTACCCTCTTAAACTTCAGTCCTTCCTTAATGTTATTTTTGGCTCATTTTCTGCATCGTTACTAGTTTACCTGATGGTCTGAAGGCTGAGAGCTCTGAGAGTCCACTCCCTCTGCTGATTTAATTGACTCTTAATATGCTGATAGCTTAAAGATTTACTTCCAACTTGGGTGTAATCTTTTGATCTCAGTTTGAACTTGATCAGGTCAGGTGTTGATCAGATTCTAGCCCCAGACTTTAGGGTCATGTCTTGATTCAATCAGGCACACCCTTGATTGCCCTATCCTGGAATTCCACTCTTAGTTTTAGGCAAAAAGATCCTGGGGAGGCTTCCCCTGAGAATGGTGTCCTCACCTCAAACTGTGAATTATGTCCTTACCCCAAGCCCAGATTGGGATACCTGGTTTTGCTCTGGGCCCACACAGATCAGCCCCCTTTAGCCCAGATTGCCCTGGGCTGGGACTCAGAATTCTCCACAGGTTTGCAATTTCAAGGAGTGTTAGTTGGCTTGGACCACTAATTGCCCAGTAAGATCTCAGGGTCTGACTTAGATTGGACTTAAGTTTGGAACCTGTGAGAGCAGTTGTGTGGGACAGTGGGGTGGTGGTGGTTTGCTCTAGGCTTGCTCTTCAGTCACTACTATGACTATTACTAGCTCTATTTCCCTCTTACCTCAGTTCCCCAGATGGTCTCTGCCTACCTTTTGGGTTTTTATTTTTTGAAGGTTGTTTCCCTCTGTCTCTTTTGGTTCTTTCACTCCTGTATTCATTTTGTGGAGATATTTTGCTCTTGATTGGAGATGATTTTCATGGTGAACTGGCACACTGCTGCCCTAGTTACTCCTCCATCTTCAAGTTTAAAGCATCTGGCTTATAGTTACTGCTATATAAATGTTAGCAATTTTCCATTGTATATCACAGAATAGTAAAACAGCTTGTTGTCTGGTCATTTTAAGTTATTCCAACTCTTTTTGATATCATTTTGAGTTTTCTTAGAAAAAGATACTACAGTGGGTTTTCATTTAATTCCCCAGCTCATTTTACAGGCAAGCAATGGAGGCAAACAGGGTTAAATGACTAGCTCAGAAAGCCACAACTAGTAAGAATCTGCAACTGAATTTGAACTGAAGAAGAAAAGTCTACCAGATTCCCAACCCAGGACTCTATCCAGTGCACCATCTAGCTGCCCTAGTAGATCACTTAAAGTCTATTATTCTGCTAAAGGATTTTATAACTCCTTGACATAGAAGGCATGGTCCTATCACAATAGTATTAAAAAACCACTAAACCAGAATCCTTAGACATTAAGTGTGGACTGGAAGACTTCCCATGAAGTTGGACACATACTCTGGTCCCTTACTTAAGGATATGTGCAACCCAGCAGCCATTATCAAGAAGGTTAATAAATCAAACAGGATTTGCTGATTTATGTATGTCTCCACAGAAAGGCCAGAACACAGGACCAGATCCATGAGCTTTAGAGCACACACACACAGACTTTACTCATAAGGTCCTTGAACTCAAAAAAAATAGAAAGTTCATGGTGGTCAGTCTTTGTCTTTTTTCCTTGACTTTCAAGAGAATTTGATATAATCTATAGCACAAGACCCTAAAGGGGTGCTAATGGTAGAATTTTAAATTCCTGAAGGTTACTCCACAAATTATAACTATTAATGTATTCCCAGGGTGAAAATTTCTTGCCAAAACTGAAGTGATTCAAAATTCCAAATGTCAACACTCTTACTCCAAGAATAAATAAATAAAAATGATTTTTAGGACCCAAAATAATGAGCAACCTACCTTAAATTTTTAAGTTAGTTTTTCAAGATGGTTGAAATTCTGAAAAGCCTTCTGACTTCTTTATATCTCAAGCAAAAGATTTCCTTGGCTATACACCAGTAAAACTACTGTCTAGACAAATTCTATCTTGTTCTACTCCTCTTCAGAGCAGACTGACTCTCTAGTGTTCTTTCATCCAACAGAGTGGTGTCCCAGGAACATTTTCCATAGTGGGGCCAGTATACAGGGTTTCCCCGCTCCTATTCAGTTGAATTTGTTTTACTACTAAAAAAAATTTATACACCATTGATTCCCTAGTTGAAGTTACCCTTTAGTCTCCTTTCAGAATCAGCTAGATGCTACATAGTGGATAAAATATAGAACCTGGATTCAGGTTTACCTGAATCCAAATCCTGCCTCATATGCTTACTAACTATGTATCAACTGGCAAATCACTTAATTTATTCTTAACTCAGTTTTCTCATCTCTCAAATATCATCAATATCCCAAGGCTCTTGTGAGGATAAACTGAAATATTTATTCTTTGTGCTTTGGAAATTTTTGAGCTCTATTGAATATAAGCAATTATTATTATTTTGCCAGGGACCAAAAAACTAGTTATATCTCTGTGGACTACAAATATCCTGGCACAAACAGATAGATCTTTTCCATTCTTATCACTAAATTTAAGAAATCTAAAAATAATAATTATAATCCCAACATCATTTTCACTGAGACTAAGGAAGCTGAAATGTCACTTCATTACTTTTATTCAATTATAATACGCAATAATTTAATCAGAAGATTAAACAAAAGGAATGATAGCAGGTTTTTGAACTGTCCCAAGACTGTTTCTATCTGAATTCTTTCATACTAATATAAGGAAGCAACAATAATTTTACCCAAAAACAAGGTAAGCCCCTCTAAGACAATTATAAAAAGATTAGTATTTCCCCACAAAGAAAGAGAAAAGTGATTGACATTCTCGGAGTATAACAAAATGAAACAAGCAAACGTCCAACCTTCCAATTTTTGGAAAAAGCAAACATCATATCACAAAGCAATAGCAAATGGGAGGAAAAAAATAGCTGACAACAGATTCACACCACTGGACTTAAGAAGTGCAAATAAAACTGGTTTATCTTTAGTAGTGCCTATAGATGACTAAGATCAAAGAGACCTAAAAAATCAACATCCACATGAACTCAGCCAATAATACCAGTGGTATTGAATTTATTTGGGAAAAAACAATAATTTTGATGGGTTTAATTTTGTGATAGTAATTGCATTATTTGTAAACTTCTATTGCTATTACACACCTGACACTGACCAGATGAAACTGAATTAACATTGGCATCATTACTAAATTGTTTTATTAAATAAGTTCAGTAAGCTCTCCATCAGCTAAGAAATAGTCTCTATGTCATACTTGTATTCCATTGCTCTCTTTTGCTCTTAGTTTTCTATCAGTCAGTGAGGTAACACAGTGGATACATCAGGGTAGTAGTCAGCAAAACTCTTCTTCCCGAGTTCAAATATGACCTTAGACACTTAGTAGTTGTATGCCCCTTGGCAGTCACAACCCTGTTTGCCTCAGTTTCCTCCTCTGTAAAATGAGGTGGAGAAGAAAATGTCAAACCACTCCATATCTTTACCAAGAAAATTCCAAATGAATTCGCAAAGAGTTGGACAAAACCAAAAAGGAACAAGAACATAAAAGATCTTTATCATTTAAGAGAGTGATTTGATGCCATATATTTTGTTTCATTGCTTTCTGGTTGTGGGTGTGTTTTTTTTGTTTGTTTTGTTTTGTTTTGTTTTTACTTTGGTTTACTATATTGTGATATAGGTTCCTTGATTTAAAAGATACAAATATTTCTGGTTTCTTGAAACTTCTTTTCCCTATAAATTCCCCCAATAAACTAAATCTGAGTTTCTCAGAAAGATCTCCTTTTTTAAAATGTCATTTATTATTTATTCATTTTAAACAATTCTTTCCTATTAAAATTTTGTGTTCCCACTCCTCCCCCACCAACTGAGAAGGCAAATAATATGATTTCAAATATGCATGTGAAATCATGCGAATATATTTCCATATTAGCCATACTGAAAAAAGAAACATATTTTTAAAAAGAGAAAGAACAAAAGCTAGAAAATTATACTTCAGTTTGCACTCAGAGTTTATCTGTTCACTCTCTGAAGGTGGAGAGCATTTTTTCATCATGGGTTCTTTACAATTGTTTTGGATCACTATATTGGTCAGAATAGCCAAATTTTTCATAGTTGATCATCATTAGAATGTTGCCATTACTATGTACAATAATCTTCTGGTTCTTCTCACTCCACTCTGCATCAGTTCATATAAGCCTTGTCTTGCCATGTCTTTCAAAAACCACTCCTTTTTCATTTATTATAACACAAGAGTACTTCATTATAATTATATGCCACAACTTGTTCAGCCTTTCCTCTAACTGATGGATATCCCCTCAGATTCCAATTATGTGCCACCACAAATAGGGCTGCTATATACATTTTTACATGCATTGTTGCTTTTCCTTTTCTTTGATCCTTTGGGATAAAGATCTAATAGTGATTTTACTGGATTAAACGATAGGCATAACATTATAACATTTTGAGTATAACTCCAAAATGTTCCCCAGAATGGTTGGACCAGTTTGTTATCTCCACCAGCAATTCAGTAATGTACCTATTTTTCTTCCTCTCCTCCAGTATTTGCCATTTTTGATAGGTATGAGGTGGTATCTGAGAGTTGTTTCAATTAAATATTTTATGTGATAACAGATAGCCTTGATTTTTTTATTCTTAAAACTTCCTTTCATATTTTTTGACCATTGTCCAACTAGAGATTGGTTCTTCTATAGGTGACTGAGTCAATTTATGAAAAATATTTTAGAAATGAGGACTTTATCAGAGAGACTTCCTATAAAAATTTCATATTAGTTAATTATCTATGGTACCTTTGAGCGAATTTAATTTCCATGATTATCTCTTTCAAATTTTGCTTTTATTTTGTCTGAGATTATGGTTTCTACCCCTGCCAGTTTTTTCTTCAGCTTAAGCATAATAGATTCTGCTCCTGCACTTTATTTTAATTCATTGCATCTTTTTGTTTCAAGTGTGTCTCTTAAACTTCATATTGATGAATTTTGAGTTCTAGTCCATTTTTCTATCTGCTTCTGTTTTATAGGTTAACTCATCCCATTCATATTCCCAGCTATGATTACTGTGCATTTCCTTCCATCCCATTTTCCTCAATTTATCCTTTCTCTCTTTTTATCCTGTCCCTCCTCAAAAGAATGTTTTACTTTTCACTATTTCCTCCATTAATCTGCTCTCTTTTTTAAATTATCCTCCTGCCAAATCTATTAACATCTTCTACTCCTATTAGTCTATTGGGTAAGATAGATTTTTACCCAACTAAATTAATGTATATTTTCTTTCCTCTTTGAACCAATTTCTTTTTTTAACCCTTACTTTCTGTCTTAGAATGAATACAGCGTATTGGTTCCAAGACAGAAGAGTGGAAAGAGTCAGGCAATGGGATTTAAATTATTTGCCCAGGGTGACATAGCTAGGAAGAATCTAAGGTCAGATTTGAATTCATGACTTCCTATCTCTAGGACTGACTCCAAATCCACTGAGCTACCCAGCTGCCTTTTTTTAAAACCAATTCAATGAGAGCAAGGTTCAAGCATTGCCCACCATTTTTCATACCTTTCTCCCTACATTATAAAAGCTCTTCCTTATGAGTTACTTTTATGGGAGAAAATGTATCTCTCTTGCTCTTCTCTATATTGTTTTTTGGAGTTCATCCCAACATAATTGACCATAATTGACTCCTACCTATGCCCTTTGTCTATATAGATTCCTTATAATTGCCCTAATAAAGATAATTTTTGGGAATTTACATATATCATCAATCCACATAGAAATGCAAATGGTTTAACTTTATTGAATGTTTATGATTACTCTTTGTATTTATGTTTTTATAATACTCTTAGATTTTCTTTTTGAATGTCAGATTTTCTATTCAGTTCTGGTATTTTCTTCAGGAATGTTTGAAAGTCCTCTATTGCTTTAAATATCCATTTTTGCCCTAAACAATCTCATTCAGTAGGTTGTTCTTGGTTGCAGTCTTAGCTCCTTTACATTCCAGAATGTTATAGTCATTAGTCTCCATTCCTTTAACATAGAAGCTACTAAATGGTTTCTTTCCAGGTACTTGCAATATATTTTCTTTGAATTATGAACTTTGGAATATGGCTATAATAAGCTTGAGAGTTTTTATTTGGAGATCTCTTTCAGTATCAATTGATTCTTTTACTTTCTCTTTTGCCCTCTAGATCAAAAATATGTGGAAAGTATTCCCTAACAACTTCTCACAATAGGATGTCTAATGTCTTTTTACTTTATCATGGCTTTCAAGTAGTATAATAATTCTCAAATTAATTATAAATCTTAAATTATTTCTTTTCTATATATTTTGCAGGTCAGCTTGCTTTGTGCAATAAGATGTTTCACAATTTCTTTTTTCTTCATTCTTTTACCTCCTTTGATTGTTTCTTGATGTCTTGGGCAATTATTAACTTCTTTGATGAATTTTAATTTTTTTTTAATTATTTTCTTCGGTGAATTTTTCTGTCTCTTTTACCATTAGACCTAAGGTATTATTTTCTTTAATACTTTTGTGCCTTTTTTACCAAGCTGTTAATTTCCTTTTCATAATTTTCTTGTATCACTCTCATTTCTTTTCCCAATTTTCTTCTACTATTCTGATGTCTTTCCTTAGTGCTTCCTGGAATATCTATTGAGCTTGGGTCTGATTATCATTTTTATTTGAGACCTTAGATGTAGCTATTTTTGTGTTATCTTCCAAATTTGTTTCTTGGTCTTCCTTGCCACTGTAGTAACTTTTTTGATCAAGTTTTTTCTTTCTTTGATCATTTTTCTAGTGTATTTCTTGACTTTGAAATTTATGCTAAATTTGTGCTCTGATCATCTGACTGTAAGCAAGTACTGCCCCAAGTGTTAGACTTTTTCATTTCTATATCCAGAACTAGTTATGGGGCTCTGCAAGTTTTTGTTGCTTCAGTGGTGGGAGGTATTTCCAACATGTGATCTGGAGAGTCATAGTCACTTCTCTCCTGGTTTGTGCTCTGGTCTTTACTCTAAAAGGGCACCTGTTCCCCTAGAGCTAAAAGAGCTAGAAACCCTGACATGTGATCAGTCCCACTGTTGTTCTTTAGCCACAAGTACTAGTGCTCCTCATTGCCCTGGAACTGTGACTCAGAATTGTATATGGACAATAGAGTTATTAATCAGTGCCTGTTAGATCCAGTGCTAGCAAAAGGTCCCCTATAATCTCTTTCTATTAATTGTCTGACTCTCTTACTGTCTCTTTATGAGAGTTCCTGAATCCACTATTGTTATTGCTGCTGCTGCAGTTGTGGCCACCTCAAAGGCCCAGTGCTATTCCTTCTGCCATACTTTAGACCTATACCCACCCTGGTTTAACAGACTTATCTTCTGGACCATCTAGGTAGTCTTAGGCTAGATAAATATCTCCCTATGATTTTTTTTTTATGGTCGAGACCATACAAAGCCTAGAATACCCATGATCAAGAAAAGGTTATTTTGACTAATAGAATTCACTTTTTCATATAAGATTATATCAATCCATTATGGGAAGAAGTCCAGTTAAGCGAAGCAAAATGTAGGTGCTTTCATTAGAATGAAAAGCATCCATTTCAAAAATTAGATGAAAATTTTACTTTCAGTGGACCTGGATATATTGTCCCCATGAAGGGAATGATAATAATTTAAAAATATATTAATATAATAAGGAGCAGAATTACCCGAGAATTATACAAACTCCAAAATAGAGATGAATTCTTTCATCATGAAAAATAAATAAAAATAAAAACTTAAGACATATATTCAAGAAATGGAGATAAACATGCTTCAGTGTCCTGGAGTCTCACATGATTTAAATTCCAATGAAAACCTATGAACAATAATCAAATCTAGACGAAAAAATTAATTTCTTGTAGAGTAAATATCTAATGATGAATTAAAAGAAGATCTGTTAAAATGTTGCACATTCAATTCCATGATGTAAAACAAATGTTTGCAACAAAATGAAGATATTGAATATTAAAAGTTTTTAACAGTTTAAAATGTATAAAGTTCATGTAATTATTTTGCTTTCCTACTATCACTATATATTGTCAAAGAAACATCAGATAAATGATAGAGGTCTATCAGTTTGTTTTTGGACACAGAAGTTTATCATAGCTATTCAATGCTAAATCATTGTCATTAGAAATTACCCCCCAAAAGGTATTCATAAGGAAAGGATATTTATTGAACAATGTATAATATGCAAGGAAAAATAGCAATTACACAATATATTAATGCATGCTACAACAATTTAGCATCCAGCATCTTCCTGGCAAGATATGACTTACAGATAAGGAACTCTATGTCAGCAGCAATTTTTTTTTCTTGGATTGACAGAGAAGTCCCTAAACCATAATTGTAGATCTCAAAATACCTGGAAAACTCAACAAATATGCTGCACTTGAATTTAACTATTATCACAGTTCAACCCACAATCACTGACAATTGCCTGCAATGACTTGCATACAATATGGTCCCATAAAAATTTAAGAACAACATTTTTAATAGATGTCAAAATATTAAATGCTCATTCTCAAGATCTTTCATCTCCAGATAATCTGATGAAGACAGCTTAGTTGATAAGAAAGTAACGGGACATGGGAGATCTTTCTGTTAGCTCATAGCTGCTGCTTCTAGCTCTGGCTCTAGGAGCATGGAGTTTATTATATGTATTACAAGACTCATTTCACACAAAAGAACTCCCCTGAAACTTCGAGTTTGTGCAGAAACACAAATTATGTCACATCAAAGCACAATAAAGTTATAGTTTTACAAAGAATTTTCTTATGAAGATAATGCCGGATGAGAAAAAAGTCCCAAGGCTAAAAATGAGCCTCACTTTATCTAAAAGTTATTTTGCCTGAGCTTGTCACTCCATGACCATGGGATGCCTGTAGCAGTTAGAGAGATATACCCACAACTGCAGCTTTACTCTGCTGAGTGAAAAAAGGCTGTTAACTCATTAAGTGCTGGTTTACTAAGTACTTAAAGTTTTCCTAGAAGCTATAATGTTTTTCAATAAGAAAAGGTGTGGATCATAAAAGGGGTCAAAAGAGGAGTTTCATATTTTCATCTATTTGAGACTCTGTTTCTCTTATTTCCCTCCCACAACTCATCATCTCTAACTGCCTAGGATAATAATACAAACACCTAGGAGAATATACAAACACCTAGCAGAATAAATTAAAATTATGTGGGAATAAGAGGAGGGAATAAGCATTTATCAAGGAATAAGATGAGATTCCTGTCCTTTCTATCATACTATCTGCTACTTGATATTTTGAGAAAACTTTCAATAAATCTGTAGAAAATAAACTAATACTCTAACTTTATAATTACCTATGAAAATTATTTTATTCACTTGAGTCATAGTCCACAGATCACTAAATATAAGAAAAAACTTGTAGGAAAGTGATTTCTCATGAAACTTTCTATATGAAAAAGCAAGATAAACATGATTATTTCTACAAGAATAATAACAATAATAATGTTCTTGCTGGTAGAGTTTTTTAAGATTGAAAATTATGAACTTCAATATATTACCTATTTTATTAATTCACAAATATACATTTTTATGTAGCTTACATTTTTAAAAGTTACCCAAACAATTGAGTGCCTTCTTCAAGCTCTTCCTTTTCACCTCCCTCTGATAGAGCTACTCTTTATTTTCCATACACACAGCTCAAGTTTCCACATGAAGTGTTATCTGATGTTTTTAAGTGATAGGGTTATCCCTCCTTAACTTCCTTGAATTTAATTACTTTATATTATTCTCTTTACACATATTCTGTATATTACTTACATAGGTCCTTCTTGTATTTCCCAGTAGAATATTAACTTGTTCCTAGTAGGTATTATTTCATTAATTTTCATTCATTTGTGTTTGTTCCTACAATATCCAGGACAGTTCCTAGAACACAGGAGTTACATTTTATTCAAAATATTAACTAGTTTCAATAAGCTGCATAACCATCAAATGATGTTTAATAAATTTACATCAAGATGCATAAAAGTATTTTGTCTTCCACAAAGTCTGCACTGATTCAATAATGAAAGCAACATTAGAGCAATATTCATTAACCACTTACAGATTATTGACCTCTATTGCAGAACAGAACTGAAGGCAGTCAAGCTTAAAGGAGAAATATGTCTTAATTTTTGTAAAGAGTGGATTAATGGCTCACATTTATTGATAAGTTTTTATTTGGTTTGTACAGGCAACTTGTAAAATGAAGCACAACAAAAGGGTTTGAAAAGAAAGAAATAATACCTTGGATACCATATTGATTCCATTTTATGACTTCAATGTTCATCCTCAAATGGTCTTTTTTTTTTAAACCCTTGTACTTTGGTGTATTGTCTCATAGGTAGAAGATTGGTAAGGGTGGGCAATGGGGGTCAAGTGACTTGCCCAGGGTCACACAGCTGGGAAGTGGCTGAGGCCAGGTTTGAACCTAGGACCTCCTGTCTCTAGGCCTGACTCTCACTCCACTGAGCTACCCAGCTGCACCCCTCAAATGGCCTTTTTTTTAAATGCATTTACTAAATGACATTTAAGTTTCAGAGAAAACTGCAATTTGGTGATACTGGACAAAGTAGTTACACTGTTTTTCTAGAAAACCAACTATTCGAGTAGTTTGGGATATGACTCTCAGAAAGTTTTTTCCCCCTTCCACATGAACTAGATTGGGTCAGACACCTGTTTATATGGGAAGGGAATGGGGTAGTCTTTAGTACAAGAAAATTATAAACAAGCCAGTTACCACTGAGATTGTAAACTGTGACAACGTGCTATTTGTAGTTAAAAAAGAACATAACCTAGAAGCCTTAATTGTGGGGAATAGAAATTGTTATGTTTTAAGGTAGTAGAAGTCTACTGATCATTGATGGAGCTATAAAAATCAATCTATGCTGTGTCCTTGACACACTTTGGTAAATGTTAGAGGGAAGGAGGGAGGGATTGATTTCCAATTCTGGCTTATTACCTGAGTATTTTGGTGTATAAATAGACATTTACTCCTTATCAATTAGCTTCAAAATCTATGAGTTGTTTCAGCATGAGTTGCTGTCAGGGGGCCAGAACAATTACTTGGGTTTCCAGAGGAAGAAGTGTAAGCTCATCAGAATGCTTCTATTTAAGAACAAATATAATGGTGATTAGCATAAGGAGAGAAGGGGAGGGAATGATGCAGACATTTAAATAACACTATACTTTTTCACCATAAAGAGTTTTGTGGTTACCATAATTTCTAACCTATGTTTTAGTTCTCAGATAGGGTCTTCTGCATTACTTTTTAATTAATTAATAATAATGAAGTAAATCACAACCAAATCACAGACTCCAGAATTTTGCAAAAATATTGGCATTACCCATGACTTGAATCCAAATCCAGTATACCATAATTTCATTATTGTTATGTTGATCTTAACAGAGATGTTTGGGAAGCTGAAGAGATGGCCTGAAACTAGAAACCTGCAGGACTTACTCCTCCCACACACACAGGCTAGAGTGAGTAGGGAGGGGTAGGTACTCCTTACTCTCACCCCTCCCACCAAGCAGTTGGAAATCAGTTGGAAATGGAGGCAGGACTGATGTCTTCTGGCAAGGCTCAGCAATGCAAATCTCTAATGATGTTCACTTTCTCAACTTATATTCCGCACAGGTTTGACTGAGGGACAGTAGGAGAAGCTTAATGTCTTGTTGTTATCAGGGACAGATGAATCTAACTTGTATGGGCTGGACAGCTGAAGGAAACTTAGCTGAAGTTGGATGTAAGCATCCCCAGAATAATAAACAGGCACTGCTCTGAAAAGATGAAGTTTTTACTGATAAAAGAGGAAGGGAAGACAAGGAAGAGGTTTCAAGGATTTGTATAAGATTTGGGAAACCCTGAACTATTAGGTAGAAACTGACACTCCCCTCCCCCAGGAGGGAGTGGCAGACTTTTAGCTAGCTTGCCCTCAAGCCTGTAATTATCACTTCTAATATCTAAAATAACTAAAAAACAATTGTTTTTTTGCTAGAAAGGTCAAGTTCAGCTAAACAAGCAAACCAATGAGCAGAACCCAGATGGTTCTTGTCCCAGATGGCCTCCAAAGCAATCCCAAAACCCGGAACAGCAAGCCTAGTGACCTGCTCACTTCAATCCCCAGGAATCAACTGTTTAACAGCTTTCAAACTGTTCCCTCACCCAGAGTTCTCTAGGTGGGGGTCCCCTGGAATTCTGGGTGAGGCTTGACCCTGTATCTTGCGGGAATTCCACCCTGCCATTTTCCATGTTGCAATAAGTGAAAAAGAAAGAAAGAATATTGTACTTAGAGAACACTAGCACTGGAATCCTAGCTCCTGCTTTCTTACTAGCCCTGAGACCCTAAGGAAGCCACTTCATTTCTCTTGGTCTCAGTTTCTTCATCTGTAAAATGAAGAGGTTGGATAAGTTGATTTTTTTGTTTGATTTTACTTTGGTTAGTGACAAAGGTTTAGGTTTTGAGCTTTAAAAACTTTGATATGGAACTATGAAATTTCCTCTGAAAGAGATATAAAAGGGAGAACAAGGGATGTAGTACATTTGAAAAGCCTGAAAAATTGATCAATATAATATTGGGCAACATTAAAAAATATATTTTGATCTTCTTCCAATGTACCTTTCTAATGAAAGATATTTGCTCAATAAACTGTTAGATTTTGAACAGAAATTCACCATTTTCTAATAGAATTTGCTCTCTTTAAAATTAAATATTTCCCCCTTTTTATTGTATCCCCAAATCCATCAGTTGTGAATTTATTAAGGGCTTAATAAATATTTTCTTCATTGGACTGAGTTTAATCTAAAAGGCACTGAATGTGCTATTGGTGTCAAGGAATATTCTTGACCAAGAGGAATGAGAATTCTTGGGAAAAGTATAATCATGAAGGGAAAGGTGAAGAAAAGTGGGACTCCAATGACTTTGTGTCAAAGATAAGAAGTCAAATTAAAAGCCAAGAAATTTATTAGTATGCTAAAGAAGACATATCTCACTGACAGCAGCTTCAACTTCTTATGGTATGGTTTGAGTTCTTAAAACTTTTCATATCCACAGCTAAACAATAGCATTTTAAGGCAAGTTAGGGCAGAAAAATAACACCTTTCACAAGAGGGAGAAGGGTAGAGAAAGGAGGAATCATTCAAGGGAAAAAGCAGAGGGGAGTACAGGGGAAATACTTTTGACACAGCTGGCATGGCTTGCAATTGTTAAAAAAAAGACATTCCCTGTGCAAAGGTAGGAGACAAAAAGAGGTTACCAAATACTTTTGTCATAATGAAAGAAGTCCTTTTAGACCAAACTACAAGGTTAGAGTAATCATTTAGACAAGACTGCATGTATCTCTTACCCAAGGAAAACAAATAGTTGTTATGGTAGTGGATAAGACTATAAGCTTTCCTTAGTGTTTCTATTTTATTTCCCCTTAATTTCTACTATTAGGCTACTAAGTAGTTGGGGGATTTCTACATTATTAATCCATTCTGAAGTGACAAAATGATGATGGTTCCTATTTTCCCCACATTAGACATGGAATATTCACTGATTATCAAATTTTCCTCATAAAGCATATTCCCCAGCTTTGCCCCTGAATCATTTTAGTCAGGTCAAAACAAGATTTAGCCTTCTGTTTTCCCATGTGGTTATAAAATTAAGGGACATGAATGTAAACTCTTTTCCAAGAGCCAGAATGGTGAGGATGGAAGGAGAAAGGTAAAGTGCCTCTCTTGAGGCAAAAAAATGAGTACTCCATATGCTAATTGCCAACTTTCTGCTATTTCAAGCTTTCCTGGACCACTCTAGCAGCAACCGAAAATAAAGTTCTGTCTCTCTCTCTCCACACAAGGGTTCAGCTCAGTATGATATGTTTGAAATTGCCTGTGTTTGACAAGCTCTTTAAAGGACTAATTACCTAAGTGCATCTCATAATTCCTGAAATGTTAGTTAGTTCTGACCTGATGGGCTTGTTTACCTTTGTCTGCATTATCTTCTCTCAACCATCCAATCAATGACAAAGGCATTCGTTGGGAGCATTTATAGCACTCAGTTGTGCATTCATTTACATATTTTCTGGAAGGAGATATTTGCTGCTTCTATCTAGCAAGATACAAGTTAGGAAATCAAATGTTTGCAGGACAAGGATCTACATTATCAATTTCTATGGAGGGTTTCCTTCCATTGAATACTTCTGGACTCTAGGAGAGGATAAAATGGTCTGGATATAGAAATGAGCAAAACACAGAATAAAATATTCGTGAATATTTTTTAATATTAAAAATCGCCACTTGGAAAAGTAAAAGACAGACTCTGGTGGCAGATAGAGGGCTTGCCTCAAAGCCAGGAGGACCTGAGTTCTAGTCCTGTTTCCTAATACATTTTTATTGCATGATCCTAGGCAAATAATTTAATTTCTTTGTGCACTAGGCAGCCTTCAAAGATCATATGTTGCAGAGACAGTTCCAACCTGTATTGATAGAGAGTTTTCTCACCTGCAAATTCTCTCGAGAGTGGTGTCAAACTCAAAAAGAAATGGGGACTATTAAACCACACATTAAGATTCCTATGGAAGCATATTGACTTATAAAACCACATATTAATGTTATCTATGTTTTATTGCATTTTTATTTAGTTTGTTAAGTATTTCCTAATTATATTTTAATCTGATTTGGCTATATTTGAGAATGTGGCTGGCCTAATGAGTCCCTGTAGGCAAGCCATGTCTTTATATGTACCTCTCTATACCTCTGAAATCATAGATGGGATTGCTATCTTATTTTTAAAAGTATTCTGCCAAATCCATGGCTTCTTTCTCCTCTCCCTTGCTCCAGAAAAATGTTGGTAATTGTATATAGGAATCGAATGAAGTTAAGGAATGGGTTTCTAAGATGTTTTCTCCAGTGAACAGTCATTTTAAAAGAATTTTCAGAAATCATTCTTCTTTGTTTTCCTGCTCATTCATTCTCTTACAATTTCAATAAGCATGGCCTAATGAAAATCCTCTATAGCGTACAAACTGCTAACAATACTTCATGTAGTAAAACCTCATTAAGCTAATATCTGTTTATTCAAAATACTGCATAATTCAAAATGAGTACTATTCCCAGGTTGAATAAATGCCCTACTATTTTCTAACAAAAATAGTGGATAATCCAAACTGACTAATTAAAAGTATGGTTCTTTCAGGCCCTTTGAATTTTGACTTAATGAGGTTTTACTCTACTGGCTTCAGAGTTTTCTTCCAAAGAAACTTTATTGACAGTGAATATTTGATTTTCAAGATACAAACTACCATTTTTGAATGCTAATTTTTTGGAATGCTATTTCCTAAAAAATAAATGCCCTTTGCCTGAATAACTGCCCTATAGTACTATCTCTTCAATAAGTTGGAAATATCTTTGATTGGAGGCTAACTTCTCCAATCTTGGCAAAGCTAGAATGCTAAAAAAAAAAAAAAAAAAAACCAACAAGATTTTTAGCACCCAAAGAGAATTCTATCAATGACAAAAATGAAGAGAACATTTCTGATCTAAATATCCTCAGTACCTTAGCTGTAAAATTCTTATCATCTTACATCAAATTAAAAAGGTGTTATGCAAACAAAACCAATGTAACCAAAATTAGAAGGAAAGCAACAAACTGAGAAAAATATCTTTATAAGTAAACTCTATGACAAAGGTCTAATTTCCCAAATATATAAGGAACTAAGTCAAATTTACAAATAATTAAGCCATTAACCCATCAACAAATAGTCAAGGGTATAAATAGATGAAGAAATCAAAACTATCAATAAACACATGAAAAATGTTCTAAATCTCTTACAATTAGAGAAATGCAAATCAAAACAACTCTGAAGTACCACCTTATACCTAGCAGATTGGCCAATATGGCAGCAAAGGAACATGATAAATGTTGGGGGGGGATGTGGCAAAATTGGGACACTAATACACTGCTGGTGGAGTTGTGAATGAATCCAGCTATTTTGGAGGGCAATTTGGAATTATGCTCAAAGTGCTTTAAAAGACTGCCTACCCTTTGATCCAGTGATACAATTGCTGGGTTTGTACCCCAAAGAGATTATAAGCAAAAATACTTGTTCAAAAATATTTATAGCTACACTCTTTGTGGTGGCAGAAAATTGAAAAATGAGGGAATGTCCATCAATTGGGGCATAGCTGAAAAAATTGTTGTATCTGATGGTTATGGAATACTGTTATGCTAAAAGGAATAATGAACTGGAGGATTTCTATGTGAACTGGAAAGGCCTCAAAGAATTGATGCAGAGTGAAAGGAACAGAGCCAGAAGAACATCATACAGAGAGACTGATACCTTTGGCACAATCGAATGTAATAGACTTTTCTATTAGTAGAAATGCAAGGACCCAGGACAACACTGAGGAACTTAAGAGAAAGAACACTATCCTTTCTTATTCCCCTCTTATTTTTATTCAAGTTCTATAAATCCCCCCACCATCCTTTCCCAAGCTTTTGATACTCTTCACCCCTTTCCATTCTTGGTTTTCCCCTCTTAACTTCCCTGTAGGGCAAGATAGAATTCTATACCCCAGTGGATCCAGCTGCTCTTCCCTCTCAGAATTGATTCCACTGAAAGTAAGGTTTAAGTATTACCAATTACCACTCTCTTTTTCTCCTTCTAATAAGAGTATTCTTCAACTCCCCCTCCCATGTACCTTTTTATGTGACATAAATTATCCTATTTTTCTTCTTCTTCCACGTTTCTCTTGGAGTCATCTTCTATTTCCACCCCCTCTCTTTATTTTCTTTTTACGTATCATGTTAAACCACTTAGTATCCAAACCTCTGCCTTTGAATAATTATTCTATCTACTATGATAGTGAAAACAGTTTTTGAGAGTTACAAATGCCCTTTTTCCATATAGGAATATAAACAATTTCACCTTACCAAAGCCCTTAAAAAATATTTTCCCCCTCTTTCTTATTTACCTTTTCATGTCTCTCTTGAATTTTGGATTTGAACATCAAATTATCCATTTAGTTCTGATCTTTTCTTTACAAATATTTGAAAATCCTCTATTTTGTTAAATGCTCATACTTTCCTCTGGAAGTATATAATCAGTTTTGATGGGTAGGTGATCCTTGGTTGTAGACCCAATTCTCTTGCCCTTCTGAATATCATAAGCCTTGTGGTCCTTTAGTGTGGAGTTTGCCAGATCCTGTGTAATCCTTATTGATGCTCTTTGATATCTGAATTGTCTCTTTCTGGCTTCTTGCAATATTTTCTCCTTAGCTTGGAAGCTCTTGAATTTGGCAAATACATTCCTGGGAGGTGTCTTTTGAGGATTAAATGTAGATAGAGGGAGATCTATGGACTCTTTCAATGTCTATTTTGCCCTCTTGTTCATGAATGTCAGGGCAGTTTTCTTGGATAATTTCTTGTAGTATGATGTCAAGACCTCTATGTTTTTCCAGGTTTTCCGGTAGAGCAATGATTATCAAATTGTCTCTCCTAGATCTCTTCTCCAGGTCCTACATATTCTCAATGAGTTATTTCATTTTTCTTTCTATTTTGTCATTCTTTTGACTTTGCTTTATTAATTCTTGCTGTCTTATGAGATCATTAGCTTCTACTTGCCCAATTCTAGTCCTTAAAGACTGATTTTTCGGCTATGATCTTTTGATTTTCCTTTTCAGTTCGGTTTATCCTGCTTTTTCATGGCTTCCAGCAGGTCAATTCTGGTCACCAATTTGCTTATCACTTCATGTGATTTCTGTACTTCTTTTTCCAAGTGGGAGGTTCTGTCTTTTAAACTGTTATTTTCTTTTTGAATTACATGAGTTTCCATTTCCCACTTTTCTTCTATTTTTTTTACTTGGTCCTTTATTTCCTTTTTGAGTTCCTCAAGAGCTTGTGATCAAGTTCCATTATTTTTGGAAAGTTTGGATGTGTTTATTTGCTTTTTATTCCCTACCGTTGTTTCTGCATTTTGCTCTTTTTCTCGATAGAAATTATCCAGAGTCAAGAGCTTTTTTTTTTTTTGCTTCTGGTTATCCCTTTTGCCACTAGAGGATTGGAGTTCCTGCATATTGATTGCTTTCTTAGCTTCTGTCTTGCAGAGCTTTGCCTTGGAAGTATCTTCTCTTCTCAGTCAGAAGCCTGAAGGAGGACAAGTAAATCTGTGATGTTCTTTGTGTAACACACTTTAAAGAGTTTTGCCCTGAGACTATCTTTTCAGCCCCTGCTGCCTCAACTGTGCCAAACCTTTTTTTCTGCCCAAGCTCCATGCTCTGCTGCCCAGGCTACATGCTCCTCCGCCTAGGGTCTCAAGTCTCAATGCTAAGGCCTTGCACTGCCCTCAAGGGTAATTCTTTGGTGTTTTTAGCCAAACCCCAAGGATTTAGAGATTGCCCAGCGCTCACTGTGACACTGACACATTGGTAGTATGGGGAAGGGGTGATTAGCTTGAGCTTTAATAATTGTAGTTTTGCCCCCTTACAGCATGGGAGTCTCCAGATATTGACTATCTTTAAAGTTTCATGCAATAGGAGAGCCCATTTAGTCATCTGATTTTGATTTCTGTCTTTTGAGACTCTTGGTAATGATGAGTTGGAAAGAGATTCAGAAGACCCCTGCTCCTAAGCTGCCATCTTAGCTCTGCCTCCCTGATATTATTGTTCAAATGAAAGGTGAAGGATGTTCACACAGTTCTCAGAGAAATATCCATCTTTGTTGTCTTTATTACTATTAATGTTCAGTCACATCCAATTCTTTTTTGATCCCAGTTGGGGTTTTCTTGGTAAAGATACTAGAATGGTTTTCCATTTCCTTATCCAGCTCATTTTAAAGATGAAGAAACTGAGGCACACAGGATGAAGTAACTTGTCCAGGGTCACACAGTGAACCTAGATTTGAACTCATGAGATGAGTCTTTCTAATTACAAGCCTGGCACTCAACCCACTGTGCCACCTAGCTGCGTACTGTCTTACTAACCAGGATTACAAAATAAAAAAGAAGTAATAAAACTATTAAGAAGGTTCTTTTCTTTCATATCTCTGTTCAATAGGATTTTTATTAATGGTATTTGAATTATGACCTTGGATACTCACTAAAAGAGGATTTTTGGTCATGGTTTGCATAGCCAATGGTAGATCTTCTTTGTTTTTCCCATTATTTGTAATCAAATCTCAGGCTAAGATTTCTTCCTAGAAATCTAGGCTAGAAACCTAGGCTAGAACTTACACTTGGAGTGGCTCAAAGGAACATGTTCTAAGTATTGTTAACAATTACCCAGGGCATTTGGCATCTGTTTATTATTCACCTTTCTGTGCTGACAGCTCATGTGGCCTGGCAGCTTTTCAGAATCTTTAGCAATTCTCAGGGCTCAGCATCAAACCTTGGTCAAAATTTCCATTGGGTTACTGTTTCTGAAAGAAGGCTTAGGTTTGCTTCACTGTCTGGGAATGTTTGAAAGTTTTATTTATTTGTATTATTATCAATAAAAATGACAGTGCACTAGTATACGAATGGTTATATTTTTATGCATTTTTAGGAAACATTTTATGTAGCTTTGACACACAAGGTAGTAGGCTAAGAGAGGTAGCTTGATTTAATTGAAAGAATACTGGATTTGTAATCAGAGGGTATATGTTTGAATTGTGGCCCATTAGTTCCATACTGGGTAAGCCAATTAATCTCTCTAAATCTCAGTTTCCTTATTTGAAAAATTATTTTGGGAGACTTGGACTCCATGCTTCCTTTCATTTCCTCCCCTATGATATTCAGGTTTTCATTGCTAGAGTGCTCAATTAAATGCATCAACTGACCCCCGTGTGACCTCTGGAATGCTTCATCAACCATGAACTTAACTGAGTAGCCTAGTGAAACAGTTCCTTCACCTTAATTTGATTTCAACAAAAGGATTTCTTTACCTTCTCATCCAAAAGAATCATCAGAGGAAAACATTGTCTTTTAATTAAATAAGCACTAAAGGAGATTTTCACTTTTAAAAAAATATCATTTTTTCCCTTCAACAAAAAATATTTCATTGGAAATATGAAACATAGGTTCTTACCTGCAATAAGGTGCCAGAGTTTCAAATGGTCTAACTCTAACCCACTTTTCATGGTTGGATGATTTGGAGACACAATGAAACATTCTATACATTTTCATTTTAGGCTATTTTAGCCTAGACTTTAAAAAAAGGGATTTTACAGAACTTACTGTCTTCTCCCTGAAGAAATGCAATATAGTCATGTCTGACCTCTGATCTGTCTCTGTTTTATGCTTCATTAAGTTGCTCCGCTCCCCAAAATAGCTTACTGCTCCCAAAGTGGTTTGACTGTATCATATGGCTAGGTCTCTGTGACACTGAAATGTCAAGAACCTTGTCCAGGATGTCAGGTAGTGTTTTCCCAAAGTTAGAAGTCATGGATGGTATCAAATGTATTGGCTTTTAATCTTGTGTTTAGCAGCATGCGATGCCAGAGCAGACCACTGACACCGGATGCCCTTTTCCCTGAAGATAAGGAAGCATTTGAGACCAGAGTCACCCACAAGAAATACTAGGCTCCAGTCCCCACCTACCCCTGAAAAGACAATCTCCTCTTTGCCTCATCCTTTTATGTGTACCCTAGAAAGAACATAAAGATATAGATCCCATCATCCAGCTTCTCATCTAGATATCGAAGATTTGGTTTCTGGCAGCAACCCTTAGCCAACTCTCTGTCATCTGATAGCTGTCAGTCATAATGTTAAAAGACTTGGATACATTTGTTTGATTGTAGAGAGCAGGGCAAAGAATTGCCTTGAAACACAAAGAAAAGGATTTTTCCAAGGTCAAGAGATTTTCTTTATACTGTGTTTTGTAGGACTTCTGGCTAAGCTACTCTTTTAGGGAATACTCATGACACTCTAAGGTGCATGTGATGCTTTGAAACATGGGTCATTTGGTGCATACATTCCCTTCAAATCTTAACTAATCATTTCTCAAGGCAATAAGGAATAGGAGAAAGATGGTGATTCTGGAGGCAAGAGGGCCTGGTTTCAATTTATGCTTACTACTTGCATTATCTAAAGCAAGAGTTCTTCTCTTTGTGCCTCAGTTTCTGGCCTCTGAGATCTCTTCCAGTTGTAGATTTATGATGCTATTATCAATATTTGGAGAAAACATTGGCTTATGGAAACCCTAAAGGCTTGTGGAAGTGTTCATTGCTTATTGATTTTGGTTTCCTTTGCTCTTGTGTGATTTGGAAAATGCCCCAGTGAATCTTTTCAAATGTATGCTAATGAAAAACAAAAACTTAAAAATTTGTCAAGAAAAACCTACTCCTACCAAGTTCTGCAGCTTCACTAGTCAGGTGTGACACCAGTAACAAAAATGATGGCTCACATTTGTACAGGACATTAAGGTTTGCAAAATATTTTTTCTCTCAACAACCTTGCAAAGTAGAGAATACACACTGTTTTTCCTATTTTACAGAACAAGCAACTGAGGCCCAAAAGAATTAAGTTATTTTCTTGGGACTACATATCTAGTGAAGTAGAAAGAATGTTGCACTTGGTGTCAAAAGAAACAAATCTGATTTCTGTCTTTGCTACCTACTCTCTGTGGCATTTGTGTTATTTACCATCCTTGTGACTCATATCTTCTGTAAAATTAAGAGTTAATAATAGTTGGCCTCCTAGGTCCCTTCCAGATCAACTTTCCTACATTCTCATAACTAGTTTAGAGCTGAGACACAGGACATGAGCCCGGGTCATCTGGATCCAAAACCAATGATCATTCTACTATGCCTAGCTTCCTTCCTGATAATCAGTAGAATTCTAAAAGCATGGAATTAAAATGCTCTTACTAGATACTGCCCAAACAGAGAACATTTCTAAGCATTGTCAGGGAAGTAGAGAGCTAAATGTACGGTAGCTTTCTAATAGGAAAAGCTACACTGGAGTCTCCTAAGCAATGTACTTTTCGCATCTATGAGATCAATAGGTACTATTCCAGTTTTAGCATTTTCACATTCCTGTATGGGCAATAACAATTATGGGCTTCTTCATATGATCATATTTAAATGTAAGCAACTTATTGTTTAGGGACTCCTGTGTATTATTAAGCTGAAACAAATGCTCTCATTGGGTTTAATGAAATCTATAGATTCACGTGTCAGAGAAATCATTACAAATAAGGTGTACACAAATAAGGCCGAGTGCAATCATTAGGTTTATTTCCCAAAATAAAATTAGTCCATCTACAAGTAATAAATATGGCTTACCCTGATATAACATCTTCTACTCCTAATAACTTCTATTTTTTAAATCAATAAAAGTGGTTTTTAGTCCTTCAGTTTTGCTTCTTTCTCCATTTGTTATAATTTGGAACACTGGTTTGTTTCTGATTATGACATGATATGCAACATCCTGCATCTCAAAAACACTCCTACCACCAAAAAATTTAGGTTTTCTTTGGCTTGATATAGAGGTTTTTTTAAAGAGTGGGAACCATAAAGATAAGGTCTATGTAAAAGCAATCATATTCATTCTGAAGATATTCCTACTTTCACATTGTACCTATAAGAATGATGCCAATAATAATGCATGATCATTTCAAGTACTCAAGGTTTCATCTTTGTGAGTTTTTCTCCCCTCAGCCCACATCATAACCCACTCTTTACCTTAGCTGGTAGTCCCTTAAATTTGGGAGGACACAAGTTTTTATCACGTGGTGATAATCCTCTCTAATGGTGAGCAACTCTAGGTTCAGAAAACAGACACACTGTCAAATACTGAGTCACAAACTTTTAAGACTTTCCAATTTCTTTGGCCTTGCCAACAGATTTTCCCCTATAGATATATCCTTTAAGACAGTGTATTTTCTTACATACCATGGTCAAGTATAAGAAGAGAATTTCAGTTAGAAAATTGGTAATTAGGAATCTTAGCACCTCAGGAAAATTCATTCTAGGGAGTTTGGGGGGACTAAAGAGGGAAAGACAGTTTAGAAAACATGGATATGGACCTCTGAGACTATGATCATCATTGTAGTTTTGACAAAAGAGAGATTGATTTATTCTTTCCCCATTCTAACCTTGATAGCTCATAGTCCTACTCTTTTGCCCTCTTCTAGAGTCCAGCACAGACTACTGTAAGACAGGAGAGAAAGGAAAAGGGAGCTCATTCTTCTTCTTTTTCTTCTTTTTTCTTTTCATCCTCCTCCTTCTCCTCCTTCTCCTCCTTCTCCTCCTCCTCCTCCTCCTCCTCCTTCTCCTACTTC
>NC_058132.1:495654836-495863523 GCF_016433145.1 Gracilinanus agilis
AGAGAGAGAGAGAGAGAGAGAGAGAGAGAGAGAGAGAGAGAGAGAGAGAGAGAGAGAGAACATTGTATGTATTATCACATTCTAATTTGAATTTAAGTTATTTGTATACATTTTTCATCTCCCACACTGCTACCCTTCCCCATTGGATTGCAGGTTCCTTGAAGGCAAAAAATTTGCTAGATTTTGTCATTGTATCCTCAGGCACTAGCACTTAATATATGTTTGTTGAATTGAATATTTTACAATGTTGCCTAGGGAGTCATTTTCCTTATGGCTGTTCTGCCAGATGCAGAATGGTATGTTTCCAGATTCATGCTTCTTTTATACTTATATTTGTGAGTCCTCACATTTTTTTTTGTAGTCAATAAAGATTCTGCAAATAGCCACTCACCCAGGACAAATTGAAATATATGCTGAGTAGAAAAGGATATTGATTTTATATCACCTTTTCACCTTCTCATAGAGCCTTCTTAGGTGGTGGGGGAAGGTTGCTAATGCTGATAAGTTTTAGTAGTTAGAAGAAAACTACTCTATAAAATATATTTATAAAACTATTTAAATTAAATATAATTTAAAAGGGAGTAAAAAATGTAAGGTTATTGTATTTATTAAAAACAGATGAAACCTATTTGGCTTCTTTTGTACAAACCCTTGGAGGGTTTTAAGTCACTTTATTACAATAAACTAGTGTTGGGGATAAGTAGTATTTGATAGAATAGAGTATGTGATTGTTAGTAAAAGAACCCATGAAAATTTTAGGGAGTTCTGAGTTGCCCATCTGTTAAAGCATCCACATGAACTTTAAATTATTCATATTAGTTCAATTTATGAAATTTAAATTATTCAAATTAGTCACATTGCTAGACTAGGAATCCCATAAATAAGTCTATATGATTATCTATATGTTATTGTTCACTAATTTTTCAGTCATGTCAGATTTTCTGTGACTCCATCTGAGGTTTTCTTGGCAAATATACTGGAGTGTTTACCATTTCCTTCTTCAATTCATTTTTATTTTTTACATGCCAATACAATTTTTAATAATCATTTTCTGATATTTTGTGATTTGTGTTCTCTCCCTCTCTCCTACCCCATTATCCTCCCTAAGACAACAAGGTAATATGATGTAGACATTACATTGGTTATCGTATAACACATATTTCCATATTCATCATACTGTGAATATTGTGAAAGAAGACACAAATCACTTACACCAGAGAAAAATTCATGGAGGAAATTCAGCTCATTTTACAAATAAGGAAATTGAGTCAAACAAAGTTAAGTGACTTGCCCAAGGTCACACAGTTAATATATGCTTGAGGTCATATTTGAACTGACAAGATAACAAAAGCTTTCAGTGCTAGTTATACAATTACTCAGGCAGCCAGGTGGTGCCATGGATAGAGCCCTGAAAGACTCATCTTCATAACTAGCACTAAAAGCTTTTGTCATCTCATCAATTTACTTTCAACCATAGCATCAGAAAATGATGTAATTCGTTAGGAAATTAATTAGTCAATTTACATCCATTGCCTCGCAATGTAAATTCCCCTTACTTAGTCAGTAGGTCACAAATAAATGGCTCTGGCAGGTCACCCACCAGAGCTATAAAACAACCTATAGCAAAAGCTATGGAAACTAGAGCTTTCCTTTGATGAAGATACTTCCAGTCTCCTCATTGAGCTGTTTTCTTATGTTCTCTCACTGCCCCCTCAACATACACTTTTAATACCCAGCCACTGTTATAACTTTTTCCTATAAAGATTTGCTCTCAGCCCACTGACAGCCTAACTTGATCTAAATACTCAGCCACTGTCTATGTGGTCCATTGTAATGTGACATCTTTAAGGCCAAGTCCAGGGATGCTTTTAACTTTGTATCCCCAGGCTTAGCTCAGTGCTTACAGGAGACTATACATCAGTGATGGACAACCTTTTGAGCTTGTGTGTCAAAATTTACCAAAAAACGGAGCATAACTCGGGTGGTGTGTCACTTTGAGAAAAAAACCATAATTTCACGATATTTATATTTTAAATAACAAAAATGTATAATTGTAGTATATAACTGTATTTAATAAACCAAAATAGGTAAATTAATATAGGTAGGATTGTCATCTATAGTGCACGGAGTGTCTACACTACACTACAGCAAATATTTCATCCTCGGCTTGCAGCCCCATACTTCTCTGTATGCGGCCTCGTGCGGCCGCGTGTCATCAAAAATGAGTACGCACTGACATGCGTGTCATAGGTTTGCCATCACTGCTATAGACACTCAATAAGTACTTGGTGATTTGGCTTAACTCTCAGAAAAGCCTGTTATTTGATAAATGTTAGTGTTTTTAATATGATCTTGGACATGTCACTTCACTATTTGGGTTCCATTTTAATATCTCTAAAGTACAATGATTGGCATAAGTGATTACTAATGTTCTTTTACTTCTAAGTTTTAATACTCTGTATTGGTTTACAGGAGGGTGGAAATATTTACAAGAGTGAACCCACCCTACAGATAGATTCAATTTAAATAATGGATGAGACTTCAAACCACAATATCAAAGCTCTCATGGCAGAAATTATCTAAGAAAGGTCTGTTATATAGATGAAGGTATGCAGGAAAGCACATTTCTGGTTGTCTACAAATTACTACATAAAAGAAACTGCCTATTCCAATTAGTTCAATTAATCAATAACTATTAACCACTTGTTTATGAAGCAGGTACTTTGCTAAGCCAAGTAAAATACAAAAGTCTCTGTTCCTCAAAGAGGCAACATTCTAACAAGAGAACAAATATTAATAGCATCTGTGTGTTATTTTCAGGTTTGTAAAACTGTTTTTATAAATTGTATCATTTGATCCTTACAATATCCCCATGAATTTGAACCTATTAATATCCTTGCTTTGAGTGTCAGATCTAGAGTTTGGAAGACTGGAGTTCAAATCCAGCTTCAGATGCTTACTAGCTGTTTTCCCCTGAGCAAGTCACTTAACACTGTTTGTCCCAGTTTCCTCATCTGTAAAGATAAGCTGAAGGAGCAAACCAGTCCAGCATCTTTGCTAGAAAACCCAAAAAGGGGTCACAAAAACTCAGATATGACTGAACAACAACAGAGGGAGAGCTCATCATACATCTTTGTGTATGATCTTTTAAGGTGTCAAGCTCAAACAGAAATTGAAAACCATGTATTCACATTACCTATGTTGGTTACAAATTTTTATTTTTTTGTTAAACATTTCTCAATTACAGTTTAATCTGGTCAGGGCTGAACTTGGGAGTCTTATAGGCCACTCATGGGAATGTGTGTTTGATCCTTCTAGATGAGGATATTCTAATCCATATAATTTCTCTGATTCATGTTCACTATCTCTTAGATAAATGGGTTTATTTGTTGTTTAGCTGACTATGTGTGGTGATTTTTGTGTAAATGGCATTTGATAGGAAGGTAATAAAGCCTTTTAATATATAATTTGGGGCATTCCTTATCATTGAAGGGACAACTACCAGGAGTACAAAATGAACCTAAATGTTAAAAATAGTTAAGGGGACATCTAGATCTCTAGTCTCTGAGGAGAGAAGGCCAGTCAGACTCATGACCCCAGTCTCTGTTAGCCCTGCAGGCAAGAATCGAAATCTTCCTTGAAGAAGCCTGGTTGGAAGAGATATTCCAAAGTTCTACACCTTCTCGTGAGTCACATCTGGACAGACTCGGGTGGACTTAAAAGGTATGTGGTCAACAGAGGCACACATCCTACATCAACTATCTCAGGAGAACAAAGAAGTGCTTCATAAATCTCATTTATGATCTGTATCTTGTATATATTAGAGGAGATTTGTAATTTTGTTACTGATTGACTATTTCCTCTTCAGTTTTAATTCATTGGATAATTCTTGTAATCACCTCCAATCAACTTTCCTTTCCTTTGCTGTCCTCTCTGTACCGTGACTACTCTTTTTCTGCTGTCTTCTTTGTGTCCTTGTCTCCTATTTCTCCCTGCATCTACTTGGCTGCTTCTCCTCTAACTACCCCTTCTATTGAAAACAGCAAAATCATAAAACCACAATAAAAATGACAAAGCAGCCAACTTCTTCTTGCCGGCCCTCCCTTCAATCTTTCCTCCTTGCATAAAAAAAAAAAAAAAAAAAGCACTCTATTTTACACATTCACATCTTTGTTGTCTTTTCTTAGAAGATCCGTTCTTGTGGGCAGTGACTGTGTCCATTTAGATTAACTTCTGTACAGTGTTTAGCACGCTCCTGCAAGCACTTACACATTCTATTTTCTTTTCGTATACTGATTTTTTGCCAAATAAGATACATAAAAGACTGACAAGAGAAAAAAAATGAAAATGACATCTAAAAGAGTCATATAAAAATCCATTTTAGCAGCTCGGTGTTTGAACAAAATATTTCTAATCTGCATCTATAATTTTAAACTTGCTCTTTGGTTGTGAGAGTTTTTATCCACACCCTTGCCTGAACTAGATAAAAAGGTGCTCAAGGAAAGGGCTGGCATCCTATCAAGAAAACAAAGAGAAAGAAACACCATCTTAAGTAGGGAGTGGATGGCAAAATTTGTAGCCTCTAATTTTACTGCTCTATTCAACAAGTACAAAGAAGTATGTTCTTTAATTGTTGTTAATTACTTGGTGTAAACTGGAACTCATTTCATTGCCTTATTAATTTAGCTCTGATTAGGCTTTCTTTGATTTCAAGAACTTGGTTATAAATTCCTGACTGTTCCTGATAGGGCATTGCAACTCCAGCTGTTTAATAGTGATACAGTTTTTCTGTCAAGTAAAGTTTCACAATCTGCCTTTTTGTTCATTCATGAATATTCCTATAGCGTTGGACCCAGTAAAAAGAGAATTGTATTTGGATAGTTACCTGCTAACTAACAATCCTTCTGACCTCTAACTTAGCCCCCTCAAGAACTCTTAATTACTTCATTTGTAAAAGGGCATTAGTAAAGGCTTACGATTGAATGGATAGGAGAAGACTCATATAAATTTTAGAACTCTTAAGCACACTGATCCAGTTAAGCCTTGCTTTTCTTTCTACCTTAACCTGCTTCATTGCCAGGTGATGGACAGTGTGTAGCCCTACTGAGCTTGTAATCAGGAAGATTCATTTCCTTGAGTTCAAATCTAGCCTCAGACACTTACCCTGTGTAAGTCACTTAATAATCCTGTTTGCCTCAGTTCCTCTTTGGTGAAAATAAATGGAAAAGGCAATGGCCACCCACTCCAATATCTATGCCAAACAAAGCCCAAAATGAGGTCATAAAGAGTCAGACTCAACTGAAATGACTCAATAACAATAACCACCTCCCCCCATTCTCCCAACAATCATTCCTTTAAAATCTCACTTTTTTTTTTTAACCCTTGATTTCGGTGTATTGTCTCATAGGTGAAAGAGTGGTAAGGGTGGGCAATGGGGGTCAAGTGACTTGCCCAGGGTCACACAGCTGGGAAGTGGCTGAGGCCGGGTTTGAACCTAGGACCTCCTGTCTCTAGGCCTGACTCTCACTCCACTGAGCTACCCAACTGCCCCAAAATCTCACTTTTGAAAAGCACACAAAGCTGAACCAGAGTTCCTCATACACCAAACCCAGTAAGTGGCCAACTACATTCCACCTGAGAGTCTCCAGTGAGGAAACTGCTAGTCTCAGAAATATCTATTCTAGGGGCAGGTGGGTAGCTCAGTGGTTGAGAGTCAGGCCTAGAGACAGGAGGTCCTAGGTTCAAATCCGGCCTCAGACACTTCCTAGCTGTGTGACCTTGGGCAAGTCACTTGACCCCCATTGCCCACCCTTACCACTCTTTCACCTAGGAGCCAATACACAGAAGTTAAGGATTTAAAAAGAAAAAGAAAAAATATCTATTCTGCTTTGGGACCCTTGAGAAGATTTTCATGACCTAAATTGAAGAACATTAAGTTCATGTATAAGGAAAGTTAGCAAAATGGTATCAAAATGTACTTTGTAAAATGTCCTCTTGACTTGATCTGCCAGTTCAAGGACTGTTTTCAACTCTGGTAGCTCTTTCTGGGAAAGCCCTAGCTGTTAATTCCTCAAGTTAATATCTTCTGGCTGGATCCCAAAATGATTCTATCAAACAATATAGAACAGGTGCTAATCTCTCTGGTACACTTTGTAATTTGGTCTCTCTGAGGATTTTTTTCAACCCAGACTAGGACAGGTATCTGGGATTATGTTTTTTGTGTTTATTTCTACAATATATTTTTTTCTATGAAAGGGAAGGCATAGAGAGGAGTGGAACCGAGAGAAACATGATTCTCCTATATTTTGCATTGGGATGTGTCTGTAAGCCTCCTATGCACTTGCTTCTATTCTTTTGAGCTCTGTCCTTTCCTTTTTATGTGTCCTCCCTCAATTGATGCAACCAGTCAACAAACCTTTATAAAGAGTTTACTACAAATCAAACACCGGGGCTAAGTCCTAGGTGGTGCAAAGAAAAAGTAAAACATTGTCACATTTTAATGAAGGAGACTTCTGATAAATCAGTGGTCATTAAACAAAATATGATGCCTGTGGAGCCCACCACACATTGACTTTTATAAGTCACATATTAACGTGATCTATGTTCCATTATATTTTTATTTATTTTGTTAAACATTTCCCAATTGCCTCTAGTTCTGGTTCAGGCTGCATACTTAAATGTAATTAAGTACATACTACTCTTTTGTTTGTCCTTGGTTCTGAAGAGAACCTTAAGTTTATAGACTGATAATCTGGACTTGTGCATGAATTAGATATCAGTGAGGCAGCAGAAAGTCTTCAGTCTCACTTTCTCTTTCTAGAGTCATCAAAGTCCAGTGGTGAGACAAAAATCAGAATTACTACTGATGGTTCAGATTCAATGGATGTCATTGGCATCTTTAGTGTCTGACCAAGTTCTAAACTAACCAGAGTAAATAAAAGGTAATCTCAAAGGGAAAAGCAATAGCTGTGAAGGGGCAGAGAAAGGCCTCCTGCGTAAAGTGGGTTTTGAGATGAATAAAAGTGAAGCCTGACTCCAGGCTCAGAGCTCTGACTGAGCCACCTTGAGTTCAGATCTGGCCTCAGACACTTACTAGCCTTAGGTAAGTCACTTAACCCTATTTACATCAGTTTCTTCATCCATAAAATGAACTGGAGAAGGAAATGGCAAGCCACTCTAGTATCTTTGCCAGGAAAAGCCAAATGAGGTCACTAATTTGACATGACTGAAAGAACTGAACAATAACAACATAAAGGGAAGACTGAGAAACTTAAGAGGTAGAGCTATGAAGGGAAAAGCACTCTAGGTCTGAGGGACAACTTCCACCTTTTCAGAGTTGTAGCTTCATTTATTTATAAATTTACAGAGTTGCTTAGAGCACTAAGATATTAAATGACTTTCTCTAGGATATAGCCAGGAATTATTTGAGACAGAATTAAAACCCTAGTCCTTTTGGCTCCAAGTTAAAAATCTTCATATACTATGCAAACTGCCTCTCTAATCAGGATTTATTAATATATTCTACCTAATTTGGAATTCTTTCATTTCCAATCTCCCTCCAGTGTATGAACTTCTCTAATCTACAGCATGTGTGAGGTGACCATCTAGGCCTCGTTTGAATATTTCTTATTATGTTCCTTATTAGAAAAGAATTTCTTTGATTATATACATTATTTCCCATTATTCATTAATAAGTATATACACATTTCAGAATCATATTAAAATATGTCTTATAAAACTTCGAATTTCACCTATGTATTCAGAGGGCTCTGAAAAGCCAGTTTCATATCTAAGGTGCCTTGTTTCACCTCATCTTAACCTACCTTAAAATCAGTTATATTGGAGAACTTATTAGATTCATATGCCCCCAGTCTGTGAAAAAATTGTGGGGAGGCTCTTGAATTCTCTGCTCTAGAACCTTCCTTCTAACACAAAACTAATGGATTTTCTCTACAAGATATCACTATTCAAAGACAGAAATGAGTTCTTTTTCCTTTGAATGACAAACTGCAAATCTTAGTTTCCACCTCCTTTTCCCACCTTCATTTATAGCTTTCTTGAGTCCAAACAAGTTGTGGAATAGTTAGATTAGTCAGGAACAGAGCTACAGTAAATTTTACTATAATAATAATAATTTGTGTCAATCAATTTAACCAATTCAGGTTTTCAGATAGTATTAGCAGTCTTATAAAAATGTGAATTCAAATGAACAATTATTTGTTAAGAATCATCCATATTCAGGGTATAGTGTTTGGTCCTGAGGGACACAAAAATTCTGTTAGCATAGCAAGGAAAATAGTAGAGTTGAACCATGTGGAAAGAAAGGCAGCAGCTGCAATCAATAGCCAGGAGTGCACCAGCCCTCCCTCTCCATCTGCAACCTGCAACCAATAAATATAAAGAGGAAGAAACACTTATGGCTGGTGTTTGGAAACTGGTTTAATTCATACTGACTGTGCAAAATATTATGCTGCTTGGAAGAGGAAGAGAGAATAATTTGGGATATTGCCATGACAGACAAGCAAAGCTACAGATGATCCTGGTTATCTTTTCTTTGATAATTCAATCAATATTTATGAAGAACCTACTATGTGCCAGACATTAACATATAAGGACAAAAAAGTGAAAAAAAAATTTTGTTTGGTTTTTAATGTCCTTGCCTTCAAGGATCTTTCATTCTATCAGAAACAACAACAGATGCATATATACTTAATTAATTAATAAATTCAAGGTATTTAAATGAGGTGATCAAAGAGGGTCAGGAAAGACATTGTATAGAAGACACTGCCTGAACTTCATCTTGAAAGAAGTGAGGGATTCTATGGCATGTAAATAAGGAGGGAATTAATTCTAAGCATGAGTAGATAGATGGCCAGTGAAAGCCTTGGAGATGAGAAATGACATAGAATGAATGAAGATAGTTGGCTCAGTGGATAAAGCCAGGTTTGGAGAAGGGAGATCCTGGATTCAAATGTAACCTCAGACACTTCCTAGCTGTGAGACTGAATAAATCACTTAACCCCAATTGCCTAAACCTGTGATGGCAAACCTATGAACTGGGTGTCAGTGCTGATACGAGTAGCCATTTTTGATGATACCTGACCATATGTGGCTGCATACAGAGAAGTATGTTATTTAAACTATAAACATTATAAAATTATGGTGTTTTTTATTTTCTTGAAATGACACACCACCTGACTTATGCTTGGTTTTCTGGCAAATTTTGACACGCCGAGCTCAAAAGTTTGCCCATCACTGGCCTAACCATTACTGCTCTTCAGAACTGACACTCGGTATCAATTCTAAAACAGAAAATAAGAGTTAAAAAAAGAATATCTGAAGAATAGAGAGACCAGTTCAACAGAATTATACAGTTTGAGAAGAGCAGTAACAGATATCAAGGTCAGTCCAGTGCTGAGGGACATTAAAAGTCAAATAAAATTGTTGTTAACTAAGTCAAGAGTTTGTAGCTGGGTAAGTTTTCCTTGTTCTGTTAGTTACTCTTGGTGCACCATTGCATGGTTTAATAGAAAGAAGGTTGGTTTTGGAGTCAGAAAACCTTAGTTGAAATCCCAGCTCTGCCATTTACTATCTTGGTAATTTTGGGCAAGTCATCTACCCTTTCTGCCTTATTTTCTTTATTTATAAAATGAAGTTTGACTATATGACCTTTAAAGTCTCTTGCATCTCAATAGAAATTATTTTATCTTGCCTTCGTAGGTAAGAACTGGGGCAAGGTGAACAACACAGAGAATTGACTATGACCAGTCTTGGTTAAAGGGTCAATAAAAGTTCAGTTCACCTTCTGAGCCATTATTTCTCTGTTAGACTATATCCCTGTCAGATATCAAGGCTAAGATTCCTGGAGAGATTTTTAAGTCAGGGTTATTGCCTTCATGATACTTTTCACCTTTGAGAAAAGATGTGGCACTCATGCATGCAAATAATTATAAACAAAATCAAAGAGAATCAGTTAAGAGGGGGAAAATAAAGGCTACTATGAAGTCTCAAAAAGAAAAATTGAGAAGACTTCACAGAGGAGGTGATATTAGATAATGCCTGGATACAAAAGATGGGAGTCTTATTTGTAGTGCAGCCAGGAAGGATGAGAAGAGTTTTTATAATAAGACAGGAGAAAGATGTGTAGGAAAGAACATTATCAAGAAACTCTAAACATGTATGGGTTACAGTGAATAGAATAAAATGACTAAAGCACAGAATGGCAGAATTGGAAGGGACATAGTTGGAGATGTGCAAGATAAGGGTGTATAGGAAAAATGATGACAGTTTGCAAAGAATCTTGAACTTTAGGCTAAAGGAAGTGGATTTTATTCAATAGACCATAGGAAGTCATTGAATAGCTTTGAGAACAATAATGGCATTGCCAGATATGTGCATTAGGAAGATTACTCTCATAATAATATGGAGAGATTACAGAAAGGAGATATTGGAAGCAGGGATGCCGCTTAGAAGTCTATTAAAATGGTTGGACAATCTTATAATGATCTGTAAAAATAAGGTTGCAATAGGTTTAATAATTATTATAATAATTTAAAATATGCCTTTTGAAGTTTAAAGACCACATATATAATTCATTGTAATAGGTACGTCTATCAAGTAATAACATTTATTTAGCATGCATTAGGCACCATGATTGGAGATATATAAAAAAGGTAGAAGATAGTTCCTGCCCTAAATAAGCTAATGATCTAATGGAGGAGACAATAAATATATGCAAACAATCTATATATAGCAGGGGTCAGCAACCTTTATGGCTACGAGAGCCATAAATGCCACATTTTTTAAAATGTAATTTCGTGAGAGCCGTACAGTGCAAAAAGTGTGCGCTCCTGTAACAGTGCCTGAAAAAAAATTGACTTTATAGCTCCTGCAGAAAGAGCCATATCTGGTGCTCAAAAGAGCCAGATATGGCTTGAGAGCCATATGTTGCCAACCCCTGATATACAGGATAAATAGGAAATAATTCAGATGGAAGTCACTAGAATTAAGAGAGATTGGGAAAAGAGAAAAGTAGGGTGAAGGCAAAAGGAGAAGTTAAAAGATAATGGATTATGGTTGGATGAGGGGATTTCAGAATTCCTAAATATAGGAGGTTGTATATTTCTAGGTGATAACAAAACCAAGCATATGACCATCTTTGTATGCAGATAAGATAGGGTGGACGAGTAGGTTAAAGGAAGAGAATAATGAGAAACTGAGTGCTTAGGTTTTTTAAGGGAAAATCAATATGAATAGTGAATTTCCCTATTATGAGGGAAGAAGTTGGGGAAAAAGAGATATTGTGAGCCATGTATGGAACTCATATGCATGTGTATGTATATAAGTATGTATTGTGTCCATATGTGTATGAAAATAATTTGACATAGTTGATAGAGAACTGGCTTTGACACCATGAAGATTTTTATTCAAATCCTAACTCTGTGACATACTGTCTATGTGACCATGATAAATTCACACAGGGATTTAACCTTTTAGTATCTAAGTAACTCGTTCCAAGAATATAAATTGCAGAGAAGGTGATAATATGCATTGACAACAGGCATTTCTACCTCTAGCAGTCCCCCATCATTTTATTATGTTCTACTTACTGTGCCAGAAATTAGATACAAACTGAAAAATTAATATATGAATGAATGAAAAATGAACACCTTACCTATCCTTAAAGATCTTCTTCTATCAAAATGTATGTAACTTTAATATTAGTTAAAAATAAGTACACAGGAAAACATATGCATAGTGCTATGAGGAATCTTAAGAAGGTGAGATTACTTTCATCTTGGAGGATCAAGGAAGAATTAGTACACAATAGGACCTTGAAGTGAAGAACTTCAAGAAGCAGAAACATGTGTATAGGGTAGAGTGATGTAGGAGAGGAAGCATCTTCCCATTCCATTTCTAGGGTGATCCTTCTACTGATTATCTCCAATTTATCATATATATATATATATATATATATATATATATATCTTGCTTATACAGAATGGTTCAAATGCTGTCTTTTTTACTAAGCTATGAGCCTCTTGAAAGCAGGTGTTGTCATTTGCCTTTCCTTTTATCCCCAGAGCGAAGCACAGTGCCTGTCACACACTAGACACTTAAATTTTTGACAGATTTTACCTATCTTGAGATGGTGACTTCAATGGTACAACAGTGCAACCTTAGGGTGATAGGAGATACAGATAGAAGTCATCAATACCTTATATTCCTAACAGACATATTATTTTCATCAAAAGTCCTGCCATATCCTAAAATGAGTATTTCTCAATGCTACTTTAAGTAGATTTATAGCTTCATATGAAAGAATTGTTTCATATTAAAGGCTTCCATGAACTACTCCCATGAAATTTACTACAGTTCTTGTCTTCTTCCCCATGTCATTTTGAACTCATAATTCTGCTGAGGGAATAACTACATCTGAAATGTCCTTGGGCTCTACAGATTTTAGCAGAGAGAACTGAGAGATCTAACCAGTACTTAGAGATCTAGCAAAGTACTTTGCTTAGCAAAAATATGGCAGAGCCAAGGTAAAATTTTTTTTCTTCTGAAATAGATTCTTTATGTGTGCAACTTCAGAAGTTTTATATAATTAAGAACTGATCAATGTGCCCCTTTTCCTTTAACACTGGGCTTCTGCCCTGATCTACAGGAGACCTATGAGCATCCTGTTTTCTTTGTAGCTAAGCTGGCTGAAAAATCATTTTAAAACTATTGCCTTGGGGGCAGCTAGGTAGCTCACTGGAGTGAGAACCAGGCCTAGAGACAGGAGGTCCTAGGTTCAAATGTGGTCTCAGACACTTCCCAGCTGTGTGACCCTGGGCAAGTAACTTGACCCCCATTGCCTACCCTTACCACTCTTCTGCCTTGTAACCAATACACAATATTGATTCCAAGACAGAAGGCAAGTGTTTTAAAAAAAAATTAAAAAATTAAAATAAATAAAAATAAAACTATTGTCTTTCTTATTTCTTCCAAGAGCCAAGATGCCCAAGATCTGGGCATCTCTTGCTCAAGGGAGCATCATTAATCTGTACTAGGATTATAGAGTTAATTCAACCCCAATTTAGTTGAATTCATTTTAATCTAATCTAATCTAATCTATTCCAATCAAGAGTGTGCTGGTAAATGTTAACAATTCGCTGGGGTGGGTGGGTGAGGATTTGTATTCATGAAACATTTTTAAATTTAATCTGAATTATTAACATTTTAACTATCAATTTCTTAAGTGTAGATAATTATCAAAACAAATTGTTAAGCTCTATTTTGTATTATTTACTGATTTCTGAAGTTTAAGTACAGTCTTGAGTTTAACGAAGTGCTTGGCACATAATAGATGCTTAATAAATTTTATTGACTGACTGACATTGAAAATTTAAGATCTCTTTCAACAACCCAAAGGAAATAATTCTGGCACTTTCTGATTCTAATTCAATTTAACAGTCATTTCTTAAGTTTTTACAAAGTCCAAGTCTCTGTGTATTAGATGCTAAAGATACAAAGCTCAAAATAAAAAAGTTCCTGGCCTTACCTAGTTTATACTCTTGCAAAGATAAAACATGAAAGCGAATAATAATAAGATAACTTGAAGAGGGAAATACTAACTGGAGAGAGATTAGGAAAGGCTTTTTAGGAGGTAGCACCTGACCTTCACTTTGAAAAAGAAGGACATGATTGATGGAGATGTAGAGTGAAATTCCAGGTAGGTATGAATTCATAAAGATCCATAGATACAAGTTGGGGGATAGCTAGTCATCTAATATTGCTGAATACAAACTTTGTGATGGCAAATAAAGTTAATAAAGATGAAAAAATAGGTTGGGGTAAGACTACAAAGATCCTCTGTGTCAGGTAATTTATGTCTTACTGGTAATTTAAGTTTTATTCTATAGGAGGACCTCTGAAAGCTTTTGAGCAGGAGAGTATATGATCAGATCTGAACCTTAAGAGATTGTTTTGATAGCTAAATAAAGGATGGATTTGAAAGCAGAGTAAATTGATGCAGTAAGACCAATTAGGATAACCTCCTAATTCACTAAGTCACTTTAATAATCTCCCAGTTTGCACTCATTAGCCACTGGACAGGGATAATCAAATCATTAGGGTTCTCTGTGACAAGTACTGGTCACTACTTCACCCTCCCCCAAACCTTTCATCCCAAGGGAATCTCTTTTTTCAGCAGTGCCCAAAATGCATATATCCTGGGAGACTGTGAATTGGGGTAGTGATCCTGGCTAGACCCACATCTCCTAAGTATTTGGAGTTCACTTCTCTTTTCTGCAGTGTTATCTCAATAGTTATACATTTTTAATAATAATCCAGGAATTTAAATAGGATCACAGACAATTGCAGGCCCTACAAAGAGAAACTACCATCCCCTGGTGGGAAAGTAAAGAATTTTCTTAAAAGAAAACCACATAATTACAGAAACACAGAATTTCAGAACTTTATTTCAGTTAAATGTTTTAATATTGGACCATCTGGCCTTAGTATCTCAGAGGAGGAGAGGTCATAGATTAGAACCCTTCTGTATTGTAGCTAATGATGGATTATACACCAATCATGAATATTTCTGCATTTTAACATTTTGTGTTGTTTTTATTAATATGAACAATGCATTTTTCATTTGATACAGAAATTTATTTTCAGTTACTTAGTAGAATATGAAAAAGAACCTCAAGATAACAGAATATGCATTATAAAAACTATACCTGGGAGGCAAATTGAAGCAACCAAAACTGTATTTGATATTTTCAAAAGTAATCCTACTTTCTACCTTGACTTTTCTATTCCCTAAAAAACACAAAATCATTAATTCAAATAAAGCATATCTAATAACACATGAGACAAGCCCTTGAAATGAAACTTTTTCAAATTTCAATAACACTAAATTTAATACTCCCACCCTGGATCTATTAAACAGTAGAATATATATTTTTCATTGTCATAAGATAAAGTAACAATTGAAGGGTATTTTGTCATGGGTGGTCAGATAGTATATTGATACCTTTCTTCATCAGATGTACTTTGAATTGAAGTAGACCAGAATTCGGCTTAGCTACTAGTTTTATGCATATACGCAGCTAGGATCTATTTCTAAATGAAATCACTTAATTAGATCAATTTATCTAGAGAGAAGCAGCAAAGTGGAACAGTGAACAGAGGATGGAATTCAGAGTCAGCAAGACTTGAGTTCAAATGTGACTTCAGACACTTAGTTGCTGTGTGACCTTGCTCACTAAACCTCTATCTGTTCCAGTTGACTCATCTATAAACTGGGAGTGATACTAGCATCTACCTCACAAGGTGGTTGGAGGATAAAATGAGATGATATTTATAAAGTGCTTAGGATGGTGTCTGGCAAGGGGTACTTAATAATGTTTGCTCTTTCTGTTTGCCTCAGTTTCTATAAGGATATTGAGATGAGAGAAAAGTCATAAATGTAGCAATAGTCAATATTTTCAACGGTTTCCCAAATCTTGTCATTTCTACCTCCAAAACATCTCTAATCACCCAACCTTTCTCTCTAGTCATATAATTGCAAGAATAGTTAATGCTCATCATATTTCCTAATCGGTGTCCCTGGTTCAAGTCTCTCTTACACTCAGTTCATAATATACGTTGTTATGCTGATTTTTATTAAATGTAGACCTAACCATATCAAACCCCTATTCAGTGTCTCCCTTTAAGATAAAATATAAAATAACACCTTTGCTTATCTTTTTAAGGACCTTTCCTACCTGTCCCCAATTGATTGTTCCAGTCTCATTAAACATGAATTCTCTTCCCACACTTTGTATCCAGACAAACTAGCCTGTTCTCCATTCTTTACACATAACACTCTGTCTCCCATCTCTGTGCCTTTTTACTGACCATCCTCAGGTAGTTCTCCTCATATCATAGAATCCCTTCTCTTCCTTCCATACACACAACTCAGACTTCTACATGAAGTCTTGTTTGATGCTTCTAAGTGATAAAGCCATCTCTACTTAACTACCTTAAGTTTAACTACTTTGCATTTATTCTCTTTATATGCATTCTGTTTATACCTGTCCACTGTCTTCCCCTGTAAGAAAGGATTGTTTCATTTTCATTTGTTTCTGTTTGTATCCACGAACATAGTGTCACTTAATAAATTATTCTTAATTAAACTGATTCATTGTAACCCTTTACATTGACTTTTTAAAGCTAGCAATTCCATTTATGTTTCCCCCCAATTATTTGGTCTCTTTCAGTTATGTTCAAAACGTCTTCTTATTTGTGTTGCCCCCAGTATAGATTTCTGTGTGCCTGAGGCAGTTGCTCTTCATGCCTTTGTCACACTGAACGCCATTTCCTTATGTTCTTATTTTTGTTGTTCAGTCATTTCAGACTTTTCATGATTCCATTTAGGATTTTCTTGGCAAAGCTACTGAAATGGTTTCCCACTTACATCTCCAGTTCATTTTACAGATAAAGAACTGAGGCAAAGAGGATTAAGAGACTTGTCCAGGGTCACACAAATAATACATTTCTGAAGCCAGATTGAAGATAAATTTTCCTAACTCCAGGCCTGGTACATAAGCCACTGTACCACCAGCTGCTCATAAGAAACTGAATTGTTAAAGTCTAAAATGTAATATTTCCACTGCCATGAAAGTTAGAAATAGTCCAATATTGAAATGCCAAAAGACAAGGACTCAACAATTAAATTGATGTATATAAATAGCATAAAAACAAGCAACTCACTTAACTTCAGTTTCCTCAGTTGTAAAATGAGCATAATAATAGTACCTCCTTCAAGGGTGTGTTGTGAGGATTAAATATATACATATACACATATATACACACACACACACACACACACACACACACACACACACACATATATATATAATTGTAAAGCACTTAGCATAGTGCTTGAAACATAGTAGGTGCTTAATAAATTCTTCTTCCTTTTACTCTCCTGCTCCTCTTTACTCTGCCCAATTTTACTATTTGTATCTACCACTTCCTACTACAATTTCTGAAAAAGCAGACGTATCTACACAAGACTATGGGAAAATCTGTATTTTTCTCTTTTTTTCCTTTTTGTTCTTTTGTTACCCCCCTCAGTAGCTACACAGGCAAAAAAAAGTCAGTATTTGCCAAATAATCCTCTGAGGATGAACCTTCTGCACACTTAACTAAGCTTGACATCAGCTAGCAGATACAGTCTGAATCTAGAACTTTGTTCAACCAAATAAAATTAAAAGCAATGGATATTCCTTATTCCCTATAACTAAAGCCAGGCCAATTTTCTTCTATTTGATAATAAGTCAGGCAGGACCTTAGCTAAAGATATACTCTAAAATGTAATTTTGGCAGGTGGGAAAAGAAACCTGTAAGAAAGGCTCTGGCCTACTATAGAAGCAATTAAATGGCTAATATGCCATTGTCATTATTATTAATAACAATGATAACCTATATATACACCATTGCCTATAAATCGGAAGTACTTTGAACGAAAAGGCTCTCATAATTGTGATTGTCATCATAAAACCACTATAACAATAATAATAACAATTGTTATTATAGGCCTGCCTACTGCATAGATCAGAGGTTCTGGGAAATGGAAGAAAAGAAAAAAACACAGACTACTTCTAAGAATCTCTCCTTGACAAATTTAAAAAGATAATAATAAAATGATACTAAATATGAACTCTTTTCTCTCTTCCAGAAAGAACATCTATACGCAGAGAGCATAAGCAGTGTTGTTCCTACAGTTCAAAGGTGAAGATCGTTGAAGGCAATGATCTTCAATATAACTGAAGAGACTGATGTATGACCTTTGCTTTCCAAATCAAGTGCATTTATAATCTGCCCTGAGTCTGCATCCATATTCAGAAGTGTCTATCTGTGGCAATCCTTGGCCCTGTCCCTGAGGTTTTGTTTTTTTTTTTTTTTTGCTTTTTGTTTTTGTTTTTGTTTTTGTTTTAATGCATAGTAGACTATTCAATCACTGCAGACTCAGAGGAAAAAACCTTCTGCCAGCAGCTGTCCAAAACTTTCCAGGTTTGACCAGGTATTAAAAACCATTACTCTTGCCCCTGCCCTAACGTTTGCCCTCCTTTGGTTTGCCAGGGCAGACACCAGCATGCCAGAAAGCCATGGTGTTTGAGTTTCATTCAGTATGGCTAGGCAGTATACAAACTGGGGATGTTCCTCCCCAAACAGTCATTAATCATCCAAAGCCTTTATTACAGCATTAAAAATATAACAACAGTAAGTAATGCTACTGAGTTATGACATCCTTTTTATTTTTTCCTGAGCAATCAATCCTTCTTCCCCCTTCCCCTCACATATAACTGTAGGGGGGGGGGAGAGGTAATTTGGAGATGGGGGGAGAGGAAAGACAAAGATAAACCCCATACAAGTTTCACCTCACTAACCACTTAATTGGTGTCACCCCCCGGGTTGAAATGTTGCAACACCCTACAACCATTTATGACAGGAAGTGAAAAATTCCATATCCAATTGGAACTACGGGGATAATTTAAGGAAGCAAAATGCAATTATCCAATTAGGAATTTAGCCAGAACAGCAAGGTTAATCCCCCTTAGTCCTTTGAAAAGAGCCCATGGGATCTTTAATGACGACAAGGGGTCAAGACCGGTGTTTTACAACTCTGGCCAAAAAATTATTCAGACTTGTCCCTTGCTCATTCAGGGAAAAAAAAACAAAACAGACAGACTGAAGCTGAAAGACAGTAAACTTGAAGGAAAATCTTTCCATGCATTCAAGATTTTTCAAGATAGTCGGTTCTATCTCATTCTATGCTACAAATTTAAAAGATCTTCTTCTTCAAGAGAAAGGCAAGAATTTAGATTAATTTTGATCACGGATGGCATGGCACACTTCTCTACGTGAGAAAGAGGAGCATGGCATTGAATGCTGACTCAGAGGTTTGGAATGTTGTACCGTTCCCTGGCTCCTCTCCAGATTTTCTGGTAAACTCTGCCAGCTTGGCAAGCTAGGGAATTTGCTATGGCAATTTTTCAAGTGGGGAAGGAATAGTCCAAGGAGAGATTGTTTCTACATTTAAACTATCCAAAACTACAGGTGCCTCATAGCAAGCAGTCTGGCCCAGTAGAGAAAAGGGTCTCTTATTCAATAGAGACTAGGGATCATATTTGCAAGATCTTCTTGTGTTATATCAGATACTATAGAACCCTCATTCCAAAGCTCTGGCCAAATTAAGTAATGAATTTCAGGTTGCAGTCTGGGTGGTATAAGATGTGGGCCTTCCTTATATCATCAGCCAGCAGAAGTTCATGGGACTTTCTAATAGGCAGAGAGTAAAATCATGATTATTTAGTAGGGCAGTGGATTTTCTTTGGATCTTATTCGATACAGGATTGCTAGACAAAGCCATTTGTATTTTAATACACAATCGTCTAAGTAGAAACACACATGCACTCTCACACACAGAGAGAGACACACACAATTTGGTAACCAAATGTGATCTCTAATGAATTTGGAGCAAAATGGAGACTATTATGTTAATTTTGAACTCAGTAGTTCTACATTTTTTAGCAGTTCTTGGTTCAACTTCTGATTGAGAAGCAACCAGTAAAATGGCGTTAAAATACTGTCTGGTGTTCTGAAAGGACTGTTTGTTCACTTAAAAGTCCTGTCTTTGAGGTTCAGAGAAATGATCTAATCTAATTGGTCACAGGCAAAAATCCAACTAAGGTATCAAAGCAGAATTTATATTGTTTGTGTTTGTTATTTGCCTTTGTAAATCAGCAGAATTCTGTGAGTGCATATTAATGTCTCATAACCTAATTAGTTTTATGGCATTACCATTTATATAACACCTTTAAAATAGTATTACATTAGGAAAAAGAAATAAATCAAACAACTGCAACCCTCCCGAAACTTAAACATTTTTAAGGCATGAAGCATAAAATAGGTGGAAGCAATATACATTTTAGTCTGCTATCAAAGAGATATTATTGTTGACCTGAGCTTTTTTATTCCCCTTCCTCAAGATGGCAAAATCATTTTTACTACGATAAATTGCAAACACCTAAACAATGCTGTCGTTCTCCTGAAAAAAAGCAATTTTAAGGACTATATACAGTAGAAGGCAAGTTGCAGCAGTTTGCACATTATTGCATACCTCAGAGTTAAATTGGTCCTGATAATAAAAGACTGATAATAAAAATAATTTACTACTTAAAATACACAGATATTTTTTATTGGAGAATAAATAGCTGCACTTGGCCAATGAAAATGAAAGTGCCTTCTTTAGGCACTGACTCCTCACTGAAAATGTTTGACTGAAAAATATGTTGATGCTACAGGATGGAAAGGGATAAGAACTAGACCTGTGACTTCATTTGGTATAGGAAACTCCCAAATGAACAAACTCCCTCTCCCAATGCAGGTCAGCAATTTTTCTACAATTTATAGTGTGGGGCACTGAGAGATTAAGGTACTGACCCAGGATCACACAGAGCCAGCATGTGTCAGAGGTGAAACTTGAACCCAAAGACCTTCCTGGTGCTCTAAGATGATACAATTAAATGCTTCCTAAGTGAGGAAAAGCTAGCTTTCTAATATTCCCATGATCAGTAAGAGGAGGTATTGTGTAATTGACAGTGTGCTGGCCATGGAATCCGAAAATGAGTGTTTGAATCTTGCTACAGGTAATTATTGGCTAAGTGGTCCTGCATAACTTACTTGACATTTTTTGAGTTTAAGTTTCCTCATCTTTAAAGTAGGGATAATTAATAGCACCTGCCTTGGGTCTTTGTAAGGATTGAGACAATGAACATAAAGTGCTTTGCAAACATTAAAACCTATATAAATTTGAGCCATCATCAGTTAGTTTCAAAAGAAGATAAATCAACAGAAATTTTCTTAGACATGTAAGTCATTTATTACAATCCCTGATTTAAGCCTGTAGATTTCTACCATTTTTTAAAAAGCACATATGCTTGTTTCTTCTCTTTTTGAAGATTTTTTTAAGGCCAAACATTCCAAAAGATCCCTCAATAGTCCATTCCAGATTTTTACCACTTTCATAGTCATGGAGAACTAATTGGCATCCTTCTATTCAAGGTTTCCCAAAATCCATAGTGCAGTTTTAATACATAAAACTTAAGACTTTTGGAACATCCTGGAGTTAAAAAGAATATGCCCCTGGCCTTAATTTTCTTTCTTACTGGTAAAAAAAAAATGCTATGACATATAAAAAATGCTTGTCCCTTACATTCTTCTGGACTATCTTCTGGAATATTTTCACAGGAATGTCCTAACTACTTGCCAGCATAGAATAGTAGTCAGCCTGCTGGACATAGAAGCAGGAAAACCTGAGATTAAATCCCATTTCTAAAGCTTGCTTTGTGGCCATGAGCAAATTTCTTTGAGCTTCTATCCTTATCTCTAAAATGGGAACAATAATACTTGTAACATCTATCTCTTAGGACTCTAGTGAGAGTGAAATAAGATAATGACTATTGAGTGCTTTGTAGAGCTTAAAGTGATATATTAACGTCTAAACAAGATATCCTTTTTTCTTAAGTGTTATGACCCAAATTAAATCTAGTAAAGGGCTAGCTAAAACAACATATAATATGGTGTAAATATTGCTTTTTGTTGTTTTGACCCATTTATATCCCACTCTATTTTCTTCCATCATAAGAATAACTGTTCTTTATCCAATTCAAACCATGCATGTTAGTCTAGAAAGAATGTGATGAATCAGATATCAGACTAGAGTAGCAGCTCTGGCAGTGATGGCTTCCTGCTCAGGAGTGGTGTGGCTATTGCCTGTTTATCCTCATCAGTCAGGGTCATAGATGGAGCTAACAATAGCAGAGAAAGACTGGGTGAAGTGCAAAAAGTCTGTAGTAGTTGTCAAAAGATTAGTGTGTGTGTGTGTTTGTGGGGGGAACAGCTGTATAGCTCAGTGGATTGAGAGCCAGGCCTAGAGACAGGAGGTCCTAGGTTCAAATTTGACCTCAGACACTTCCCAGCTGTGTGACCTTGGGCAAGTCACTTGACCCCCATTGCTTAGCCCTTACCACTCTTCAGTCTTGGAGCCAATACACAGTATTGACTCCAAGATGGAAGGTAAGGTTTTAAAAAAGAAAAAGATTAGTGTATTTGAAGTCTGGTAGAGGCATAAACACATACTCAGAGCAGTCATAGGTGCTGAGGATGGCTGATAAAGGGTGCTAGAAGAATGTGGAAAGGAGCAAGGCTGTATTTTATGGATACATGAAAGAGTATTGTGTCATAGCCAGTGGTGTGGTCAAGAATATTTGCCTGGGCAGTTTGTCATGGTGGTAAAGACTGACAAAGAGCCAGATCTCCCCAATCCAAATTATAATGGGAACCCAGATTTTGATACCATCCCCTAGTAGCAATGTGGAAGATGTATTTCTATAGGACATAATATCTTTTGGAACTCCTAGGATGAAGAGTTTTATGCATTTTGGCTGCACTTTCTCAACTCCTACAGCAAGCATGTATTGATAGACTTTTTGGATCAGAGGTGACTTCTGACTCCAAGTTTCTATCCTTGTAGGAGGAGAAGTGCTTCTTTCCCACTTTGTACTAATAAAGTTTTTTCAGAGCATATTCTTGAGAACTTTGTGCATCAGAACCATATAATGACCATCTGGAAATGTATTGAAATACAGGTAATTGGCCTAGCTTTCTGGAGTTTTATTAAAAAGATCATTTAGGATATGGGTATATTTTAGACCAGTGATGGGCAAACTTTTTAAAGAGGGGGCCAAAGAAAAGGAAATGCTCATCTGTCATTCTATTTCTAAGGCAACTCTTTTGAAGTTTCATTGTATTGTATCCTACTCATTGTATTCATCACATTAGGAATAATGTCCAGTGGCCGGATAGAACTTTTCAGGCCCCCCCCCCCAATCTGGCCCCCAGAGCCGTAGTTTTCCCATCACTGTCTTAGACAAATTATAGGATAAAGCTTGTTGAACCAACCTACAGCCAAGGAATCAATCAGGCAGAGACACTCATAATGTGCTGTTGGTGGAGCTGTTAACTGGAGCAACCTTTTTGCAAAGCAATTTGAAATTATGCAAATATAATACCAATGTCTATACCAGAAATTCTCATATCATAATATAAGACAATGAAGTTAATGACAAAAAATAAGAAGAAATCTCATGTACAACAAAAATTTCATAACAATACTCTCTGTTGTAGCAAAGAACCAGAAAGAAAGTACCTATCTACATACTGGGAAATGACTAAACAAATTATGGTACATGGTGAAATGCAATATTTCTATGCTATGAGAAACTATGAATAAGCTGTTGATAGAGAACCATTTAAAGACTCATGAACAGATGCATATTGAAGTAAGTGAAAATAGGAGAGCAATATAGACAATTATGACAATAATGTAAAGAGAACAATCAACAAAACAATTAAACAGAAGGTTGTAAAACTATAATGACCAGGCATGGCTCCAAGAGATAGGAGAAAATTTCTTCCCTGCCTCCTTTGCAAAGGTAGGAAACTATGGGCATGGAAAACCATATTGAAAATCACACTTTTCAAATATGTTGTTTAGTTTTGATGATTTTCTCCCTTTATTACTCTTTATAATAACAAGATGACTACCAGGGAGTGTATGGAGGGAGAAATAGTAGAAATATATATTTTATGAAAATAAGAGTAATGAATGAAAATGCATTTTAAAATCAATCTCCACTCTGAGAGAAAGGAGAAAGAGGGAGAGAAAGAAGACAAAATGCTGAAAAGGACTCCTACTTTAACTTTTCATCTACCTACCATCACATTGGCTTTGATTTGTATCTCTTCTTCACAAAGACTTGGTTTTGCAACATTTTCTTCAATAGACCAGATTTTTTTTCCTACAAATTTTTAATGTCTATTTCCCCCCTATATTTGGTGATATTATCACTTGTTATTTTCTTGCACTCATCCCAACTGAATTTTATCCTGGCTTACTACAACTTTTGTCCCCTTGTTCCTCCCAAAAATTATTTCAAAATTTTATTTTTTTCTTACAAGATATTAGTAACCAAAATAACTTAGTCACATCTAAAATTTTAATGCACGTATTTTTGATTTATACATTGTATTTAAAATAACTAAAGTTCCAACATCAATATATAGGTTTTTTTAAGACTAAACCAGGTCATAACTCTTTGCAACTAGTGCACAGATGCAGAATGCAGTCTGACTCAAAGGTGAGCATATAGTGGACTTTCAATAAACACTGAGAGCCAAAGGTATGTCAGCATATCCACTCCAGGGTCTACACATGACCATGTTTAGAAATTTAAGATATTAGAGATTCAATAGCCATTATGGATCATCTGTTTGGTCCAGATTCATTAATTTTATTTACTTGAATATGATTAATATTTTCAAATTTCTTAAAAGGTGTGTTGAAGTTAGAAGGCAAAAGCTAGAAGTCAGTGTGATATATAAATAAAAGACATCAAAAAAACTTTCTTTAACCACACTGTGATCATAGTTTATAATTTCATTTCCACTTTTTAAAACCTGAATTTTGGGATAATTTCTGTTCTTCACTAAATACTTCTGAAATTAGCCTTCCTAAACTTAGTAGAAATAATTACTTTTAAATACTATTTTTTTGGTTAAAAACATGTCAAAAACTACAATCATACCTTTCAGAATTGAAGATATATAGCAAGTCTTTTCTCAAATGTTACCTATAGAGTTACAGTACTCTTAACTTTTAATTAGTTTTCCAAACATACCATACTCTTCCCCATTTCCAAACTGATTCATATCTGATTACTGCAGTCCATCACAGGTCACATCAAGGTTGCTCCTGTTTAAATTTCTCTGTTCTCTCCTAGATGAAGAGGTCCTTGATGCTACTATATTTCTCAAATTTCTCTAGAATGCCAGCATTAGAGGGGAAATCATTAATGCTTTTTTCCCTAAGATTCTAAAATATCATGAAAATAAGAAATGCTTAGGTTTTAAATAACAGCATGGTTTTCTAGGCACTTAAATGGAAAGAATAACCAGGTCTAATAGCAGCGAAAAGATATCCAAACTTCTTTCTCAGGAATGAAAGACGAACATTGAATGTATAGAAATGCTTTTTTCCCCTATGTACTAAGTAGATATTCTAATTTCCTTTTATAAGCTATGATTTTTTGTTTATGATACTGCCCAAGACAAAAATGTGTAGGTCTCTAGTTGGCTTAAATACCCTGATTTTTAAGAGTTATCTAATCTGCTGTTTTCTATGGAAGTTATGAATGAATTAAATGGCATAAGCAGAGAGGGACTATATTTGGAGTCAGAGGGTATCATAGAAGTCATTTAGTTCAAAATTCTCACATTATGAATGAGGAAACAAAGGGCTAAAAAGATTGAAGGAGTTTTCTAAAGTCCCACTAAAGAGTAGAGCCAAGATTTGAACCCTTATGGTCTGATTATAAATCCAGTGTACTTTTTTATGTTTTTTTTTAAACCCATACCTTTCACCTTAGAATCAATGTTCTGTATTGGTTCCAAGGCAGAAGACAGGGAAGGATTAGGTAATAGGGGTTAAGTGACTTACTCAAGGTCATACAGCTTGGTAATATATGAAGTCAGATTTGAACCTAGGACTTCTTTATACTTGGCATTCAATCCACTGAGCCACCTAGCTACCCCTCATTGTACTTTTCTATCTCTTCTCCCTCCTGGATTGGAATCAATTTAGCATCTTTTCTACTCCATTAGATTGTGAACTCCTTAAGAAGAGAGTCAATCTTTCGTCTTTGAATGGGGGTAGGATAGGAGGTGTCCCCAAGATCTTAGTATAGTGTCTTAAATATAGAAGACACTTAAATGCTTGTTACCTTAAATCAACTTTTCTATATCTATTGCCAGCTATTCCATGAAACCCTCTCTGTTGTCATTCTCTCACATGATCTTTACATCTGTTATCAAAGCACTAATTATATACTTATGATTAATTATCCAACTCTCATCTGAGGTTCCAACAAGCTATAGCATGCACAGTAGCCACACCCCAGTAAAACGATCTCACTAGATGAATTAAACCAGATTGAAAGAACCAATAGGCTTAAAAGCAGTCAGCAAGTTAGGGAGATGTCTGCCCCAATTATCTGATGACTTCAGTAGGCAGAATGGCAAGAGGAGAACAATCTGTTCCAATGGACATGAAAGCTGCTAAACAGGTGTTTTGGAGTGCTTAGAGCTAGGTTAGACATTGAATATGCCAAGGTCATCCACTGCATCATAGGTCATGGTCAATCATCCTGACTTTTGTCTTGCCTATGGACTTTGACAGCTCTGAGGCAGTGAGGCTGATGAATTTGTGCAACTCTGCCTAATTTAAATCCAATTCAAGACATCACCCTTCATTCACTATTTTATATGATCATGATGTTTTCGGTCCTCTTCAAAAATGGACAGACAAGAACATTTATATAAGAGCTTCTACTTTACTTATCTGTGCACTTTACTTATCATCTCATTAGACTGTAAATTCCTTGAGGACAAAGAGGGATTTTATCATGCTTTAGAAAAAAATTCCATCTTGCCCATCTTGTGGGATTGAACTCTTGTCCATGTTCTCCCAAATTTTTCAGAGGAGGTCTGTCGCATGTGCTGTAAGTCTTCCTCATTCTCTCCTGACATTGTGAGGGTACCAGAGGAGCACTCTGGCTAGCTATCTATCATCTGTCATTATTCCAACATGATCAGCTTACCTTCTTTCCCTAGAAAATAAGTCCTTGGTGATTTTTTAAACTCTTATTCCTAGAAGTCTGACTACATGTTCTAGTAAGCTCACACCTACCACATGCCTTTCCATTATCCTTTGTGTTATGTTCATTTTGATTTTTTGGAAGAAGCAATATTACATTTTTTCACCCCTATACTGCAACACAGGTAGAATGTTAGTATTAAAAATATGGGCCTTTGCTTTTATGGGAAATGTGGTAAGTAAAGGATTTTTGAAATTTCCTGAAATTTATCTAGCCTACTCTTTTCCTTTTCAATTCTGGCCTCACCTCCTTGTTTATCTGTACTTTTCCCCCCACTACACTATCAAATAAGTTCTAAGGAATTCATCTAAATGTATTTTGAAATCTGAGCAAATGACAATTTTTATCTCCTTAGTCTCTTCTCTTTAGATGTACAGGACATATTTATTTGAGTGATTACAAATCTTTTCCAGAAAATTCTGTAATTTTAAGGTTTAATGCATTCAATACAATATCTTCCAAAAATTGGAGAATATAGAGGATCTCACCATACACAAGGGAATTCCTCTTTGGTTTTCACTCTGTGTGATCTCCTCTGACTCAGTGACAAATATCTTTGCTAAGTGTATCAGTCTTCTTGATTTAATCCTCATATGATGTTAATTGCCAGAGAATTGTTGAATAGGGTAATATTTATTATTAAATCTTCCAGTAGATTTTGGAATAGTTTTTATTTCTGATTGGGAGGCATCCTGTTGTAAAGAAGCCTGAGATATGGCCCTTTGTTTTTCTTGAATTATTTTTTTTGGGGGGGAGGGTGGGGAATCAAACAATAAAAACAGTATGATCTGCATTTTTCAGTTAATTGTAAAATGGTAAAAATGTGGACTATTTTTTAACATTGCTAGCCAAAGTCTGCATATTCCCTACTGACATCTTCATTGAAGATGCCCTTGATTTGTTTACGAATGAATGTCATAAAGACATTGGTATAAATGGAAAACCATGCATAGTACTTATCAAAGTGCTCTTGGTTGCCCTACTGGTTTTAGTATTACTAAGACTTGAGACTTTTAAAAATACTTTTGGTAGTTATATCTCCTTCAGATATCTGGAATATCAATCTTGTAACACCTTTACAATTGTATCACATCAAGAATAGATCTACTGTTTACCTGCTTAGTCCCCATCTTTACTCTTTTCAGATGAATCTTTGCTTTGGCCACAAGCACACCTTATGATATGAAGTTAGTTCAAGTATAAGTAGTTCCACTGCCCTTGGAGAGAACAATTTTTAACAAGGGTTTTTGAAATCCTTTCCACTTTTTCTTTGGTAGATAGCCCTCCTCACATTTTCATCCTTAAATGCCCTTGGAATGACTTGGCTTAGTTTGATCTTTGCAATGCCTTCTTTGAACTGGTTTTACTCTTCACTGCTCTTTCTGCCTTACAAGATATATGTCACAGGTGCTCATCATGCTTCTTCATAACATTTTACAAATGGTTTTTTTTTACCTTATATTACCTTTGGCAGCCATTTCGATTTATCAGGTTTAATGTTTGTTAACCAAACCACTTTCTGGATCATTTGGTTTCCTCATAGTGGAAATTAATTTATATTAGTTAAATATAATTTGTAATATATGATACCATATATGAATAATTACAGGAAATGTAATAGTGTTTTTTTTTTCAGGGCATTATACAAATATTATCTCCTTTTATACTGACAAACACTCTAAGAGGTAGGTGTTATTATTATCCCCATTATAAGGATGAAGAAAATATGGCACAGAGAAGTCATTACATTCTAATGTAAAGTTAATATGTGTCCAAGATCTGGTATTCTGCCCACTTTGTAACCTGTCATCCAAATATTATGATTATATTAGATGTTTAATAAATCCTTATTGAATATGTGAATGATCAATGATAAAAAACAAAAATTGCAAATTTTAAAAATATTCTTATTCAATCACTCCCTCCCCGCCTCACACCATAGAAGGCATAATCTAGTAAAATATATAGATTATGTCTTTCATGTTTCCACATCTCAGTTCATTTTCTCGAGGTAACCATTCACAGGTTAGTCTTCAAAAATTAAATCTCTAGCTGTATACAGTGCTCTCGGTTCTATTCATTTTACTCTTCATTATCTCATGTAATTCTAATTTTTTTAAGAATTAATCTGTTCTTCAATTCTTATAGCACAGTATTCCATCACAATCATATGACATAATTTGCTTAACTGATGGATTTCCCCTTGATTTCTAGTTTTTTACCACCACAAAAACAGCTGCTATAAATATTTTCCCTTTTCCCCAGACCTCCTTGTGAAATAGAACCAGTAATATCCTTGCTGGGTCTAAGGATATACACAGCTATCTGGGCATGAATCTAAATTGCTCTACAAAATGGTCAGATCAGTTTACAGTTCCACCAACAATGTATTAGTGTCCCTACTTTCCCACATCCCCTCCAACTTTTGTCTTTTTGCCCTTTTTCTATTTTAAAATTTCTATTTATTTGATGAATGTAAGATGATACCTCATAATTGTTTGGGTTTGCATTTCAAAAAAATATATAATTTTTATTTATTTACTGACTGTTCAGAAATATAAGCTTCAAACATATCAAAATTAGTATATAAAACTCAAGTGACTTCTCTCTAAAACTGACAGGATTTGAAGATGAAAATAAGTTAGTGTGATCTAGGGCAACCATATTTTTTTACAGATGCAGGGCCTGAGATATTCAGTGACTGAGATAGGTTCAATGATTTGCCCCAAACCACGTAGCTAGGTAATGAAAGAGATGAACTAGAACTTATTTCTCCAGACTCCCATATCAGTACTCTTTCTCTTTCCATTTCTGGTTACAATCAATTGTTCTTGTTATTCATTCTTTGTTTCCCCCCCCCAAAAAAAAAATCATTACCTTCTGCCTTAGAATTAATACTGTATATTGGCCCCAAGGCAGAAGAGCAGTAAGAGCAAGGCAATGGTGGATAAGTGACTAAACAAAGAATTGATGGAAAGTATATTTGAACCCAGGACTTCCTGTCCATTTCTAAGTCTGGCTCTTACTCAACTTAGTCACTCATCTGCTCCCAGTAAAATATCATCTTAAAATTTGAGAAAAATCTAGGGAATTCTTCTTTGATTTTTATTGTGTTATTTCCTTTGTCATTGTAAAAACATCTTTGGTAAGTGTCCACCTACTTATTTTAGGTCTTTCCTAATTTTTAATATCAGAACAGGGTAATTTCTACTAAGACATTGAAAGAATTTTTATTCATGGTAGGGAAACACCCTGTTATAAATGAAATGGTGAGTTGACATTTTGTTCTACTGAATCATTTTGTTTTGTGTAATCAAAAAATAATAAATACAATTGGATATATATTTTAATAACCTGTCATTAGCTTAAATTCAAAACTTGCAATGAAAACAATTTCAAATAGATTGTAAATTGTGACAATTTAAAATAGGCTTTGTACTTGCAATATTTTCTAAAATCATTTGCATTGTGGTACAATCGAAAGTAAAAGACTTTTCTCCTAGCAGCAATGCTAGCAATCCAGGACAACCAGGGGAACTTATGAGAAAGAACACTATCCACATCCAGAGAAAGAACTGGGGGAGCAGAAACACAGAAGGAAAACATATGATCGATCACATGGTTCAATGGGGATATGATTAGGTTTTTGATGTTAAAAGATCACTCTACTGCAAATATGAATAACATAGAAATAGATTTTGAACAATGATACATGTCTAAACCAGTAGAATTGCTTGTCAGCTTTGGGAGGGGATAGAAAGAGGGATGGGAAAAATCATGAATCATGTAACCATGGAAAAAGTGTTCTAAATAAATAAAATCATTTGAACTACTTTTCTTTACCCGTACCTAGCTTGTAAAGATTCCTATCATTATTCCCTCATAGAGATGAAGAATCTGACACAGGGAGGTTGATGGAACCTAACCAAGATTATATGGTAAATAAACAGGAGAGCTAGAATTACAGGCTCCAGTGTGCTTGCTTTTCAGATAGCTTTAGTAATAAACTTCCATCTATTATATATTCTTCTATGTCAGTTGTATAGTTCCTTAAATAAATAAAATCATATAGGAATCTGTTCTTACATAAAGATCATATAAATATGGAATATTTTCATCAACCATTGAATCAAATGGGTCAGTGACTGAATGTATAAAACAATGTCTAAAGTAGATCAGTGAAGTCATTGAGAAAACAGCAATCCTATAAATCAGCCAATGGGATTAGCAGAAAATTGTGTTTGTCACAGTTATGAACGCCAATAGATGTAAGCTTTGGTGTCTGTGAGTTGCATACCACTTTCTGAGTGGTGTGATCATTAGAATCTCACCACCTCTATTATCTTAAAAATGACCAAAATATGTGCCACCTTGCCATCGAGTAAATCATATCATTATTTTTGCTGTAATTTATGAGTTAAGATTTACAATGTCAGAAGAAAAGAGGAGAAATGGGTTTACAATAAGAGAAGAAGTTTTTCAAGAAAACAGTAGCCACATTCTAGGAACCAAAGAATTCTGGATTCTGGAACACAGATAAGGGATAAAGAGTGAACACAAATGGTTAGCTCTTGGACTTCCTATCTCTTGAGCTCTCTGGGGCTTGGACTTCTCTCTTCAGCTAAGGAGGTTTGACTTCCTGTCCCCTGGAGCTGAATATACTCATCTCTGTTGTTCCTGACTGAAGAAACCCTTCCTTGCTTTTAAAATAAACTGTTCCTATATATTGAAAGTGATCCTGTCTACTCAGAAAATCTGTGACCAGCTAGCCTGAACAAACAGTCAGTGCCGATGAAGGCCAGAAGCCCACTGAGGCCTGGCCCAGCTAGGGTTGAACTCAGACATAAAGAGTTCACCCTGAAGATACTAGAAGATCTGTCACATCCTACAAGTCAATCTGGGAGGATTAAATGGTGACAGGGTAGCTAGTCAGGTTTGGGAATCTAGGCAGACAGGTTAGGGCTTAGGGGGCATCAAGATAAAGAAGATACCTTGTGAGGGGTTTTAGAAGGTGGGAGGCTAATGAGAATCTCTTAGAGTTAGGGAACCCCTATTCCTTAATCTTCCCCATTCATAATCTGTTGTTATCAAAATAAATCCCTGTCCTGTTTTTTACATCTTGTCTTGGAGATTGAAAAGCGCACTGGTCCAATGAGGGAAGCTCTGAGGCTTTCTTCACTGAGGGATACTGAGGAATCCAGTCAACCTCAGTAACTCATCAACACCATCCCTTTTAGGATCAAACAATTCAACAAAGACTCTTATTATTAGGTAAACACAATGTCAGGGAACAGTATCCCCCAGGGGCAATAAAAATAAAACAGATTTCCCTAGTATGATTCAGCTAAACAGGTTGGGATAGAGATGATTTTACAATCTTATCAAACCTTCTTCTCATAACAGTACAGGTTGTATGAATTTAATGAAAAAATCAAGAATTTGAGACAAGACAAAGAATTCTAAATACCTCCATCATACCCACCCACACCAATAATAATGGCCCAAGGCAAGAGGACACAAATGCAACATTGGTATTATATAGACTCTAATAGTCTCTTCTCCAAAAAATTTCTCCTAATTTTGCCAAAAGATTTAATTAAAGCAATTAAAGACAGTTTCATCTCAGCTACTCTATACTACAAAATTATGATGGACCCTTTCCTCTAACTGAGCACATAATTTTCCATTGACCAAATGAGAATGGGACACTATTGACCCATCCATTACTCTATTTCCACAGGGTAAGGGATTGGAATGTGTACTGCTATTATAAAAGGCCAACATTTGAGGAGGTAGATTGTGTCACATAGTGATTGTCAATATTCCTGGTAAGATGATCTTTTATCCAGGCCAAAATCCCTTATCTTAAAATCTTTAAATCATCCCCTGGTCCTAAGAAATGCTGTCCTGTGAATTAGTCCGGCCTTTGGTTTTTACTCACTTATATTCTAATTTGGACCTCATTCCTCTTTATTCTGTAAGGCAGGCTTTTATTATAAATCTATGACTGACCTAATCAACATATATTCCTTACTCATTGGGTATATATGAGAATAATTACTCATATGCCAATAGTCTCCTTACTTCCTAGCAACCCTAAGGGCCTCTATGGGGAAAATGTTAAAAATCTGATTAGTGGAAAGAGTTTTGGAGTTAGAAGACTTGGGTTGGAATCCCAACTTTGCTTCTTACTAATTGTGTGACCATGGCAACTCAATTCAACACTGGACCTCAGTTTCTTTAAGTGTAAAATCAAGGGTTTAAACTTTTACTTCTAAGATCCTATCCAATTCTAAATCTATGACTTCATGAACTCTTTCCCTAGTCAGGAGGTTTTGCATTAGCAAAATCTAGAGGAGAAACATATCTTCCATGCCTTGAATAATAGCATCCATATGCAACCAGGCAGCTGGGTATCAGCTCAGTGATGATCATCCCTTTAATTTCCAGTTCTTTGCTCCCAAAAAGAAAGGTGCTATAAGTATTTTAGAATATATATAATTTCTTTTTTTATTTTCCTTGAACACCTTAGGAAATAAACCTAATAGTGATATTGCTGAGTCAAAAGGTGTATATGGTTTTCTAACACTTTGAGCATGATTCCAGATTTTTCCTATGAATTTTCCCTAAATCCATTGTCCTATAGACTTAATGGCCTAGCAGAATATAGTAGAACAAAAGATCCAGTTCTCCAAATTGGGGAATGGCTAAACAATTTGTGGCACATAATTGTAATAGAATACTACTATACTTTAAGAAATAAGAAACAAGTTAATTTTGGAAAAACATGGGAAGCTATTCATGTAACCATGAAGAGTAAAATGAGCAGAAACAAGAAGACTATATATATATATATATATATATATATATCAACAGGAATATTGTTTGAAGAATGATTTATGTATATCAATGTCTAGAGAAAGAAATGATAAATAGAAATATTGACATAGTTTTATATATATATATGCCTTTTTTGTCAAATGATGTCTTTTGTTATGGAGAGGGGAGGGAAAGAGGGTGTTAATTATGTATTTAAATATAACAATTTTTTTTAATGCTAAGCAATGCTAAGGGGTTTTTCAGCTTATAACATCTATCCTCTTTTCTGTCTAAATTTTAATTCCTGAGTTTGAGAAAGGAGGAATTCTATAAATCACCCAATGGAATTAACAACAGATTATATTCATCAGAGTTAGAATTCCCTAAGAAAAAATCCACAGGGTCAGATGGATTCACAAGTGAATTCTATAAAACATTTAAAAAACAACTGATCCCAATACTCTACAAACCATTTGACAAAATAGGCAAAGGAGTCTTACAAAATTCTTTTTTGATACAAATATAGTACTGAATCCCAAGCCAGGAAGACCAAAAACAGAGAAGGGAAACTACAGACCAATGTCCTTAATGAACATAGGTACAAAAATATTATATAAAATACTAGCTAATAGCTATAGCAAGTTATCACAAGGATTATTCACTATGACCAAGTGGGATTTATACCAGGAATGCAATGATGATTTAATATTAGGAGAACCATCCACCTAATTGATCATATAAACAACCAAACTAGTAGAAATCACATAATTATCTCAATAGATGCAGAAAAAGCCTATGACAAAATACAATAGCCATTCTTATTGAAGACACTGGAAAATATAGGAATAAAAAGGACCTTTCCTCAAAATAAAACAATATTTATTTAAAACCATCAGCTAGTATCATCTTCAATGAGGATGAGTTAGATGCCTTCCCAAAGAGATCAGGAGTGAGTCGGGGATACCCATTATCACCGCTACTATTTAATATTGTCCTAGAAATGCTATCAGTAGCAATTAGAGAAGAAAAAAGATACTGAAGGCATCGAAGTTGGCATGAGGAAACTAAACTATCACTCTTTACAGATGACATGATGGTACATGTAGAGAGTCTAATAAAATCAACTAAAAAGTTGGTAGAAATAATTAATGACTTCAGCAGTTTTGCAGGGTACAAAATAAACCCATGTAAATCATAAAAATTCTTATGTTTCCAACAAAACCCAAAAGCAAGAGTTAGAAAGATAAACTCCATGTAAAATCACTCTAGACAAGATAAAATACCTGAAAATCTACTTGCCAAGACAAATTCAGAAATTATATGAACATAACTACAGAACACTCTTCACTGGTTCTGACTGGTTCCTTAAAATTTCTCCTTCAGTTTATTGAATTTCTTTTCAATAGGCAGCTGCTCTTAAAAGCCAAAGAAGTTGATATTCTGGATATAGACTTTAATAGAAAAAACTCATGAATATTATATGTGTTGTCTTTGTTGCTTCCCTTTTGTCCTATAGAAAAAGCAAATGTTGTAGTAGACATATTTGAGTTTATTTGGTCCATATTTTTATTCCCTAAGAATGTGGATCAAGTATCAGTATTGCTGAGAGTCATTGTAAAAAATGCTTTACTGATTTCAGGATTGGAGTACCAGAAGAAAACCTCCAGGAGCTGTTAATCAGATATTTTTATGAACTCAAAGTTTGAAACTGGTGGAATGGCAAAGGAAGGAAAGAAAGAGACTGATCATTACAATCTCTGAGTTATCTAACACTTTTATCTTTTGAGAGCAGGGAAGAAGACCAAGCAGACACTCCAGTGCATTAATTGGTTGTGTATGGGGAAGAGAACTCAGGGTGGAAATGGGTTGAACATACTAGTGGAAACAATGATGTGACTATATCTGAATAGGTGTGTGTGTGTGTGTGTGTGTGTGTGTGTGTGTGTGTGTGTGTGTGTGTGTGTGTGTGTTGGGGTAGAAGGTTTCATAAAGAAGATAAATCTCACCAACTAGTAGCAAAAAATGACTTGAGCCTATATTCCATAAAGAGAATGAGACTGTACCTTTTCCCCTGTAATACACAGCTTTTAGGTTACCTTTCTTAGACCTTATTCTTAATCATTTAATGCTGCCATCTTTATTTTAGACATTTTATTTCTGATGGTATGAAAAATATACTAATAATATTAACTGCCACAAGATAAAAATATTATTGATAGTTTTTCCTCTTCTCTATTGGCTAGTAGACAAGGGTATACCAGAAGATGTTTAATAATTTACTTTCTGGGGTAGAAAATGTATGTACAACACATTTGGAAGTTAATTGGTATTAATAATACTCTTTTTATCATTCTTATCAATCTAGAAAATAAAAAAAAGAATAAGTCAAGCTCTTACTTGTAGCATTTCAATTTCTAAGGCATAAATGCTCACATTAAAAACTGAACAATCAGCTCTCAGGAACTGGTTTCAACCTTGCTGCTGGAGCCTGCTGGCAATAAGAGTCTCTAATGCAGTCTACCATATTCTCCTTCCCTCAACTTTGTGGAGAAAACCACAAGAAGTTTGATTCTGTTTCAGCCAAATAAAAACTCTCCTGGGGGGAAAATATAGACAAACTCAACTTTATTCACACTTGTGAAGTAGCATTTTAGTACTGTCTTTAATTCAGTTCATCAAATATTTATCAATTATTTGATAACAAAAATTTATAATCATCACTTAAAGTAACAATAGAGAGATGAGCACTTTCACACCAAAAAAAGATGAAGAGCACTGATAGGTCATCTTAGAGTCCATGGTCAACAGGTAAAAAGCCTAGAAAATTTACTGCGACAGATATCTCTTCATGGAATGGGTATGTTTATTTTATTTTATTTGTAAGATCTTGTGAGGAAGATTAGTTACATAAGTGCTTACCTCCATGAGGAGACTATGAAATAAATGCAGAGTAGAATGAAAAGACTGTGCATGGACAATGTCCATGTGGACAGAGAAGCACTGTACATTTGAATGACTGAATGATGAAATTAGTTTGTGAAAACTACAGGGTTCATGATAACCATTTAGGAACAGATCATTACCACCAGAAACTACAGAAAGGTTATTCTAGGGAGCCTACACTTAATGATGAATGCAGATTATGCAAAGAAATGATGGAGACCCTGTAACACAACATTGTAGGAGCTATCCATTGTCATAAAAGGAACTGAAGGAATCTGAATGCAAATTGAAGTATACCATTTTTAACTTTATTTCCTCGATGAATTTTTCTCTACTAAAAATGACATTTATATTTCACAATATGACAAACATGGAAATATGTAGTGTGTGATAGATAACACATATACAACCTATATCATATTACCAACCATCTTGGGGAGGATGGTGGTGGGAGGTATAGTGAGAATCTGGATCAAAAAATAAGAAAATAATTATCAAAAATTGTATTGAAATGTTATCTGGGGGAAAAATTTAATTTCTTTTAAAACCTCACATTATTTTAGGTTATAAAAACTTAGTACCTACTTGCTACCTATTATTATGTGAATAATATTCTGAAGCTAGAATAATAATACATCTGAATATTTCTGACTTTCATGTGCCAAATCCCCATTCAAACTTAAAAATGTCCTGATGAATTCAAAAAATAAGTTGTACTGGAACCCAGTCATTAACGTTGCCCAAACTGTTGCCCCAAATTGCCCAGATGAAGTGATTAATAAGGAGTTAATAATATTTTAAATAAAAGTTTCCAACCCAGATACTTAAGCTGCTTGGAAAAAAAAAATCTTTCAGAATATATGGACCTGGGAGACAGATAAAAATCAAGTGGATGAAGGATAAGGTTTACATCATTCCTTTTCTACTACTGTAGATTTTATATTATATATATATGTATATATATATATAAATATATATATTTGATTGTCAAATATATATTTATATCATTCCTTTTTACTACTCTCATTGTATTGATTATGTTTTTATTGAGTCTAAGGGGTATTAGTTTATATCCTAATACTTTTATTCTACATTAAGAAAAAATTTTATCAATCTACTCAGTTGTACATGGAATTCTGAATATAAAAGAATAATAGCAAGATAGTGACAATATTTCTATCTAAATTCCACTGAAAAAGATCAGAAGAATATTAATGTAATGTTCTAAGGTTTTCAAAGTATTTTACAACCACAGTCTCACTGAAGCATAAGATAAAATCACATATTGTGATTTTCTATGTCCTGGAATTCTTAGAGATAACCCTGGGAAGAGGAAGAAATGAAGAAGATGGTGAAACTAAAAAATATAAAGGAAAGATATAAGCTATGGGTTGTGGGAATACTTGTGAGCAGTTTTGACTGGCTTAGCAGTGGAGTAACAGAATTAAAGAAGTCATGCACGAAAATAGTCTTTACCTTACTCTTTCTCTCTCCTCATTTATCACAAGCTATTGTTTGAGATATATATTTTCTAGCAGAAGAAAGTAAAATAGATAAAGAAGCTACAAGAGAGGAACAATCTCTTGAAATGAAAACAAAAGCAAAAACAAAAAACTGAATGGCTATCAAATTATTTTAGATTAAAGAAGTTTCATTTTTTTAACATAAAAACTTTCTTCTTCCCTCTGGATTCTAGAAATTAGAACTGGCTGGGACTCTGAAGTCATCTTGCCCAACTTCCTCATTTTGCAGATGAGTGACTAGAGGTAAGGCAGATTCAGTGACATGTCCATTGTCACAAATGTACTAAAAATAAAAGGGAGAATTTGAATCCAAACCAGGTGCTGGGACTGTGAAATCAGTGCCCCTTCTATCATACTATGCTCTTTGCATCCTTGGGAAGAAATTCATGCAATTGAATAGGAACTCCTTCCCTCCCCCTCATGTTTAAGGCAAAACAAGATATAGTATGAGACTTGGCTGAGTGATTAAAAGCTACCATCAGAAGATGGAGGTCAAGGAATGGTTAAAGCTTTTCTGATGGTATGAATTTTGCCCAGCTGCAAGCCTTCCGTGATTTAGTAACAGCATGCAGTAGTTGGTGGGTTCACCACAAAGTATTCAATATGAGGCCACCTAAAAGGCCAATCTATCACCTCCAGCTGGTGTATAATGTGCAAGAATAGTGGTTAACATAGAGGATTCCATCAACCCCTTCACTTTGTGCTCTGCAAGGCTTATATTGCTCCCCAGGCTGAATTATGACCTTTCTGGCAACTGCTTCTTTAATGCATAATACCAAATACCAGGGACATGATGCAAACACTCAGACACTTGCATACTTAATAATGTTAGGCCCAAGCAGGGCTTGTACCAAAAGCCAGCATACAAGGTTATCATTTAAAGTTTAAGTCATGGACCTTCCTGAGCAATGGGTGTAATAATCCATGTCATCTTCACATCTTTAGTTATAAAGAAAGGTTAGTGGTACCATAATGTAGCATCTGTGGAGGAAGCATAAGCAATGCCCTAATTATTTCATATGTTGTTTTAAAAATGGATTTTTCCTTTCTGAATCAGAACAAGGAATTAGATTTAGCTAGAAGTTTTGTAAAAAGGAATAAAAAATAAAAGTTTAGTGTCGATCCCTACCATCACCATATGAAACATTTCATAAATATTATCATGAGATACCTGAATTTAATGAGGATGCTGTGAGAAACATGACCCATTCAGTTGGTGTTTGAATAAGCAATTTGAATCCATAGTTATGGTCTAGTTCTTTATGTTTGTGGAAAGTTTTTATGACCCTAGTGAAAAAAGGACAAGCAATGACAAGCCTAAATGCAGGTTCTAGGATGACTGGGTGGGGTGGGCGAAAGCTTAATAAATGTGTTTCTTTAAGGGTTGCTTGTGGCTGAGTGGTGAAGGATAGGCAGTTTGATCCCCTGTCATGTGTTTAAGATGGTACATTGCCTACACTATCTCCCCTCAGGTATGAACTTGTAACTTTCTTTGGATGTTTAGTAATATCTAAGTATCACCTCAGTGGTGTGCTTCAAAAAAGCAGTGCTGATATTTTCCTTAATCCTGGGGATGTTTTGTTTCATTTACTTTCTAATGGCAAGGAAAAATAATGGGAAGGGCAGCTAAGTAACACAGTGGATAGAGTGTCAGGCTTGAAGCCAGAAAGACTCTTCTTCCTAAGTTCAAACTGTCCTCAGACATGTACTAGATATGACTCTGGATAAGTCACTTAACTTTGTTTGCTTCAGTTTTTTCATCAGTAAAATGAACTGGAGAAGGATATGGCAAAGACTCCAACATCACTGCCAAGAAAACCCCAAATTGCATCATTAAGGCTCAGACACAACTGAACAACAACAACAAACAATGGAAAAGTTCTAAGAAAATGGGAAATGGCATGAAAAAGTTCACTTTTTTCATGGCTTTCAAGGAGTATTTTTTTTTTTTTTTTGCAGCACAGGCATTAAAATTGAATCAGCTCCATCTTGATCAAAAATGAACAAATGAGAGTCTATTGTTATCTATTTAACATAGCAATCTCCTATTAAGCATCTTCTCTAAGCAGAGCCCCAAAATAAGCACAGCAAGAGATTATAGAGTTTAGATAAAATGGATATCTGGCCTTATAAAGTTTACAGCCCAGTTTATAAAATAAATAGAACATTCAGAGAAATTTCCCATCAGCCTAGCTGAAATTCTTTCTTTGAAGTCACCTGAAAATTTTCGTTTGTTTGTTTTATGAGGGGAAAATGTTAAACATAGTACACTCTAAATTATCTTTGGAAAGACAACATTTTTCAGCCTACTCAGCCACTAGGCACCTGTCCTAAGCATTAGTAGATATGGTCTGAGAATATTTGACCACAATTCAATTAAAGAAACATTTACTAAGCTCTAGTTTTGCACAGGAAATGCGTGTCAGTTTTCACTATGGTCTAAACAAAAGGTGATTAGAAAAATTGTCTGATAAAAGAAATATCACAGTATGATTTCAAAGCCAAATAGAAATGTTTAAATGTGATACCTTTTTTGTGTCTGTCTTCCATTAGCAACACAATTGAGTTGACTTTTGCACCTTGAAAGAATGAATTTACCTCCTAAGTACACACTTAATTCCCAGAGAATATTTTTTTTTCTCCCAGGCTCACTGTAGGGTGATGTTTCTTATTCATACTAATTCCCACTCCTGTAGATTGTTAGCTATGCTGACTTGCTGTAGCCCTCAGTATTTTTTCTCTAGATTCAGAAGCAGGATGAATACAAATCATAGAATGGAAGTGGAGCCTAGGTATTGCCTTCAGGGAAATTGGAAAAAAAAAGTTTTCATCTCAAAAAGGAGATCAAAGAAAAAGTGAAGCAAGACAGGGGGAAAAAAAAGTAATTTTGGCACCAGTAAGGGAAAAGAGGGAATAGGCAGATTTTTGGCAGGACAGAATGTGTTAATCTGCAGTGAAAGTAGTGATTTTAAAAAATATTTCTCAGCTGCACATCTGAAAATTTTTATGCTTCTAATTTTCCTTTGGAAATTTAAAATGTTACAACCCATGTAGATATAATTATACCAGCTTTTCCATCCCACAGTCATCATGCCCACTGAAGGCAGTGGGAATTATGTATGGATGCAAATGGGATAGACAGGGTAGATGACTACTGAAAAGAATTTAGAAACATTTCAACAAACATACTTGCAAATATTTTCGGTATTTTAAAAAAGTAGGACACATATGTTAAACTCAAGTGAAGAGGGCCTAAAAGGGAATATCCAAGTGCACAGTTTGCTTCTATATTTGTGTGAGCCATTTGGTTAAGTATTTTACAAAATATCTACACTTTATTTTCCAGTCCTTCTGGAATTTTCAAAATACTGTATATCTTACAATAGACTTTTTAACATATGTGTAAGCTATAGTGTGAAAATAATTGTGGAAATAATTTGAGATCTATATAATTCCACAATCTACTTGCCTTGAATTGGCTAAACGTATTTTGTTTTTTCTTTAATGTAAGTATGCATAGGAAATGATAAAGTGTTTCACATAACACATTTGGATATGTAATCATCTCTGCAATTGGAGTGGCATTGCCAATCACAGGAAATTGAAAGATGCCATTTAATAATACCAAACACACACAACTCTAGATCTTCTTGATATTCTAACATTGGCTTTGAAGTTGGGTGGAGATATAGAGAAGAATCTGAAAAAGGAATATTGCTTATCTCTCCATTTTTTACTCTGGTCTCCAAAGTCTGCAATTTGGGGGGAATTTGTGGAATTTGCATGGAAGTTGGAAGGCCATGGCTTTTTGACATGTTTGTGTCTTAATTTAATTGACAATGTGGGCTCTTGCCTCCTCTTGCCCTTGTTTTATTTTCTTAACCAACTCCAATCTACTGTTTGCAGACACTGGCTATTCCATAACTACTGCTGACTGACCATTCTAGAAAAAGAATTTTGCTACTAGTATGTGACTCGTTCCCTCTCACTTCTCTGTGTAGAAATCTTTTTTTTTTTTTTTACCAAACTCTATACCTGCATAGATTATACCTTCCATCTCACAATTAGAAGGCATATTGTTATGAGAGCCAAGATTTACAGGGAGGTTCTTCATCAGCCCCTCCTTTCTCCCCTCTCCTCCTCCACCTCTCTCTTCCCTCACCTAAAATCTTAAAAGGGGGAACAAAAGACAAAATAGCACTGAGTACTGCCACACACATCTGGGAGCTAAATAAATACTTTGCGATGATCATGAATGTTCCCAAGCCTCCATGGAAGAAAAGCTTATACAAAAGGTAGTCTAATTATTATGTTTAAATTATTATGTTATAATTATGATGTTAAGTTTTCTGTGCTAATGCTGCATCTGTCATCAGCAGAGTTCTGACTTTGCCATTACCTTCACCTATGCCAGAGGCACTTGCAACCTTTATAGATAGTTTAAAAAGAGAGGAAGGACTAAGCCTGGGCAAAATTAAGAAGTAGGTGGGAAGTTATCTTGAGAATTTTCTAATGTTTTCTAGCAATCTTTTCTCCTCTTTGCAAGTGCTTTCCCCAGGTGTCCAGGACTCCAGAGACCCTATACATTCTTCACATTTTCCATGACAATCTATTCTCAAGAAAGAATCAGGAAAATTCTTTATCTAAATACTTTTACTTACACCCAGAACTGTATGCATTTTAATGAGGACAAGTTTTTTGGACAAAAGTATATCACTAATGGAAGCATCACAGGCATCCTTTTAGAACGCTGGTGAGGCTTGGTCTTCATTTTCCCCCCTTGAACTCAGAAGAATGTAAGCTTCTTAAAGTCCAGATTGTTTTCCTTTTTCTTTGCATCCCTACCCTTTATCAGAGCAACTGGAATTTAATAAACAATTAATATTGGTTGAGCAGAGCACATAATATGATTAACTGTCCATGAATCAGAATAGCTCCAGGCAAAGGTAACTTATGTTCACTATACTTCATTAGCTTATTATGCTGTTTTCTGGAGGCAGAAAAGGGGCATATGCCTATCATGGTATCCTTTGGTCATTCACCAACATAATCAGGAATTTTTTTTTTTAGGGGAAGGTAATTTGAAAAAAGATATTCAACAATAGGTAAATATGTAGCGAAGGTAATATAGATCGACATCTAGAATGGTAATATGGAAATGTGTTGGATTGGAATGTGATTGAAAATTCTATATTGCCTTCAAAGTGCCCCATGTTCTGGAGGTCTGAACCAAAAGATCATATTTTCAGTTGCTGTCAATACTATAAAAGACTACAACAATTCTATTAAATGGAGTTAAATTATTCCTTTTAATTATATCATAAAAAGATTGCTAGTCTTCCAAACATGGTGGATATGAGACGCCATTCCTACTGAGGCCTGGTCAGATGTACTTAACATGAGAGGGAAGGAGAGAAGGGGGAGAAGGAGGAGAAGGAGGACAAAACATAATCTGTCAAGAGGATTCGCCTTGAGAAGGTTGAAATAGGAGGAAATGGCATGACAAGCAAAAAAAGGCAAGTTCACAAACCAAAGTTGGAGGATTTGGGATTAATTGAAATCCTCAAGTGGTGCATGGTAAGTGACTGCCTATTTAGAGCCAATAGATAGGTTTCCGTGAGGTTAAGGAAGCGAAAAATCCCATACGAAGCTAGTGAGATGTTAAATTCTAATTAGAAGTGTTAATTAAAAAAAAAAAAAACATTTCCAATTTCATCAGTGAGAGTGCTTTTGTTGTTCTGATTCTCTTTGCTACAGTGAATCCTAAGTATCCTAACTCATTTTATCCCAATATTATTTACCACTTCTATAGGGTATAAAAAAAGTAGACTATGGCCATAGGAGCATGGATTATTTTAGTTGCACTTCTGAGTGCTGCCATGATAAGAGGTTTAGCTTTTCATTGAAAACCCATTTCCTAAACCCATTTTCAAGGCTTTAGAAGCCAGTCATAGAAATTCATCATGGCCTCAAAGTTTCAAAATATTAAGTTCAGGAGTCTAAAGAAAGAATTCCTCATCTTTACAACTTCCCTCTCTTCACCCCACTTGCTCCTGTTTCTAATTCCCATGATATTTATATCTTCTAGGAAGATCCAAGAGTTCAAATTTAAGAAATGTTTCTTTCCTTTATGAATTACCTAGTAAATGATAATTTTATTTAATGTGACATTTTGAAGGCAAATAGTCTATGATATGGATTAAACTTTAAAATAGTATCCAAATGTAAATAGTAACAATTAATGTTTAAAAACTAGTTGTGACACATTCCCCATCTTATTTATAATTCTCAAAATGAATATGCAGATCTATGGTGATACTTTAAGAACTGAGTGGACTGATCAATTAGGTTTCAGTATTTTCCAAAGTCTAGTGTCCATTTTAATAACTTTACAGTTATTTATAAATTTTTGTATATTTGGAATAAGAAGAACCTAGAACAAAACTGATCCAAAGATCTCCTCCTTTTATAGCTGAAGAAACTGAGACCTCAAGATGTGAAATTTTTAACACTGACTACTACTTATTTTAACATTGACAAATTTGTTAATGACTTCTTTAGTTAATCACAGAAACTTTGATTTTGGAAATGGAGAACATGGGTTTGACTGTTGGAACTTGTCCTAGGTATATGTGAGACATGGGTAGAAGTTACTCACTCCAGGTTCTAGGTTTATCTTCTGTAAAATGAAGGAACTAACCTAGATAACTTCAAAGATACCTTTACTTTACACATTTTTGTGGTACTATCTGTTGAAGCCTTTATGGATGAAAAAAAATTAAATTTCTTGTACAAAAAATAGTTTGGCATTTGAAAGAAAAACACCAACTTATATTTTCTTGGAGTACTTTTTTATGCTATTATAAAAATGTCATAAAAAGTTAGGCATAGTTAAATCCATAAAAGCAAGGACTTTAAAAATTGTGATTCTGTTCTTTAAGTCACTTTACTCTTCCCTGAAATCTAAAGGTGTGGTTCAACTTCTACTTATAAAGTATTGTGCCTATGCTATTTAAAGTAAGGATTAAATTTATATGTGAACGTTTTAGGTAAGCAGTATGTTGTAGTGGAAATCATGATAGATTTGGGAAGAAAAGAAGTTGGATTTAAAGCTTGTTTTCAATGCTTATTATGTGGGTGAAAGACAAATCATTTCACTTCTCTAAGACTCCATTTCCTCATGTGTAAAAAAGTAGATTAAAAAAGATTATCTTTAAAGTGCCATATAGCTCTAGATCCTATTATAATTAGATAGCTTCCATTGTATCAGTGGTCCTCTGTAGAAAATATCAGTCCAAAGAAAGGAAGATACTGGTGTCAATTTCATAGATAGAGGAAAGACATTTTCAGGGAAAATGAAATTCATATGGCCTTCAAATTATATCATGATGAAGAGTTTGTCTTTCACATGCCTATGATTCTGTATGAAAAGGTGAAAAATAATTAAATCAGTATCATTTTATTTCCTTATTACTATAAATTATTTTTAGAAAACCAAGGACATATTTAAAATGCATTTATAAACACATGGTACCACCAATTTTATTTACAAAGTTTAGTTTTTGACTTTAGATCAGCTAATTAAAAAAAAAAAAACCAAGACACAAAAACTTTAGCTCAATAAGTTTCCAAGAAAGACAGAGACAGATAGAAAGTGAGACAGAGAAAGCGAGACAAAGACAGAGACAGAGAGAGAGGCATTATGGTTTTGCAGACAGGTCCAGGTTCAAAACGTGTATTTGACCTCCCTTTTCTGAGTCATAGATGTTTTTCAGGGTTGCTGGAGGAGGGACAGTGATTATTTAATGCATGTGGGCAAAGGATTCATATTTGAGGGCTAGTCTTTGGTTGGCTGTAAAATTGACCCCTGAGGGGAACTGAACTGAAATGTTTGGGAAACTAAGGCCCAGGTGCTACAGCTGCAAAATTCTTGCCAGCAATGGGCAGATTCCATTAGTGACAGGGAACTCTTTGTGTCAGCAGAAAATCAAGGTAGGGGATATTTGTCTTGAGTCTGGCATTTACTTAGGTACAGGTGAGTAATTGCTGCCATTTAAGACACCCATCCCCCAAACCCCATTCCCCACAGATCTCTAGCCTCTTCCTCTTTTCCTCATTGCCTCCAGACATAGTCTTTCCCCCCTTTTTTTTCACTTTTAAATATTTTATTTTTCCACAATTACATGTAGTGGCAAATCTAACCTCAGTTTTCTAAAATTTCAAGTTGCAAATTCTCTCCCTCCCTAAGCAGGTAAGCTATTTAATATGGGTTCAACATGTGATAACATGCAAAACATATTTCCATATTGATGATATTGTAGAAGAAGATATCTAATTTAAACAAATATTTTTAAATAGAAAGAAAGTTTCTCTGGGAATTTTCCTGCCAAAATAAACCCAGGAATTATATGAACCCAACTACAAAACACTTCTCACACAAATAGACAGATCTGAACAAGTGGAAAAATATAAATTACTCATGGGTAGATTGAACCAATATAATAAAAATGACCATTCTACTGAAATTCATTTATCTATTTAGTGCCCTATCTATCAAACTTGGCAAAATTGGCAAAAAATAATAATTAAATTCATCTGGCAGAACAAAAGGCCAAGAATATCAAGGGAATGAATGGAAAAAAAAATATTAAGAAAGGTGGCCTAGTTGTATCACATCTCCAATTATATCATGATGTAGCAATCATCAAAACAAGCTAGTACTGGCTAAAATCATCAAATGGAATATATTTGACCCTCAACATGAAATAGTAAGTGACCCTAGTAATTTAGTGTTTGACAAACCTGAAGATTCAAGCTTTTATAAGAAGAGCCTACTATTCAAAAAAAGCATAAGTCCTTCAGAACTGGCTTAGATTATTGTTATGTTGAGAATTGCCAAGTCATTCACACTTGATCTTATGATATTTCTGTTACTATACAATGTTCTCCTGGCTCACTCCACTTTGTGTCCATTTATGCAAGTCTTTCCAGATTTTTCTGAAATAATCTTAGCAATCTTTTCTTACAGAGTAGTAGTGTTCCATCACAATCAAATTCTCAACTTGTTCAGCCATTCCACAATTGATGGACATCACCTCAGTTTCCAATTCTTTGTCACAACAAAAAGAGCTGCTTTAAAAATTTATGCATAAATAGGTCCTCCTTTCCCCTTTTTAAAATATCTTTTGGATTCAAACTTAGTAGAGGTATTCTTCTGCCAGAGTATAAACAATTTTATAGCTCCTCAGGCTTAGTTCCAAATCTCCAAGTAGTTCTACATAATGTTTCTAATGATTTATTTCCACTGTGTGCAGAGCACTTTGTTGCCCTCAGAATGTTTCTGATCCAAGAAACAAGATCAGAATTTCTATTATTACATTAGTTCATGGGACTTAGAACTGGAAAAGATCTTAGAAATCCTCTGATCACAGAAATACAGAATACCAGATTTGGAAAGGAATTCAGAGTTAGTTCATCAGATCAATCATTACCTGAACAAGCATTTATTAAGCAACTATAATTTGTCATTTGGGTACTGTACTAAGCAGTAGAGATACAAAGATAAGCAAAATAAAAGATGACAAAAACAGATATCATTCCTAGGGTCCTCAGTCCAGTAGGGAAGACAACATGAACACAACTACATACAAGTAAGATCCAAAGAGGATAAATTGAAGGTGATAAACAGAGGGAAGACATTAACCTTAAGGAGCATCGCAAAAGGTTTCTTGCAGAAGGTCAGATTTTATGTTGGACTTGAAAGAAAACAGGGAAAGAAATGAGGAGAGAGAGAGAGGGAGAGAGAGAGAGAGAGACAGAGAGAGAGAGAGAGAGAATTTTAGTCATGGGTGTAGTTCTATAGACATATCTTAACTATCATATTTGGTTTTAGGCACCTCAATTTAAGAGGTATTTTTATATAATGTCCAGAGAAGGGTGGTAAGGATAATGAGTATTCTGGAAATAATGCCTTATGAAAGTTCCTGGGGAGCAAGTATAGTTTCATTCTTTGTATTGGTAATCCAGTGCCTGGGACATAGAATATACTTAATAGTTACTTATTGACTTGAAATTTCCATTTATATCACCCATCCTTTGGGGCAGCTAGTGGTATAGTGCTATAGTGGATAGGATGCTGGATCTGAAGTTAGGAAGACTCACCTTAAGTTCAATTTTTGCCTAAGAAACTTTCTTGCTATATGACCCTGGGCAAATAATTTAACCCTGTTTGACTCAATTTCCTCATCTATAAAAATAAGCTGGATAAGGAAATGGGAAACTCCTCTAGGTTCTTTGCCAAGAGAATCCCAAAATGGGGTCACAAAGAGTCAGATAGGACTGAAGAACAATTCCTATTCTTTATTCCTATAGCTGGTCCATGAAAAGATAAGTGATTAAATGAAATTATCCTAAGCATCTGACACTAGAAAAAATATTCTGTACCCATAATACCTCCCTGCTTTTCCAACCCACCTTTTCCCAAATGGAGGAAGGGAAGTTTTATTATTTCTCCTTTAGGGCCAAAGTCATTATAAATATTCCAAAACTGCAGGCTGTCTTTTTGTATTTTTTTGTTTTGCATTATCATGACCATTATGTATATTATTCATCTAATTCGTTTATTTCCATCTGCATTACACATTTTCTCTGAATTCCTTATATCTGTCATTTCTTGGAACAAATGCACAGTGAATTCTTTTACCACAATTTGTTTAATCATCCCAATCAGTGATCACCCAATTGTTTCCAGTTATTTTAAATCTTCTGTAAAAATTTTAGTATAAATGATTTTGTTTTTACTTCTTTGGCATATGTGTACAGTAATGAAATCCTTTAGTCAAAAAGTATGAATGATCTGTGACTTTCTTTGTTTTCCCAATGATTTTTAGAATGGCTGGACCACTTCATAGTTATACAAATGTGTAATACTGTACCTATCTTCTCATAGGGCAAGGCAAGTAAATAAGCATTTATTTTGTGCCAGCCATTGTGTTAAAAGCTGCAGAAACAAATTAATTTTTTTTTTTAAGTTTGGTCTCTCAAAGAGGGACAAATAAGAGAAGACAACACAGAAAAGGATGCTGAAAAAGAGTTGGGAAACGTATGGAGGAAGATCCTCTTGCCATAGTTGAAGGGAATCAGTAGAGGGAACTAAAACTTGACTGACTTTGATCCAGGGAGGAACTAATGGAAGAAAAAAAGGTGGTAGAAAGGTAAAAAGCTATTCTATGACCCCAAGCACTTAGAGAAGCCCTGCCCCCAACACTGACCAATAATTTCCTCCTCTGTGAGTCAGTCTTATTGGATGAGAGGAAAAACCTCTATTTTTAAAAAATGCATTTCTTTTCATTTTTAGTGATTTAGAAGTTTTTATTATTTCCAATTTTTTAAATGTTCCTTAATTTTTGTTTATGCATTGCAGGATGATAAGAATTTTTCAAGTAGAAGTGGATGGTTCAAGGATAGTGAACAGATTTCAACGTTTGAAAGAAGATTCCAATGGGTGGCCTCAGTTTGCATATAATATAAACAACAGAACACATACACACAAATATATATAATTTATATGTCTATATCTGTCTAGCAAACAATCTAGTTTTCAGCTATAGTCATTCTGGAAAAGGCCAAATACTTTTGACAAAATTACATTAAATTTCTAATATCTTTCAGTAACTAATTTCTTAAGAGTTATTATTAATGGGAAATTATAAATTGCCTTTTATAAACTTTGTAAAAGATTTTTAAAGTTTTATTTGGTATTTAGCAATTTGTTTAATGAGAATTTTGAGAGGGAGATTGAGTAAATTTGTATAAACCTGTTTTAATTTGTTTTCCCTTTAACTTTGCCTGAGGTGGGCAACAGGACTGTAGTGAGAACAGGTGTGGTACAGGGTTGGGCAATGTCTGACATCCTGTTTTCAATGAGTATTTTTCTGAAAATGGGATTTAACATATGTTTATATTACTATAATAATTACAAACTCACTGAGGGTGATGATAAAGATGATAATTTCATACTACTGTCTATCCTTAGCAGTATGGTCCCTGAAAATGATACTAATAAGAACAGAATTGTCTTCTCTACTATCAGTCTCAAAGAGTTTAGAGCAAGATCTGGCTGTAAAATTATAGCTCAGGTAAAGTTTGTATTTAAAGTCTTTCCTCTCTGCTGTCCTTTCCTCCCTCTAACAGAGTTCAGGATGCTAATATTTTCATGATACCTCTCTTCCTCACTACTCCTCCCTCCTATAAGACTAATTGTGATATCAGTCCCTTATACTTTACTGTTCTTTTAATTCGTCCACTAACCCAAGGCCATGTTAGTGGAACTCAAGTCCTGGTCAAGGCCAGTGTCAGACTGTGTATTTGTGTTAAGATGATTACTTTCATAAAATTTAGAGAAGATGATGATTTTTAAATTTTGGATAGGGATGGGGAGAAGGGAACTCTAGAAACTCATAAAAACCATCTACAAAGGCCAGTAAAAATTATACCCTATTACCATTGTGGATAAAATCATGGATCTCTCTCTCTCTCTGTCTCTCTCTCTCTGTCTCTCTCTCTCTCTTGTTCTTTCTCTCCCTTTCTTCACTTAGCCCCACAAAAATATACTTTCGTAATATAAGTTGTATACATAATGCTTTATGACTAAGTTGCAATCATACTAGAGATGTAAAGATATTTCAACATTAGGAAAATAATTAATGTAATAATTACTGAATAATAACAATGATTATATCAATTGATACAGAAAAATTGATAGAGAATGCCTTTGACAAAATATAAGATTTGTTTATGTGCCAAAGTATAAAATATGGGAACAAACATTTTTTAGCACATTAATAGTATAAATTTAAAGCAAAAGCTAATATTATTTGCAGGGGAGAAATATGAGGAACCTTTCCAGTTGTGAGGTAAAACAAGGAGGCTCTGTTTCCCCATTATTGTTTGCTATAATTCTAGAAAACCTAATGAGCTGGAATACCAGGGGAGAAAATTTAAGGCAAAAATATTAGCAAAGAAAGGATTTGTGTCTTTTTCATAAATAACTTGATTGTTTTAGAAAATATCAGAGAAAAAAAACTAATTGAGCAGTTCAGTTTTAATAAATTAAAAATGTATAAAATACATCTACAGAACTCTTCAAAATTTCTATGTAATACAAAAACACAAAGGAATTAAAGAGAAAAGAAATCCTATTGAAATAACTTTGAAATGTATAAAATATTTAAGACTCAGCAATTAGATCAATAGTGTGGGTAATTGGAAGGATGGTGTTATCCTTGACAATAAAGGAAGTCCAGAAGAGAGTAAGGGGGGAAAACAAGTTCTATTTTGAACACATTATATGGAACATCCAATTCAAAATGCAAAATAGGTTAATATGAGCCTTGAGTTCTAGAGGAAAGCATTGCTGGGTAAATAATTATGGGAATCAACTCTATAATTATGGTAACAAACTATATCAGAACTGATATAAGTGGATAGAATACCAGGACTAGAGTTCAAATCTATTCTTATACAGTTCCTATTTTGTATGATCTTGGGCAAGTCACTTAACCCTAATTTCCTAGCTTTTACTGCTCATCTGCCTTGTAACCAACACTCAGTACCTATTCTGGCATAAAAGATCACAGAATTTGAGCATAAAGGTAACCTAGAGGTCTTAAGGTTTCTCTTCTGTGATAATTGGATTAAGTCTACACTGCCCATCTTTAGATTTAATCACCAAAGGTGAGAGCACCTCCAAATTCTGGGATGTCCTTAACCCACATGTGCTAGAGTGGGTGACAAATCAGAATCAACTGACCACCCCCTAGGCATCCTAATAAGAAGCATCTATTGTGATTGGACAAGCAAAGTAGGAGGGAGGCACAGGAAGTGATGCACAAGTGACTCCTTTAAAATGAGAAGGTCTTCTGCTGGAGAGGGTCTTTTGGTGAAGAGGGCGGCCAGTGAAGGAAGTCTTCTAGTTTCCCTGGTTCATGGAGGAATGCTGCCTGGGATGCTAAGACCTTGGTGAGACTGCTTTAAATATCTTCTTTTGAAGTCTATTTGGTGAGTTTAAAGACTGAATCTTCCTGAACTTCTCTTAAGGAGCTTCTTTTAATAGACTCTGTGAATGAAACTTTGCTTAATTCACCTCCCGGCCTCTGTCCCTCTGACTCTTGGCTGAGGGTTAATTAGATCTACCTGGATTAATTAGAGGATCATAGTAATTTATCTACTATGTTAGATTCTTATTTCCTTATTTCCTCTCTCTTCTAAATTGTAAATAAATTTCCATACAGTCAATTTTGACTTGAGGTTATTTCTAAATTGGGGAGATTTCCCCTGGCAACCACCTTTTAGTATATTGAACCCCAAGCCCTATTTTTCCCCCTTATACTTCATAATTCTTCTCATTGTAATTGAGACCTTGAGAACTGAAGATATTTGCCCAAGAATGTACAAATAGCAGAACTAGTTTCAAATCCAGATTCTTCTACTTCAAATTTTTCAAAGACAAAATGAAAGCTATTTAATATTGGTGTAACAGTAGTGTATGCATGTTTGTGTGTGTGTGTGTGTGTGTGTGTGTGTGTCTGTGTGTGTGTGTGTGTGTGTGTGTGTGTGTGTGTGTGTGTGAGTGTCTGGGTTGAGGGTTTATGTGTGTGGCAAAATTAGAAACAAAAAGAGTGAACAATCACTAGAAAATAGCTAAACAAATTGGTACATGATTATAAGGGAACATTATTGTGCTGTATGAAAGAATAAATATGAGGAATAAAGAGAAACATGGGAAGATTGTATAAACCAATGAAGACTGAAGTTCATAGAACCAGAAAGTCATTTTTCACCTTTCACTTGGAGAAATGGAGAATTACTGCCTATTGTGTCAGATGTTACCATTCTATTATATTGTGCTTAACTTTGTTAAAAGGAAAAAATCATTTGTTTGAGAAAGGAACGAGTATTTTGGGAAATGATAGATTTAAAAATAAGACATAAAGAACTTAAAAGTTTACTGTTGATATCTTTAAAAATGACATAATTCTAAAAGACATTTTGCTGCCCCTCCCTATTCCCCACAATAGGATTTATTTACTTAAAATATTCAGTGATTCTTACCTTTATTTTATATCTCTACAATACTCAGATGAATCAAGGATTTCATTAATGTGCATGGCCCCTTTAGTCGCAAAGATTGAAGCCCATCTATGCTTTCCCATCCTATAAAACTCTTGTCCATTTCCTCTTATGTATTTGCTGTAAGGAATATATCTAAGAGGCCTTTTTTTTCTTTTTTTCTCAAAATTCTGAAGATAAGATTAAAGCACATGGGAGAGTCAATTTTTTATCTCTTGCTATCAACACATGACCAATTCATTATCTAATTTGATCATATATTTCTTTGATAATACATATTAGTTCTGTTCTTAGTAATTCATGGGGTTATAGCATCCTATTTAAAACTAGACTCAGATTTAAAACTAAAAGAACCTCAGAAGTCACCTAATCCAATTCTTCCTTTTATAGATATGGAATCTGAAATCTAGAGAGGTAAAGGAAATGTGAAAACATATAAAAATCTTTTTTTTTTATTTAGTAAAAAAAAAAAAAGAAGAAGTAATGTTTCTCCAGTTTAAAGCCCTTTCAGGAAGAATATAGCACAATGTTTGAAAAGAAATAAATATAAAATTATAATTTTTCTTCCCCACCAGGGACGTAGAAGTTGATGCTCCAAGAAGCCTTTTTCCACCATTCTCTGCTTTGAATAACAGACTGCATAAAATTACTCAATATATAGTAAAGAAATATTGCTGTATCAAAATTTATTGTATAGACTCATCCCCAGAATACAACTCTTTAAAATTATTTCTCTCAATTTCCTAAAGAAATTATAGACTTTAAATTGTTTTTAGTCAAAATTATGTGGCCTTTGGTTTTCTCAGTTATGAGTGAGGTTTATTCTTCAAAAATCTTAATTTGCATACAAGTGCACCCCTTAAAATATTATGTAATAAGAATTCTGTTATTCCAGCTGTGATGATAGTGAAGAAAAATGAGAAAACAGAGAGCAAGTCCTAATTTCTTGTCTTTCCTAATGCAGCATTACCATATCTTCCTTGTTTTAAAAGGCTTTCATTCCCTCCCACTCCCAAACAGGGACATTTTCTTCTTGTTCTTAGAAAAAAGAATGAAAAGAAAAGAATATATATAAGTGTATGTTTGGAGGGGGGGACATGACAATGTGTGTATGAGAGGAAAGTGGCAATGGAAAGGGTATTCTTTAGGAAATTTATATATCTGGATGTAACCAAAATATTTATATTATATTAATTTATATGTTTAATATTCCTGAGTCCTGGTTTGTTTGTGATAGAAACAACACTGATATAAAAAAGCCTTATCAATATATTTCCATTTTTGTTCTACTTGCCCTTCTTTTTTTTTTTTTTTTTTTTTTTTTTTTTTTTTTTGCTTTCAAAGTCATATAATACTGATTTGGAGAGCCAGGTGGGATTTGTCCCCATTTACCAGTCTTTTTTTTTCATTCCATATTTGTACTATAATAACTATTTTTCAAAGCTGACTGATTTTGAAAATCAAGAGGGATGTTTAGTCATCCTTTATTTACTCATTTTCTCTGTTATCTTTCTCCCTGTCAACCTTTGTGGTTTCTCTGTCTCTTTGTTTATCTCTGTTTCTCTCTGTCTTTCTCTCCTTTACAATCAAATGCTCCCATCTTCCATCCTTTCTTTTCTGACTTGTTTCTTTATGGCATAATATTCATTGTGCTTGTCTTTCCTCTCTGCTCTTTCATTGAGCCCTCTACCTAAAGTACCATTTTGAAATGTGAATACAGTGCCAAAGACCAAAGATCAATGATTAAAGGATATGAACAGACAGTTTTCTAAGGAAGGGATCTAAACTTTCAACAACTATATAAAAATCAATAAATGACTAATAATTAGTTAAATGCAAATTGAAGCCACTTTGAAGGCCTATCTCATACCTAAATGGCTAGAAAGGATGTTAAAAGAAAAATTAAAAATGCTAGAAGGGATCACAGAAAAATGAATACACTAGTATAGTATCAATGGAGCTATCATTTGATTCAGCTGTTCTGGAGAATAATTTGGAACTTTTCCCAGAAAGTTAACTAAACTGATCATGTTCCTTGACCCAGCTGTATGTCAGTAGGTCTATATTCTAAAGAATTCAAAATAAAAAAAGAAAGGACTCTATGTGTACAAAAATATTTATAGCAACTCTTTTTATGGTAGCCCTAAATTGAAAATTAAGGAGCTTGTCCCCCTACTGAGGAACAGATAAAAAAGAATGAAAAGTAAACATAATGGAACGTTTTTATAAGAAATGATAAAATGGACATTGTCAAAGGAAACTAAGAAGATCTTTATGGACCACTCCTGAACAAAGTTAATAGAAGTAGAATAACAGTCTATACAATAAAAACAACAATACAGAGGAAATAACTTTGAAGTTATTTACAATTCTGATCAATACCATGATAAATGAGTATAAAAATAAAGATAAAATATGCTCTCTACCTTGGGATAGAGAGCTAAAGAACTTAAAATGTAGAAAGATAAATATGCATTTCTGATACATTTATAAAATGGGAACTTATTTTACTAGACTACAAAGTTATGTATTGGGTGCTTTATTTTCCTTTTTTTGTTTGTTTAATTTGATCATTAGGAGTAAAGGCAAATAAAGGGTCAATTAAAGGGTGAAAAAAGATTAATTTTAAATATTCAAACTAAAAAGATAATCAAACGTTAATGCTTCATATAATTTTATTGTGTGTATAGATGAGTATGAAGCCAGCAGGGCCATCTCCAAAATAACAGTTCCATGTTGATTTTAGGATATATCAAAAAATTATTTTATCCTCCCCAGGAGAGTGGAATCCAACTACATAGACAACCAGAGTTCCTTCTCTTCCCTGGAAATGCTAGTAAAACTTTAAACTCTATGTCCAAATTGATTTTAAAAAGAATAACTTATTTTTATATACTTTTTGCATCACCTATATTTTCCTCTATCTTTCTACTTTGTCAATTAGAATAAGTTATAAAAAAGGGGAGTAAGAAAAAAAACTCAAAAAAGTATTCATTTTTAAACTGTATTATACTCTTCAACATTTTTGTAAAGGAAAAGGGAGAGATTATCTTCTCAAATATCTTTTATCAACCAAGCATGGACAATATAATTTCCCAGTATTGAGTTTTCATGATTTTGGAGCTATTGCTCTTTATATTTATGTTGCTATATTATTTGTATATATTTCCCCCGGTTCTGCTTTCTTCAGTTTGTGTCAGTGCATATACATCTGAAAGAGATAACTACCTCAAAATGGAGGTAGATTGTTAGGGGAAAGGCCTAGATGGATGAAAGATGAGAAACACCCACCTAGGGACCTTCCCAAGGCCAGTAAAGCACAAAACCCTTGGGCTTTAGAAACCAAGTTTATTTTGATCATTGGAGTAAGGGAAAAGGGTAACTAGGGATCTAACACTACCAATCTAGTCTCAACTAAACTTCTAAGCACCTCACTAGAATTTGCTCTTCATTTCTTTTATAGGTCCTACCTATACACTCCCTCCTCTTATCTAGAACCCCAAATGCTATCTGACTCTCTGCTAAACTAACCCAGATTTTCTTTAAGAGGGCAGAGGAGATAGGATTCACTGTTAGCCTGAATCCCCTCTTAAACCTGGGGTTTGTTTCCTAGGTAACTCATAATCCCAAGTGACAAAAGCCTTGGGATTACTTTAGCCCAGTTGATCTCTGACCAGTTGATCTCAGACAGATTGATCTCTCTGCACTCCAGGGTAAAAGCTGTCTACTCCAAGGCAATTCTCCATCCCATGAATCCCTAATCTTTCCACAAGATTAGTTCTCTCAAGGGATGCCAAAGCAAAGATCCTCCTTCCAGTTCAGTGGATCAGGAGTGACAGTTACAAACAGTCAACTCCCAAGATCCCCCTCTTCTCCTTTCCTATTAAATACAATCTATGAATTTCTCCCTATCCTTTATCACTTGTCCTTACACATCTTCCCATTCTTTTCTGTGTTGTTCACATTCATCATTTTTATAGGAAATATTTAATTAAATTCACATACAATTTTTAGCCATTCCTTAATTAATGAACATCTATTTTGTTATCAGTTTTTTGCTATCATAAAATTTGCTGCCTTACTTTACATCTCATAATGTTCTCTATATCTTTTTTGTCCATAAATTCTTCCCTTACCCATACATCTAGTAGGTAAACTATTCTGCACTTCTTTACTTTATTTATGGTTTCACTCTTTATTTCTAAACCATGTATCCATTTTTGACTTTACTTTGCCATGTGTCTCTTTCAAATCTCTTTTGCCTTTCTGTGTTTCCTTCTGAATTTTCTTCTCTTTTCTTCTGCATATTTTACAAAACGGCCATCCATCTTTTCTTTTTTCATATCTTTCACACTTTTATTGCTAACATATTAAAAGAAAAGAAGCAATCTTCATAACACATATGCATAATCAAACAAAATGAATCCCCTCCTTTTTTATGTCAAAATCCATTGGATTTCCTAAATTTCTTCCTGACCACTACTTTCCCGTGTGTTTTGTCTCACCTATTTGAATATGATCCAGGTGAGTGCAGGCACTTTCTTCATTTTGTACTTGCATCCACAGAATTTTTAACTATGCATACTGCTTTATCATAAGTGTATAACATTCTTTTCATTCATCAGGCTGCCTTAAGAGAGGTAGTGTCATTCATAGGTTGGATTTCTTTGTAGAATTTTGTTTTCCATACCATAGAAACCATTTTACTCTGGTAACTCACTCCAACTCTATTTGCGGAAAGCAGAAACCTTATAAACCCTGTTTACTTTGATTTATTGAACTATATCTTTAGTTAAAGAATTATGAAGAAAGAGAAGACTGACTAGGTTTGTTCACCAAAATCACTTCTACGATTCTATTATAACTGTAAATAGAAAGATTAGTCCTCCCTTTTTGCAAATTTTGGATCTGGGAATTATTTTTTAAAGCCCTTTTTTGATTGGGTGTGGGGAGGAAAACCTTCCAGCAAATATGGGAGATATGGCCACAGAGGGAGTGGGTGCTCTTCCACTAGAGATGTTCAATCTAAGTTGGGCCATCAGCTGTCAAAGATGTGATTAAGGAGATTCCTATTCAGATAACAACCTGCATCCAAGAGTCTCTGAATTAGCTCCTTTCCAGCTCTGAGATTATGTGATAAGTAGCAGATGGGTCAAGATCTCATTTAACTCTTCATGCATCTATGAAGGTAGAATGAGGGGAATTAATGTTTCGAGATCCTGGACAAGTAAATGAACAATAGAGAAATATAGTTTGCATGATAATATGTGTATAACCTACATAAAATTGTTTGCTAGCTCCAGGAATGGGGAGAGAAGGAATGGAGGGAGACAATTTGGCTCAATATAACTTTGGGAAACATGTAGAAATTTGTCAATACATATAATTGGTAAAATAAAATATCTTTTTATGAAAAAAAGATTCTGGACAAGTAGCCTGAGCAACAGATTCATAACATGGTCAAAGATTTCCACACTTTTAATTTAGAGAAACAAGAGCAATCTCTCAGGTCTGCTTATAATACCTCATTGATATCTTATTAACTTGTTAAGAAGAGTGTGGTCCTGGATTTGAGTCATATTTTAATCACTTAATATTTCATAGTTACTTAGATTTTTTGAAATTATGTGTGAAATGGTCGAGTACAGAAAGTTATGAAGTCTTTGTAATACTCTCCAAGATGGGGAGGAAAAGTATAAGAATTCTTACTTTAAAAAGATACAAAAGTTGGATTCCTACACAAATTTTTTTATCTTAAAAATATAAAATAAAATCTTGCTTTCCAGTTTTCAAGATGGGTTTTGGTCACTGGAGATTTAGTGAAGCAAAAACCTACAACTTGAAGTTGTTTCCAAAGTTACTGAGTGGCATCATTAGGAAAATTACTATATATATTTTCCTCCATTTTTTGTAAATTGTACCTATTTAGTAAAAAGAGATATGCTTATAAATATTTGCCATCATTCCCTGAGCTTACATTTTTTGACTACAACTTAATATAGGGTTCTAGATTTATAAATGTAAGAGACTTTTAAAAATATTGAGCCAAAATCCAATTCCTTGATTGTACAGAATGGGAAAAAAAAAAGAGGCCAAGAAAAGTTGTCACTAACCCTGAGGTCATACAGGGTAGTGAAGTTCACAAATGGATATCATACCCACGATATTTGACCTGAAAATTCAAAACTCTGATATCATTACTGTAATTATTTTGACTTCTCTAATAGAAATATAAGGTTGAAGTTCCATCAAAGACTTCATAAAATGGAATGTAAGAAACTTCATTTTGATCTTAAAATAATTTTACTTTGTTTTAATTTTAGCATCATTTTTCAGTCTTGCTTTGACTACTTGTGAACTAAAGGAGTAATTAGTCTTAGAATAATTTTTTTTAATTTTTAATTTTTCTTCTTTGTTATTCTAAAATTGCTTTCCTGGCAATTTAAAAATAAAATACACAGTCTTGAGGCCCCTTTCCTACCAAAGGATCTTTTTAATCCAGACCAATTCTTAAAAATTCATGTCTTTTCCCCTCTAAAATGTAGAAACCCCAACATTTTTAAACTGCTGGTTAAAATGGTAAAATTTGATCTGGATTTAATTCAGGAATACTAATGAAAACTATCACTTGTACATCAATCCTTGGGAATGAAAATTGATAGTTGCACACACATCTAAGTGAAGCTTGTTAGTAGAGGGGGAAAAATGAGATGCTGCAGCACTTTCATTAAGCTGTGAACATTATTCCTCATTTTGTGATATTTACCTTATAGAGGTAAGTCACAATATTTTCCTCAAGTGAGATATCGTTATTAGTTAAATACACAGCAATAAGATAAGTGTTGACATTTTATTGAAAACCACTGTATATTGCTAATCCAATATGAATATTATTACAGCAATGGGATAAATCTGTCAAAATATGTTGGTGTTACAAGGATTATGTTATATCTTGATGACAAAGTGTAACTACTCATAGTTCAGGCTCCCATTTAGTACCCTGTCCTACCTAACTTTTCAAACAAATTTTAGGTTTTCACAGAAGAAACAAGAGGATGCAATAATCTCAACAAAAATATAAATCAAATGGAATGAAGAACATTCTTAGCTTTCTAGAATTTCCTAGGATAATTGCTGTATTAAGTCATAACCAATGAAAGAGAGACAATTATGTTGATTTGGGAATGCACTTGGAGTTGGGAGATTGGGTTCTTATTCCAGTTCTGCCACTGATTTGATTTATGATCATAGGCAACTTGCCTCTACCTTGAAACGCAGTTACAGTAGTCTAGATAAAGACTGATCTATGTCCAAGGTTTAAACTCTCTATGTTTTTAATAAATTTTTCTATGTGTACAGTTATGAGAGTTTATCTCTGATTGGGTTTATATTGAGACAGGGTTGCTACTAAAGGAGGATGGTAAGGGTAGGTCAGAGAGGAGATTGAAGGATCTAGTCAGGAACACCCTAGCCATAAAACTTAGGGCAGACTAAACATTGGGAAAGGATTGCTCTTTTTTAGACCTCTCACCTAATCTCTTTCATCTTATGTATAGGTGATGAGGTGGAATCTCACTAGTTCCTTTTCCATTACCTTTCTAGTATTTCTTTGAAAGGTCTTGTTTATCTTTACTCAACACACTGGAATGAGGATGTAAGATGGGCAAAGACCAGCTTAATTATAAAAAGTATGTTTCATTGTCTACATAAGGTATAGAGAAAATACAAGTTTGGTATGAAAATGTATTTTCCTCCCATATTTTGATATTTTCTTTTCCCCCAATTATATGTATTAGCAATTTTTAATACACATCTTCTGAAATTTTGAGATCTGAATTAATAAGCAATCTTCCTTTAGTATGCTAATACATTTATTTTTCTTTTAGTATGGCTACTTACTTTATTTGACTTGCAGTTAGGTACAATTGCTGATGGGTGAGATTCTCACTGGGCTCTCAAAGAACCTGGCCTGAGAGATTTCCTAAAAATAGGCAGTACAATTGTCCCTCACTATATTGAGGTTCACTTATTGAGGCTTCACTTATCAGTTGTTGTTTTTTTTTTTAATATATCTAATTCTTTATCACAGAGTTACACTTATCGCAGCACACTATTGGCTGATGGAATGAAAGACGACCAACCACAGCACTGTGTTCAGTATCCTGGGTGCTAATTGACTCAGTGACCATAGGTTAATAAGAGTGTGGAAAAGGTTTCTAGGAGAGTGGAGTTTATAAAGCCTTAAATATATATAAATCATAAAATAAATATAATGCTGCTACTTTGCTAATTTTCACCTATCCCACAAGGGTCTCTGGAACATAACTCCTGCAATAAGTGAGGGATCATTGTATCTTGTTTGCTTGTAATCATATCTCTAGTGCTTAGCACAGTATCTGATACATAGTAAGCACTTAGTAAATTATCTGTCTGTCTGTCTTTCTATCTAACTCTCTCTTCTCTCTCTCATTACCTTATCTATCCATGTGATCCTAAAGATAATTTAACTTTTCTACATTTATCCTTTTTTTAATAATACTCTTATCTTCCATCTTAGAATCAACATTGTGTATTGGTTCCAAAGCAGAAGAGCAATAAGAGCTGACCAACGGGACTTAAGGGGTTTGCTTAGGGTCACATAGCTTGGAAGTGTTTGAGGCCACACTTGAACCCAAGACCTCAGGTCTCTAAGCCTAACTTTCAATCCACAAGGCCACTTAGCTGCCCCCCAACATTGATTACTAAGGTTATACTGAGAGAATTGTGGGAATTGAATGAACCAAGCTGACTCTTATCTTATGACTTAATCTGGCTCAGTTCTCTTTCTATTTAGTTACCAGACTAGTTCAATTTCTGTCTTGTGAGAAAACTTTATTCAATTATTGGTATTATGAGAAAACTTTATTGCATTGTTCCAACATGCCCTTGTTTGCTGGGAAGCTGGACCATTTCTGTCTGTGACATGAAGTCCCTTAACTAAGGATTTAGCTGCTAGTGACCAGAACACCAGTTAGTTAGATTCAAAGATTGATTCACATTTTCTCACAATCATATATCTCCAGCAACCTATAGGTCTTATTTGAAAACTGACCCAGAATGATTAATTAGTTACTGTTTCCTTGTTCCTTTGATTGAATACAGACCTTTGGGGTCCAATGGAGAGAGGACACTACTTTTTTATGATTTAAAGAAATTGTAAGTGTTTGCTCTCCTCCTGCCAACTTGGAAAGTCCCTAAACTTTCCTCCAATTTTTTGAATTAGAAATCAAATTACTTACTCTTGTTTCCTAGTTTATATCCTGTTAATTGTTTTCTTTTAATGCATAAAAATCTATCTTCCTCCCATTCAATGTCTAGTGTCTACCTTAGGTGACCTGATCCCAATTTGTTATGCAATTGGAATGCATTGCTTGCATCCTGAGCAATCAATATGCTCTGAAGCTTGAACATTTTATTTCTTAGTTATTTCAGATTTTACCAGCTACATTACTTCATGAACTCTTAAGTTCCCTGCCAGTTTTTAATCTATTGTCTTGTGATTAGAGTGAGCCAAATTCCTGCCATTTTGTCAGTACTGATCCTTCCATTTATCCTGTATGACCAGGTGGCATGTCATCAAAAAACCCTGATCAGATGCAGACATGCTGGCAAGATATCTGGAAGAAGAGTGTGACCTAGTAGGATCTTTTTAAAGTATTGGTCTGGAACAAGTTGAGAGAGATAGTGGGGATAATCCTATTTTAGGTGGTCCTCTGTGCTTCTCACCCTGCCATCCCTTATGTCCCAGTAGTGCTAGTTTAAAGTGCTACTTAAAGGTTTCAGGTGATCTTCTAATTGATAAATCTAATTGTATTGTCTCCTTCCTTCCATTCTTAGACCTTGGAGCTTTATATACTATATGCAACTCCTTCTTGGGGAAGCTAGGTGGTACAGCAGATAGTGTGCTAGCATCCAGTCAAGAAGATTCATCTTTCTGAGTTCAAATATGGCCTGTGACATTTACTAGCTCTGCGACTCAAGAGGAAGTTACTTAACCTTGTTTGTCTTAGTTTCCTTCTCTGTAAAATAAGCTAGAGATGGCATATCACTTCAGTATCTTTGCCCAGAAAACCCCCAATAAGGTCATAAAGTATTGGACGTGACTGAAAACAACCAAAGGAAAATTCCTTAGGTTCTGACATAACAGTAATCCTTTTTTTCCAACAAGCCCTTAGTCTGTCTCTTAAGAATAGATATTCCCAATGCTAATTCTAAACTGTTATGAGAAGGAGTATAGATGACAGCCTGAGGAAATCTTGAACTTCATGGACATTCCATAATGGAATGAAGCCGGGTTTTGAAAAGAAAAAGCATGGTTTGACCAAGCTGAAAGAAGGAGGCATTGGCTGTGTGGTCCAGCTTTGCCAAGAATCCAAGATGCTAATGGAGTGGGATCTGGATTTCACTGAGAAGATACTTCAAGCAACTATTGTGGCCTAGGTAGATGAAGGGTCTTGATTATCTGCTGGTGGATAGCAGATTTATCTACCTTACTCCCTAGAGTGGTTTTGGATTGACTGGCTGTGTATTGGACTTGTTCCTGGTTCCTGTGACATCCGTGATCATCTAGGAGCATCATGGATCAGTGTAGTGTAGCCCATCACTCCAGCCCCTTCTTATTCTAGTTAGAGATTTAGCTTAGTTTAGAGTCTAAACTTTCTTTAGTTAAATCATTTAGGCTATTCCATAGTATAGAAAACCCTTCTCTTCCACTTCCCTCGTTTAATATCAATAAACCCAGTTTGTTTGTACTTCCTGTCTCCTCTAAGCCATTAAGAACTCACATCTTGAAGTAACCTACTTCACTGTCTTTCCCTGGTTAATAGATTGCCAGTTAGCTGAGCAACTTTCATTCCCAAACCTCATATCCCCATTTGCTTTCCCTATGTTTACCTGTCAGTCCTTACCTTGTAAGGTGTGGGAGTGTCCCCAGTTTGTCTGGCATCTAGTTATTCCCCTAGTCCAAGTATTTTCTTTTTCAAAACCAAACTCTCTATTCTTTTGTTTTCTGTGTTGCAAAATGGTTCATTGTTTAATCACTATGGCAAAAATTCTCATCAACTTTTGGGGTTTTGACCCATTTGATTGTCTGGTGAAGGCTACACATTCCCCTTCTCAGAATAATTTGTTACTGACATTTTTAATTGAAAGACATACCAGACTTCATTTAGAGTTTAGAATCTATATTCCATTGGTATGACTGAGGGGTTTGATAGGACTGGCCAAACAGTATGCTGATCCACAAGGATTTTAACTCCAAAATAGTAGTGTCTCCTTCAAAATGCTAAATTTTGACAGGAGTTGCCAAGTACTGAGAAAGACTTCTTCTAATATATGAAAATTCCAGTCTTTTTCCTCAGGTACAAGTCTTAGAGCTTAGTACCATTATAGGAAAATATATTATGTTTGATTGAACCTCAGAGAGACTGGCATATCCATCATGAATATACAAGCATCTTCCCAATATTGGAGGTACCATTATGGGCTTTCCCCTAACGAATGGGTTATGTTGAGCAGAATTGAACTAGTTAGGGGAACGGTCTTTATTGCAGGTATAATGGAAAGAGGTACTATGTCAGTTGATAGAGAGACTCCCTCAGTTAGGTTTCATATTCTGGTTCATGTGCTATCTCTGATGGATATCTAGTTGTATAATTGTGAACAATTCCCAGGACCTCCCATCTTAGCATTAGCTTTCTAAGTATTCATTGCGGAACAGTAGCCTGTCTGCATTACCAGACTACAGAAATGCAAGTAGGAACTAGGAATTCCTTAGGTGAATGATATCCTTGGTCTTTCTGTTGCCTCCCCAATTTTCTCCACAATGGAAAGAATATAATATTATAATGTTATATCATAATATGCTAATTGCTAGCTCTGTAACTTCAAATAAATTGCTTCACCTTTTGGGCTCAGTTCTTCTTTTACAAAATGAGGAAATTAGACTAAGTTATCACTAAGGCCCTTTTTCTAACCTAACTGCCATGATCTTAGAATAGTCCACTTTGGAAAATAGAGGTGATGAGAGTCAGAAAGAATCACAGAATATTGGGATTTCAGATTGGAAGGAACCTCTTCAGGAATTCTCTAGCCTAACCTCAAAAGAATTGCTTCAAAAACACATTTTAAAAGTAGTAATACAGCATTTGCTTGACTTGTAGTGAGAAGGAACATGCTAGTCTTCCTGAGGCATTCTATTCCATTTATAGACAGCCTAATTGTTTTTCCCCCCTTCATATCATGCTTAAATCTACATCTACAATTTTCATAATTTTTCTTTGTTCTACTTTCTGAGGCTAAACAATATAAGTTGAAACCCTCTTCCATAGAGTAGCTGACCAAATAATTAAATACAATAATGTGCTTCCTAAATCTTCTCAATGCTAACCATTTCAGGTTTCATCAATTAATCCTCATAAGTCATGTTCTGTTGTCCTTCACTATCCTGATTGATTTTTCTAGCTGATTATTGCCCTTCCTAAGATTTGCCCAGAATGCAATAAAATACTCAAAATATAGTCAGCCCAGGAAAATGTACCGAGGGTAATTAACTCTCTTCTGGACCCACTATCTTTCTATAAGAGCCCTGGTCTTTTTCCAGTACCATTATTTTTTTGTGGGGGAAGTAGAATGGAGTCCCATAATACATTACACATCAACTTTCTAATTCTGAGTATATGTTAAGGAATGTAAAAACTTCAAGTTTATTTTCCTCATGCTATTATAACAGGTTGTTCAAGAAATATTTATTTCCTTGTTCAGTTTTCATTCTCATCATTTGTTTCTTTTATTTAATAAATGTTTCATTTATTTAACAAATATTTATTGAATACCTGTGATTTGAAAAACATTGTACTAGACCCAGTGAGGGACACAGTGAAGTGAAAAAATAATTCTTTTTAAGATAGTTAGATAAGAGTAAACAAATAGCTATGATAATAGGAAGAATATGGCATGTTTTTGTTTTCATAGGAATGTATTATTGAAGGGGTCGAAGAGCTGAGATGTAAACTAAGAAAGCCTTCATGAAGGACTACATGAACTTCACGAACTACATTTCAGCTGGCTTTGAAGGAAGTTTAGACACATGATAGGCAGAGATGATCAGTAGAGAGAGGATTCCAAATTGGAAATTTAATGAATGAAACACAGAGTTGGGATGGGCAACTGTAGGGTATGTTAAAGAGTGGGAATGGTCAGCTTGCTTGGAGTTAAGGGTGTATATAGAGGAGTAGTAATAGAAAAACAGGAATGATAGACTGGGGCCATATTGTAAAAGGTTCTGAATGCTTAACTGAGGAATCCGGATATTTTTCATTTAGCAATAGAGAGCTAATGAAGACTTGTTGGGAAAAAAACAGAAATGACATCAGAGCTATTTTTAAGATGATTAATTTGAAAGCAGTATACTTGCAGGATTAGATGAGGAGTGTAGGGAACTGGAGGCAAAGAGATCAGATAAGAAGCAATTGCAAATAGGTCAGGCAAGAGGTAAAGAGGGCTTAAACTCTGCTGTTATCATTGGGAATGGAAAGAAAGGGACAGATATAAGAGATACTATAGTGCTTGAATCAGCAGGATTCTAGTAACTCGTTAGATATATGAAGTGAGGGAGGAGGAGTAAAAAATGACAGCAATTTTTAGTCTGAGTGACTAAATAAATGATGGTGTCATTAAGGGAAATAGGGGAATGATCAGGAAGACCTTTTAGGGAGGTGAGATGGGGTAAGGTTATCCCCAAATGATTTGGAATATGTTGGGGACAGCATAGATTTTTTTTCTCTTTTCAGTATCTGTTTTTTAAGGTTTTTTAAGGTAACTGTACTTGAGAATAATTTACTTCCTTTGTAATTTGTTTTATTATGATGAGAAGGGAGCCTTAGGTTTCATTAGAAAAACCAAAAAGGTTGTCAACTTGAAATCTGGGGGGAGGGGGGCAAAGTTTGTGTCAATTTGGAATCTAGCTTCCCCAAGTTTGCCCTTTTGTCTCTTGAGAGTTTACCTCTAGGGAGGTCACGGATTCAGCCAGTCTCAGAACCATAGACTTTAAAGTAAATTAAAATACCAACTTAGGTGGAGCTGGCAAATCTAAGCATATGCTAAATACCCTTTTAGTCTTAGAAGTTTTCCCCATAGTAGCAGAAGTCTTTTCCCAAGAAGACCAACCTGCTGGGCGGGGACCATCCTTTTAGTATCCATGGTAAGTAGTTCACTCCCTGACACCCTAGCCTCAGGCTATGGTTCCTTTCCCAAGCCAGATAGTATCCAGTCTGTGTAATTTCAACACTCCCATTTCCTTGTAGCTATGATTATGTCAATCAATCATATTTCCCTGTACCTGCGTTCCCCAAAAGGCTTTTGTTCCCCAGAGTTGTCATCTCGCAAGGTGATTTCTCCCAGGGATATTGTCCCCAGTCATAGAGTGTAGACCCTTGAAAGTTTTGGCACTGGGCTCTGGACAGGCTGAACATTGGACCTATCCCTTTCCTGATTAAAGACTTGCTTTTTCTGACTACTTTAGTAGTTCTGTGCTATTTCCAAGTTAACAGGGTTTATGGCACACACACACACACACACACACACACAAAGCTAAGAAGCTCTAGGTTAAATCTAATAGCAGATGCCGCTGGATAAGCTCAGAAGGAATTTGAAAATATGGGAGACAGTATGAGGTTGTAGCTATTGAATTATATCATAGATGTGGAACTAGAAAGGGCCAAGCCTAATTCTTATGGGTATATTGTAGTGAACTTTCTCTTTTCCTGGTTTACAAATCCTCATTCCCAGAAAACTTTCACTATTTGATTTATTCATTTCTACTTCAGAGTGTTTTAGACTAGAAAAAGCAGAAATAGAAAAAAGGTCACATACACTTACATATTCTTGATCTCATCTGGTAGACAAACCTTTGGTTCCACCCTTATTTATTCCTTCTCTTTCTCTTATTTTAGAAATAAAGATTGTTGAAATTCTTTCTTCTTTTCCTCTTCTTGTCAACTATGCTTTCAATTCAATCATTTATAACAAATGACCAGATGTTATAGGTGTGTAAATGGTGAACCCCTGGATTCAGGAAGGAAACCTTTCTCAAGAATGAGAGGACTCCAAACTTAGCTTAAAAGTAAAAAGAAAGATTTATTAGTAAGATAGGATCAATGGCCAGCAAGACAGCATGAATGGAACAACCCTGGTGGATTGCCCCCCATGACATGGCAAGGCAGCAAGAGTGGAGCAACTATTGGGGTTGCTCTCTGGATGCCCCAGTTCATGGGTTTTTGTATCCTTTGCAAGTGTGTGGCATTAGGTGGGTGGGGAGGGTCTGTCTGGGATCCTCAGGGCTTAGGCTACCAAGGTGTGGCCTGGAGGTGTATCTCTTTTGTCTATCTCAACCTAAAGGATATCCAAGGATAATGGTCTTTGCCTGGGGAGTCACAGGGGCTGGAAGGGGGAGGGGAATTTCCCTGTTCACAGCCAGCCTAAGTTAAGGGGTACAGGGTGCCTGACATCTCTGCACAGTGCCCATGTCACGAACTTTCTATTTCAGTAACAAATTTGAAGCCATTGATTATGAGTACTGTCAACTTGGTTTTGGGGAGCCCCAAGTTTGCCCTGTCCCTTGGGAACTTCCTTAAGGGAAGTCCCAGACTGGCCTTGTTTCAAACTGAACTATAGATCTTAAAGTACTTAATAAATAGACATAATCAAATGTTAAGTACCCTTTTTGTCTTAAAAGTTTCTCCCATTGTTATCAGAGACCTCTCCCAGGTAGCCATTTGTATTCATTGTAAGGCATCAGCCTATCCCTGATATTATAGCCTTGGACTCCTCATTTCCTTGTAGTCATTGTAAAGTCAATAAATCATACTTCCCTGTCTTTAGTTTTCCAAAAAGATATATAAGACCCCTATGTTCTGTTGTTCTTTGGATCATCTTTGGCAGTGATTCTCTGAGAGACACTTTTCCCAAAATCCCATAGCCTTTGAGTCTGTGTGGTTTTTAAGAGCTTGACTCTGTGTGGTGGCCAATTATTAAGGATCTGTATTTTCCTGATAAAAAATTTGGTTTTATGACTACTTTAGTGGTCCTATGTTTTTCTAAGTTGACAGTATCTTTTCTATATTCCTCAGAACTTTTAAACATCTTCTCTCTTGCATCTCTTTCTTCTTTTCATTTAGCCCGTAGAGTTCTTAGATGACTTGTGAACATTTAGATAGATAATCATTGTCAAGCCATTTCAGTTGTGTCTGACTTTTCATGACTCCATTTGATATTTTCTTGGCAGAGATACTGGAATGGTTTGCCATTTCCTTCTCCAGTTCATTTTATAGATGAGGAAACTGAGGCAAAGAAATTGAAGTGTGTGAGTCTGAACATAAACTCGTCTTCCTCACTCTAGCTGGCATCTTATTCAATGCACCACCTAGATGCCCAGATAGGGGTGTTTGGGGGTATTTAGGGAAGGCCTGTACCTTTGATAGAAATGTTTAATGAGCCCTTTTCAGGGATGCTCACCCAGCTTTGGTATCCATCACTCACCTAACTCTCATCTTAACTCCAAGTGGCTACACCCTGTTAAAACTGTTTCCTGAGACTGGTCAAAGCAGGTTGAGGGTAATTGATGGGCCTCAAACCCATCAGTGAATTAGCAAAATGTTTATCCAAGCATGTGAAGACTTTTCCCAACAGAATGGGTAAAGATGAGAATAATCTTGTTCCGACAACCATGGAAATGACTGAAGCAAATGATATGGAGCACTCAGAGCTTGTTCAGATATAGAAGATGCCAAGGACATCTGCCCAATCCCACACCATAGCCACTTATTATCTTGACAGAAGTCTTGCCACTGGATAATGATGACTGGGAGAGATAGTGAGGCTGATGATTCTATACAATTCTGCCTCACAATCAGAAGCAAGTCAAGATATCATCCATGATTCACTACATTATCCATCTTCAAGTTCCATGGCAAAATCTGGCAGCTGTACCCAAACCCTTGTACACAGGTGCCCCAGGCCATTGGGTCACTTTCTCATTGGCCAAAGTCAGATTTGACTGATCAGCGACAGCAACACATTGTACTCTGATGTGGGACAGCTAAGTGGTGCAGTGGATGGAGAGCCAAGCATAGAGATGGGAGGACCTGGGATTAAATCTGACCTCATATACTTCCTACCTCAGTGATTGTGATCTTGGGCAAGCCACTTAATCTCTATTGCCTAGCCCTTAAGGCTCCTATGCCTTGGAACAATAAAGAGCACTGATTCTAAGACAGAAGGTAAAGGTTTAAAAGGTTTAAAAAAAATGAAGGATGAACAACAGTAACAACAAACTTCTTAGAAACCTTTTTCTGTTCCATAGACCCCTTTAGCAGTATTATAACAACTTGTGCCCCTTCTCAAAATAATGATTTTAAATAAATGAAGAATGGAAAGAAAAGTAAAAAAAGATTCCAAAAGAAACTTACTATATTGAAATAAAATTATCAAAATTTTTATTTTAAAAAGTTTGGAGAGGGGCAGATAGGTAGCTCAGTAAAAAATGTCATCCTAAAGATGGGAAGTCCTGGATTCTAATTTGACCTCATATACTTCTCAGCCATGTGACCCTGGACAAATCACTCAACCTCAGTTGCCTAGCCCTTATACCACTCTTCTGCCTTTGGACCAATACTTAGTATCTATTTTAAGACAGAAAGTAAGGACTTAAAAAATGTTCATGGAACATAATTAAGAATCCCAGTTCTACTTAAGAAACTATATATCACTTTCTTAAGCCATTTTGAAAAGAGCCTTAGTGTTTACCTGGGAGGTTTAATAGTTGGTGCATCCAAGAAGATGGTGGCTAAATTAGGAAGTGGTCAATAGTGTTAAATTTGAGCAATTGTCCTTGATTTATATTTTATTTTCCCACTATCTCAAAGTGCCAACTTCTGCAATAGACCTTTTCGAGTCTGCTCATTTTCTTTTTTTTTTTTTTAAGTTTTTTTTTTTCTTTGGTTTAAACCCTTAACTTCTGTGTATTGGGTCCTTGGTGGAAGAGTGGTAAGGGTGGGCAATGGGGGTCAAGTGACTTGCCCAAGGTCACACAGCTGGGAAGTGTCTGAGGCCAGATTTGAACCTGGGACCTCCCGTCTCTAGGCCTGGCTCTCAAACCACTGAGCTACCCAGCTGCCCCCCTGCTCAGTTTCCAATGACCTTCTTATCCCCAGATGACCTTGTAACTGATTTTTACAACTATTATTTATTATTTTACAATTTGAATGAGTGTGTGTATGTATATCATTTGTATATATTTTAAACATATATATAGTTTAAAACACTTGTCTTCATTGATGAAATGTAGGCTTCCTGAGGACACAGGCTATTTTATTTTTATCTCATATTGCCAGTTCCTGTTACAAAGTAGGTGTTTATTAAATGTTTATTGATTTAATTTATTTATTCTAACACTTGCCATTTATTTCAGAGTTACTGTATATAAGAAATGGTATCTTGTTTGAAAAATACCGTTTGCATAAAAAATTCATATTGAATTGTGAAATAATTTTTCCTTTAGGTTATCCTGTGCTCCACTCCCTCCAACTCTCTTCCCAGACAAGGTTCATCTGAAACAGTCAGAGTCTCTACAGAGTTTCTACCTCAGACTATCAAAATGGGTTGGGATCATTTGTCTTTGTTAAGGATAAAAGGATTGAAGGGCAGGGCTAACCAGCCAAGGTCAACCCTGATTTAAGACTGGGCTGAGCAGCCATGCTGAACTTTGAACTTTGACTAAATGGTCCATTCTACTGGCTGATAAAAGAATGTATTGGCCTCTTTCAGGACCCAGCAAGAATACAATCTTCTTGTGATAAAGTAATAAGGGAGGAGTTGAGGTATAAGTCCACTTCCTCAGTGGCTATCTGCCAATCAGAAATGTTTTGGGATGTTCCCTGAGTGAACTCACCAGGGATAGATATCTAGATCTATCTATCTATCTATCTATCTATCTATCTATCTATCTATCTATCNAGATATCTAGATCTATCTATCTATCTATCTATCTATCTATCTATCTATCTATCTATCTATCTATCTATTGAGAGTCAACTGACCAATATGATTAATCATTTGAGAAATTAATTTAAAATTAAGAAATACAGCCTCTTGAGAATTTCAACCACTGAAGATACTTTTTTGTGGTTAGGATCAGTCTTTTTTTTTTAAACCTTACCTTCCATCTTGGAGTCATTACTTTGTATTGGCTCCAAGGCAGAAGAGTGGTAAGGGCTAAGCAAAGGGGGTCAAGTGACTTTCCCAGGATCACACAGCCAGGAAGTGTCTGAGGCCAGATTTGAACCTAGGACCTTCCGTCTCTAGGCCTTGCTCTCAATACACTCAGCTACCCAGCCGACCCAGGATCAGTCTTAAAAATGGTGAAATAGGGGGGCAGCTGGATGGATCAGTGGATTGAGAGCCAGACCTAGAGATGGGAGGTCCTAGGTTCAAATCTGGCCTCAGACACTTCCTGGTTGTGTGACCCTGGGCAAGTCACTTTGACCCCCTTTGCCTAGCCCTTATCACTCTTCTGCCTTGGAGCCAAAAAATGGTGAAGTATATGCTTAATCCAATTAATATTTAATGATTTATAAAGCACAGATTATTAAGGCCTGTTTTTTACTTTAAAAAAATTACATTTGCATTTAATATCAATTTACCTTTCAGAATTTGTAATTAATTAGAATAATAATAAAATATGCAGTACTTTATAACAGTCTAATAATAAAAGGTCAAATTAAACTGAGTCACATTTTACAGCTGAGGCTTATGGATCTTGAACTCTCTTTTAAGGGGCAAATAGGTCCTATAATATCAAGAAATATCTATGTGGTTCAAAATTACTCGAGTAAATGAGTAAGGGAATTTAACTTTATATAATATATAATCTGATATAACCTGTTTCATTCAGTTCCTCTCTCTTTTAATCATAGTGCTAAAAAGAGCTCCTGAATGAGGAGAGTTGACCATTGTCTATCACACAGGCATGAACCCTTGTAAGTTTAGACCAATCAACAAGTTGGTTTTTCCAGTTTCTTGGTTGCAAAACTAATACTTGGCTCTTCTTTGCATAAGCACTATAAGGTAAGCAGCAATCTTTTCCTCCTCTCCCTGATGATTCTGTTCGTAGAAACACAATTTGTTTTCCTTCCAAATTACTGTATTTTCCCTAGAATTATAGATAAGGAAAGTCTCAAAACAAATATTTTATTAGCTGTGTGCAAATCCTGAGATGTCTTTTGATCTCTGTTGATTTTCTCACTTTTATTTGGATGTAATTTCAGTAATTTTAGCACAAACAAACCTATTTGGTTTTAGTTCTTATCAAAGTCAACGCTTTTCTTTTTAAACCCCTGGAATCAGCATTCCTGCCTCAATGATTACAGATCTCCCCTGATAGGAAATGCAGTGACTGCAATTCCTGTGTGGGCATCTGATTTCCCGTGCCACTCACTTTAAAGTGCTGAATCAGAGGAAATCGCTGCCCTAACACAGACAGTTCAAATTTCATCCCAATTCTTTCCCCCTCCCTTAAGGCTATTTTATTAATCATAGAGAAAGAAGTCTTACTACCTTTATATGAAAAACTGGGCTAAATAAAATTGAAGCTCAGCAGGTTGGCACCAAGGACCTAAAGAAGTGAATTTTCCTCATGTGTGGTCATCTTTGTGACTTTCCTTATCTTTGAAGCAGCCACCTTTCATTCCTTTAGTGATTGCGTATGCATCACAGTTCACTAGGAGGAGGTGTGGAAAGACCTAGCTATGGATTATTAACTCATAAAATGAAAGAACATTGAAAAATGGTCCTCATAACCTGTGTTCCTCTATGCCAGTATTACCTGAGGTATACAGAGGGAGATAGAAGTTTATAGATGTATCTACCCGTGTAAACTGAAGTAGAGATTTGATAAATTGATGCAATTATTTGGTTAATTCAAGCATAAAAATCAGAACACTTCTGTCTCAATTATCAGTATTTCTCTGCATAGTATGGTTTTGGACTGAGGTTGGAATAATGACTTTCATATTTCACCTCTCTTTGCATGTTTAGACAGCCTACCATGTGCTGTCACTCTACATTGATTACTCTTTAGGATAGTACAATTTCAACCCATATTCAGTACTCAAAATTTCCTGCAGAGCAATCAATTAACAACTCAATGAAGTATTTGTGGTGTGCTTAGTACTTAACATTGTGCTAAGCTCTGGCAGGAGCACAGGAAATGTCATTTTAAAGTCAAATGTAAGTTCCTTGTCTGTCCTGACCTCAAGGAGTTCACAGTTTAGAAGGGGGAACAATCTAGCACTTGCCTAACAGCAAAAATGTCACTTATGATTTCTCTCATTATCAATAGTGAAGTGAAAAGGCAAAATCTTTATCAAGATTTGAAAAAAAACACTCATCGATATAATTTCATGTTCATCATAAAATGTTACTATGAGAAATATTGAGTGAGGTTAGGCAAAATAGCTGTTTTGAAGACATGAATGTGATTTATGGTCTCAGAATAGAAAGGAAAAAACAAAATAGGAATAGTTGGGAATAAGGTCAAGCTAGTTATGGTCTACGAAACATGAAATTTTCTGTACGTTTTTCCCCCTGTAAAATACTACTCAAAATGCAAGTGTGTCTGTAACCTTAGAGATTAATAAAAAAAAAAAAAAATCTTTTCTTTGATTGTTTGTTGTGGTTGCTTTTATTCAAGTGATGAAAATAGAACAAAGCAGTCTGTGTTCAAACAGCAGTTATTCAGTAGTCTTTACAGATATTGTCTGAATCTAATTGGATTTTAATGAAATGATATTTTCTTTGTGATAAGTACATAAAAATTATGTTTTTAATTAACATCACAAGGTATAAGCTATAGATACCAACCCTCCACTGAAATAATATTACTTTAATGTCTGCTTCATTACAAAAAGGACAGAAGTAATAACAAACGTGTGTAAACTAACTGGACAATGATTAGCAGCCAAACCTTTTCATCCTAGGATGATAAGTCACATTGATGTTGCCTTTTTTCCTATTGCTCTAAGGCTTCTTTGCTTAGTTTGGCTTAGTTGTGAAAGTCTTCTGCATTATTATGAGGTTGTGTTATATATCATGAGTGGTACTATTGAATAGTGAATAGAGTATTGCATCTTTAGGTAGGAATTCCTGAGTTTAAATTGTGCGTTTGACACTTACTTGCTGCATTTGGGCAAAGCCCTTAGTGAGTTTCATTTTTACAAATGGTCTGGGGTGAAATCTTGATTTTGTTCATAAAAGCAGTCAATGAATTAATAAACATGTATTAAATAGCTGCTATGTGTCAAGTGCTATGGATACAGAGAAATGGCAAAAAAAAAAAAAAAGTCCCTGTTATCAACGAACTCACAGTTAATGGGGAAAACACCATGTAAATAACTATGTCCAAAGAAGCTGTGTGGAAGATAAATTGGAAATAATTAAAAAAAAGAAAGAAAGGCAATAGCATTATGAGAGCACTGGGAAAAAGCTTCCTTTAGAATGTGAGATTTTAGGGGGCAGCTGGTTGGCTCAGTGGATTGAGAGCCAGACCCAGAAATGGGAGGTCCTGGATTCAAATGTGACCTTAGACACTTCCTAGCTGTGTGACCCTTGGAAAGTCTCTTGACCCCCAGTGCCTAGCCCTTACCACTCTTCTCCCTTAGAACCAATATATAGTATTAATTCTAAGGTAGAAGGTAAAGGTTTTTAAAAAAAAAGAAGAATGCGAGATTTTAACTAGAACTTGAAAGGACTCATGAAAGTCAGGAGCCCTAGATGAGAAGAGAGAACACTCCAGGCACTGGTGATAGCTGATGAAAATTATCCAAGTTGGTAGACAGAAGAGTATCTTGTTTAAGGAAGAAAAAGGAAACCAAGGAGACCGGTGCTGCTGGATCTGAGAAAACATAGTGGAGGGTGATGGTGTGTAAGGTGGAAGAAGACTGGAAAAAGTTGGGAAGGGGATTCAAATGTTATGAAAGACTTTGAATGCCAAATAGGATTTAATATTTGATATTAGAAACTGACATGAAGCTCCTGAATTTATTGAGTAAGAAAATAATATAATCAGGTCTGCACCTTTTAGGAAAATCATTCTAACTGCTGGAGGATGGACAGGAGTCAGGATAAACTTGCAGGGGGGAACCAATCAGAAGGCTATTGGAATAGTCTAGGTATGAGGTAGTTGGGGACTTCACCAAGGTGATAGTGTCAGAGAGGACAAGGGAGCATTTGTGAGAAACAGGAAAGTAAAATTGGTAGAACTTTTCAAGAGATTGAATACAGAGGTGAGAGTAAGGGATTGAAGATGACATTTACATTGTGAGACTAGATGAGTGAGAAGATCATGGCACCTTCCATGATACTAGGGAAGTAAGGAAGAGGGGAAGGCTTGGAGGAGGGTGTTGTGACAATATATTGAGTTCAATTTTGGATGTGTTGAGTTTGATTTGTCTGTAGGGCATCTAGTCCAAGATGTTCAGTAGGTCATTGGAGATGCAAGACTGGATGTCAGCAGAGAGGTTTGGACTATATAAGTAGATTTGAGAATCATCATAATAGAGGTAAAAATTGAATCCATGGGAGCTGAAAAGATCAAGTGAAACAAGCCAGAGGGAGAGATGTCGGCCAACATTGGGCATTATATTCTTATAGAATAATGCATGCCATCCATTGCAAGAAATATGTGGATAGCTGTAAAAATGGAAATCAGATAAAGAGGCAATAAAGTGAAGATTGTTTTTTAAAGTGTACGTGTGTGTGTGAAAATTAATTATTCCAAATGAAATTTCTTTATAATTTCATTGATGAAATGAAAGTCTTTTTTTGGGGACACAGACTGAAGAAGGAAACAAAATTTTATAAAAACAATTTTACTCAGTACTCTTTATTCACTGGATGTAGTGTTTTATTTCAGTTGTTATTTATATTTCACATATAGTTTAATTAATGTATTGAATATTACCATGCACTGATGTTGTATCATTTATCAATGATTAATTCTTTTCATCTTCTTTTTATACCATTTTTTCATATATCTATTAAAGGTATTTGAATTATGTTTAAATACACATTTTTTTTACTTCATCTGTTATAAATATGTATTCACTACACAACATAATGCTGATTTCTAAGATCCTTAGGGATAGAAAGTAGAGAATACCCTATTTAAAAAAAAGATAACAATATTGCTTTTCTTACATAGAAACAAAACATTTTAATTTTGGTTTAATAATTAATATTAGAGTATAGTGACATCACAAGGGATCAAATTTTCACCAAATTCCTATGTATACAATCTATTAACTGTAGGAGCTATAGGGAAATATTCATGATTAAAATCAAATGGAGACCTTGATTCAATTAGGTTTATTATCACTTTTCAAAAAATAAAATAGTTATGGTTATACAAAGATTAATTCTATATGAAAATAAATCTCAATTGAGTGCAATTCTGTAACCATTTATTAAATATTTATTATTTTCTGGGTACTTTGTATCTGGAGATTCAGAGACAAAAATTAAATTGGTTTCTGCTCTCAAGGAGCTTGCCTTTATTTCCTCTTTTATTTTATTATTTTCTAGAAGTGATTAAACAGCAAAGAGACCCCATTTTTCTAGTATAACATAATTAAATATATACTATATAAAATAATTTCACAGGGTGGTTATAGGTATAAGAAGGGAAGTTTGAAAACAATAAGACTGGGGTTCTAGACAATACATGTGATAGGAATGGGAGAGGAAGGAAGCTAATGCAAATGAATATGAAGGAGGCTGATGATGAGGGAAAGGAGCATCTGTCTAGACAGCCTACAACTGAATCCCCAAGTGTGGTAAAATAGAGCTATAGGGTCATTAGTTGGTCATCATTCCCTTTATAATAACAAGAATGTTGTTTTAATTATAAATCCCTAAGAAAGAAATAAAAAGGTGGTAGGTTCTCAGTGATAGCAGATAATTTAGTACCTGGCCCTGCACTGGGACTTTACTATCAAATATTGGTGGAGTCCTAGATGAATTGCTAGTTATAGAATTTTTTTTTTTAATTTTAAACCCTTTACTTCTGTGTATTGACTTATAGGTGGAAGATTGGTAAGGGTAGGCAATGGGGGTCAAGTGACTTGCCCAGGGACACACAGCTGGGAAGTGTCTGAGGCTGGATTTGAACCTAGGACCTCCTGTCTCTAGGCCTGGCTCTCAATCCACTGAGTCACCCGGCTGCCCCTAGTTATAGAATTTTGATACATACTCAACCTCATCCCTGACCCTGTTCTTAACTCGCATTTCTCTCATGGTAGGGGAGAAGGGGGAATTTCATAACCTGAAATATACCCTACTTGCTAATTTTTTGCAAGACTAATTTACCTTCTCCTGTAGAGAGTTTTTCTGTTTTTTGTTACAATATTTCATTTTACATATTTTATAGGTGCATTTTGTCTTTATATTATAGTCATTAGGAGAAGGGGTATCCATCTATTGACTTTCCACATTGAATATTTATAACAGAAAAAAAAACAAAAGTAAGAAACAAGCAAAAACATTGGATAAATGAGAATATATCCAAATTTCTAACCAATTAGTAAACATTTATTAAACATCTGTTCTACAAGTACTGTGTTAAGCACTGAGAGTAAAAATAAAGACAGGAGAAATTCTCTGACCTCAAAGAGCTCATATCTATTGGATGTGTGTGAAAGAGAGGCATTGCCAGAGCTGTACTTTTGAAAGATGATTTTGACAGTAGAATGGAGGAAGCAGTAGCAGAAGACATGGATAATGTAAGATGAGAAGAAAGGCAGGAGAGGGCACTCTTGAGGAATTACCCAAATTTTTAAGGTAAATAATGAGGTAAGATTCTCAATTTAGAGGAGAAAGAGAGTATCTCCTGGTTCTGCTCACTTTGCTTTTCATCAGTTCCTATAAATCTTTCCAAACTTTTCAGAACTCATTCTGTATTGTTTCCTTACGGCACAATAGATTCCATTACAACTATGTATCACAACTTCTTTATCCATTTTTTAAGTGATAGACAATTCCTCAGTTTCCAATTCTTTGCCACTACAAAAAATGCTGCTAAAAATATTTTGGTACAGGTAGATCCTTTCTTCTTATCTCTGATCTCTTTGGGATATAGATCCAGGGATGGTATTGCTGGGTCAAAGGGTAGGCATAAATTTGTGGCCCTTTTAAGCCTGATTCCATATTGCTTTCCAGAATGGTTGTATCAGTTCACAGTTCTACCAGCCAGGTATTAGTGTCCTAGTTTTTTCTTATTCTCACCAACATTTTTCCTTTTTGATCATGTTAGCCAATCTATTAGGTATGAGATGACATCTCAGAGTTATTTTAAATTTTATTTCCCTAATCAATTAGGAGCATTTTTGTCATATGACCATGAATATTTTTTGTTTCCTCCTCTAAGAGATGCCTGTTCATATCCTTTGACCGTTTTTCATGTGGGGAATGCTTTTTATTCTTGTAAATTTGATTCATTTCTCTTTATATTTGAGAAATAAGGCTTTTTCCAGTCACTTGCTGTAAGAATTATTTTCCAATTTCTTGTTCCCATTGTAATCTTGATTACATTGGTTTTATTTATATAAAATATTTTTAATTTAATGTAATCAAACTTATTAATTTCAATTTTTGTAATGTTCCCTACATTTTTGTCTATCATAAAACTGTTCTCTTATCCTTAAGTGTTGACAGATAAATTTTTCCACATCGCTCTAATTTATTTATATTTTTAACCTTCATTTCTAAATCAAGTATTCATTTTGATTTATCCTGGTATATGGTATGAGATGTTGATTCATGCCTAATTTCTGCCATATCGCTTTCCAGGTTTCCCAGCAGTTTTTGTCAGTGAATTCTTTTCCCAATAGTTTAGATCTTTGGGTTTAATGAATACTGAGTTGCTGTGGATATTAGCTAGTCTGTACCTAATCTTTACTATTGATTCACCACTCTGTTTCTTAGGCAGTACTAGATTGTTTTGATGATTACTGCTTTATAGTATAGTTTGGTATCTAGTACAATCAGGCCTCCTTCATTTTTTTTTTTTAATACTTCCCTTGTTATTCTTGGTCTTTTGTAGGAATGAAAAGATTTCAAAGGGCCAATCTGATTAAGTAGACTAATGAGTTGAGTTTTTGGAAAATATATAAATATTTATAATTTTGTGCTGTATGTAAATCTGTAGTACACACAATGAACATGGATTTGTGATTTTTTTTCAACCAATGTTTGATAGGACATACAAAGGATAGAAGGCATGACCCATTCAACCCTAATAGTATTCCCACTCTATACAAGAACAAGGGGAATTTGTTTCACTATCTTTTCCCCAAGAATAACCTTTAATTTTTCCAGTTACACAGAGTTTGATTTTCTGATAGTTACCTTTTCATTTATACTATGAATATACATTTGTGTATGTTGGCATTTTGGTTCTGCTTATTTCATCCTTAGAATTCTTTATATTCATCATTTCTAAATAATATTTCATTAAATTTGACAGTTTAAAATTTTTTTCCTTAATAAGTACTTTTTTCAAGGTATTTTTTATGCTACTACAAAAATACTATTGTGAATACTTAATATGTATTGTGCTAATCTGACTTTGACTTTCTTGGTGAATATGTCCTCGTAGTAAGATCAATAATTCAAGAAGTTGGGACATTTTTGTCTCTTTTCTTGTATAATTCCAAAGTGATTTCCATAATGATTGAGCCACTTTGCACATCAACCAACAGTATATTAGTGTGCCCATTTCATCACAATATCCTCCTACTTACCCAAGCATTTAATGTTCACAAAACCTATATTCTTGTTACTTTAAATTAAAAAAATTCTAAATCATGACTCCTATAATGTCACATAGAAAATGATAACTTACAATGATAACATGAAACAATTACTTCAGAATCAGCCAGTATGCTAAGTTTTGCAACACTATGGTAATATAAAACCTTTTTAATATTATCAGTGTGAAATAACTAGTTAAATAATCTTTCATGTCTAGTAAACCTTAAGATCTACTCTCAATGTAAAATGGCTTCTTTGATCAGTAGGTTCTAGACAGGAAACCTGTGTAGAATAGTAAAATTAGCCTTTGGCTAGAAAAAGCTCAATTGGCTCAATTTTCTTCCTTTCCATTAGTAGCAATGAGCATTTATTAAGCATCTACTGTTGACTAGGCAGTATGCTAGGTGGTAGACCCCTGCCTTCAAAGAGTTTGCATTCTTCTAGAGTAGGAATTAATATTCTCTATTTAGTTTCACTGAAAAATATTTACTTAAAATGTGAGTTCTTAAGAAGTCTTTCACAAGCTTAATTTTTACATTATTACACATCCCATAATCAGCCACAGGAGCATTTTAACTTCTATCTGAATGGCTTTTATAGTACAGGTAATTTCTCTCCTGAATAGTGACTCTAGATATTGTTCTTTATAATTTTCTCACCTTATTTTACTGGATTTCTGGGCAGAAAAAAAGATTATAGGAGGGGGCTAAGAGAGGTGGGATTGGGGGTCCCTGATATTTATTTTTGCTTAAACAAATAATTTTATAATATTGACTATTGCTAATTCAAGGCATTTTGATCAAAAGAGGCTGATGCAAAAAGTAAGTTGTAGTAAATATCCTCCATTGTAAAAAGGGAGGCCTTGGGAGACTTCCTAAGACTAGGTTATAAGCTCTTTTTATTCCAATCGAGAAGAGGGAAACAGCAGACCTCCACAACAGCTTTTCACAGAATTTTAGTGCTAGAAAGCACTTAAAAGGTTTCTGACAGAGAAAAGAAAGGGAAATGAAAGTTATGAGTAGATGCATACTCACTGATTAGTGGAATATACAAATTTTTCATTTTGTAAAACTTTCCCATTGTGGGGAGGGGAACAAATGAAATATGGAGCTTAGGGGAAAATTTTTGGATTTTAACATCTTTAAACACAACTTAAAAACTTCCATACCTCAAACTGAGATATTCTCAGAGATATCTTCCTTCAGTTGGGAATTGGGAAAATTTATCTCTATAATAATTTCATCAAAATCCAAATATCCGAAAGCAAAATTTGGATGAACTGTTATTATAAAAAAAGAAATTTGAAAAGAAAATCTCAAAAATCAGTCAGTTACCCTTTGAAACAAGGTTTTATCTGCAGTCAGTATGAGCAGATAGGCATTTATGAAGAAGCTCGAATTAGATAACTGCTTAAAGACTCTGAGCCAGTCTGGCCAATGCTTTCACAAATTAAATTAAATAGCTGGAAGCCTCACTTTAATAACCCCTTAAGAGTCAAAAAGACAGAAGCCTAATTTTTATATGGCTGTTTTCTCCAATAAAATTTTAATCTATTATGAATACTCATTTCTTTCTTGACAACAATTTTTAGCAAGCAATTCAAACCAGCATTAGATACTCACAGTGTTTCCAAAGAGAAACAGAGTTGTAAAAAATGAAAAATAGCCATGGTCAATAAAGCTTTTCTAAAGCCCTGAAATATTATAAGTAAACCTATTCCCTGAAGTGCTCATAAACCATGGTGAATACACATAATTAGAACTGTGTGTTGAAATACCCAGCCTGTCTTACTACTGTTAGGAGAAACCAGCACAAAAAACACCTTTGCATAATCAGATAGCCTGATGGGGAGACTGGGAAATGGTTTTGGCATATTTAGCTCCAAATCAGAAAAAAACAAAAGAATAACTCTTTGGAAATTAGGCAACGAATGTGAATGGGGGAAGCACATATTGAAAGAAGTCATTTTTGACAGATAGTAGAGATGCAATCACCAGACTCTGCCAGAGAATAAACTCAAAGAAAAATGATGAATCCAACAGTTGGGTTTTTAATAATGGCTAGGCACTAGCTATATGCAAATGGAAATTTATGTAAAATCAACAAAATAGTGCAAAGTCTATGGGAAAATTTTTTTGATAATGTAAATCTCTTAAGTGTATATCTGAATATATATATATATATGTATATATATATATACCCAAACTCACAATACACATATGTATTTAAACATACCCATGTATAACACAAATATGTATACATATAGATATGCATATATAAATAATACTACATCTATACTTAAATAAAATTTACACATGTGTGTGCACATACTTATATGTATACACATATACACACATGTGTGTATGTGTGTGGTACTACAGATGGATGATTAGCTGGATACAGAATAAGACAACAAAATTCAGGTAATCTTGCTGTACATTTGCTGATCCCTGTTTCTAAAACCCAACTTCTGATATAAATATTCTTCGAGGTTCTTTTTTTTTAAACCCTTTCCTTCCATCTTAGAATCAGTACTATGTATTGGTTCCAAAGCAGAGCAGATTCAGCTAGGCAATGGGGGTTAAATGACTTGCACGAGGTCACATAGCTAGGAAATTTCTGAGGCTAGATTCGAAGCCAAGACCTCCTGTCTCTTGACCTGATACTCAATCCATTGAGCCACCTCACTGCACCCCCTCCTTCCAGGTTCTTAAAAGCTATCCAGAGGATCAGATCCTATACTCCTTATAAGAATATGAGTATAGTCCTGATGGTAAGCTATGCATATAATATCCATAGAATAGCTTAAGAAACTTCAGAGGGCACCATCCTTAAATTGGCTTCAAGTAAATAGCTTCTGATTGGTTGGATAGAGTATGCATCCCCCTAGTGTAACCATGTGGTCATAAAACATGGAAACAGCAACCAAAGGGGCAGGTGAACCAAAAGGCAATGAAAAGACCCATATGAGAAACAAGTAGACTCCATCCTATCACCAAGACCTGTGATCTCTTAAATGTGAATACCTTTTCCACAGGTAGAGTTATCAGTTCATCATTTTGTGAAACTCTTATTCATTCTCTCCAATAAATCTACCATGGAAGATAATCTAAATTGTCACAAAACTTTTTCCTGCAAAGTTTTGCAGGAGAATTATGATGTAAAAGATATCACCAAGAACATTTTTGACTAGAAATGGAAGTGTGTTAGTCATTTGTTGACAACAAAGGGATGGCCCAAGTGCTGCACTGTACCTGTGAAATATTAAAAGAACTAAAGACAAGCTTTTGTGAATAAATATCTATGAAGGATCTGGGGAAAACATAGACTCGAATACACTGGATGAGAAGGTAAGGAAGAAGTCATGAAAGACACCAGTGGAGAAGGTACCCTCATTGGTGAAATTATGGATTCATCAAAATCTCTAAGTATTCAAAACTCTCTAGACTGGCACCAAAGGCTTTCTTTATATGTATGAGTTTCACCATATCTATGTAACTATATTCTCACTACCTAGTTCTCCTTCTGGACTACAGTTAGGCTTCTTGCATCCTCCTAACACAAGTTTTCGTTTCCTGCTCTGTACTTCTGCTTTTACTGTCCCCTATATCTAGAATAATGACCCACATATTTGAAGCATATACAGAGTACCTGTGAGATAGCAAATGTAGGTATTAACATCATCATTTTAAAGATGAGGCAACAATAAGAAAGGTTAGGCAACACGACCATCCTGGTCATATGACTAGATTTTTGACTCATGGTTTAACTGCGTTTCCTCACTCTTGGCTAAGGTTGCCCTTGTATTGAGTACTTAGCAACACCTTTTGGACTATAACAATTAAGGATTCAGTGCTGTGTAGTAGAAAGAAAAGTAGACTTCCTACCTGTGTGACTTTGGACAGGTCGCTTAACCCTCTTCTAGCTCTTAACCCTCTTAAGAGTCTTGGAACCAATACACCGAACTGATGCTAAGATAGAAGGTAAGGGATGTTGTTGTTTTACTTAAACAAAGAACAATAAAGTTAGAGGCAGAAGATCTGAGTTTGAATCCTGGCTCTGCTACTTTTCTCAGTCTTAGTATCCTAAAATGAGTGGATTAGAACTGGTTGAACTAGGACCTTTCTGACTCTAAGTATATGAAATTTCCTTCAGAACTCATCGTATTTCCATAACTGTAAGTGGATGAGGCCAGGAATCAACTGTGTAAGTAGTACCGAGCTGTTTGTTAGAAAATGTTTGAGGATAGATAAACAAGTAAAGCATAAATGCAGTCTACCTGAAATAGTAAGGCAGTTACCATTTAGGACAGTGAATCCCCAGAGATAATGTTCTGAAGATGGAAAGGTTAGTGTATAAAAGGCATAGTCTCTAGTCTGAATAGCAAAGCAGTTGGTGAGAAAATGGTCAAAGAGTGAGGAGTTAGAGGATTTAAACACCCATAGAAGAAGCTTTTTCCCTAACATCTTTTCAACTTTTGTCATTGGTTGTGAGTTCTCTGACCTTGAGTTCTAGTTAGTTATAGAAGATACTAATCCCACTTCTTTCTTCCTTGCCAATTGGTTCAGGAAATTCAGGAGCAGGAATGCATTCCTAAGTCTATGGATCTATCTCTAATTCTTTATCTAAGGATTAGAATATTTAGAGAATAGAAACAGAAATTAGGAAATGAAAAATGAATGTTATCTACAGAGAAAAAAGAAGAACTATAGACAGCATACCTGAATTTCAGCAAAAAAAAAAATTGGATTGTTATAATACTAATAGGAATTGTATAGAGAAATATGAGTTGTATAATGATATATTTGAATTCATAATTGGATGAACAACTATGCCCAAAGATTGTTGATTAATCAACCAGTGTCATACTTGTGAGAAGTCTTTTGTGATGCCAGAGTGTTGTGTTCCTGTATGAGTATTTCTATCAGTGACTTGGAGGATGAGAAAATGCATGCATATCAGTTTTATGGATGACATAAACCTGGGAGTGATAGTTAATCTGATGAAATAAGGAATCAAAATACAAAATTATCCCAACTGTAAGGAATGGTGGGCTCAAGCCAACATAATTAAATATAAAATATAATGTGAGACTAGACCTGTGATCTCTTAAATGTGAATACCTTTTCCACAGGTAGAGTTATCAGTTCATCATTTTGTGAAACTCTTATTCATTCCCTCCAATAAATCTACCATGGAAGATCATCTAAATTGTCAGAAACTTTTTCAATGTCATTTATACATACTAACACTAAAGATCTCTTGTTTCTAAATATATGTCTGGTCTTCTCCCTTTTCTTACAGTAGGCTGGCCATTACCTAACGCCTATAATTATTCAATAAGATATAATATAGCATTTTAAGGTATATAAAATTCTTTACATGTTCTATTTTGATATTCACAACAACTTTGTGAATTAGGTGTTATGATTATTCCCATTTTACAGAGAAGTAAATTGAGACTGAGGAATTTTTAATGACTGCATTTCCTGACTCTGAGAGAGGGTATAGTTGACCACAAGCTCAAAATGATCCAATTATCTGATGCAGCAATAAAAAGTAAATTAAATATTAGGCTATATAATAGAAATATAGTATCTCGATAAAGGAAGGGATTAAATCACTGAATTTTTTTCTGAATATATGATATATAAGTGTGCATGATATGTTCCAGGTATCACATTTCAAGAAAGGCAATCAATTCAATAAGCATTCATTATCTCTCAGTAAGAGCTTCAATAATAGCATGGTGGTTTGGAAAGGAATGAGTCTGACCTGGATGTGTTAAAAAAATTGTTTTTTTTTTTTCAATATGTTGTAGCAAAAGCAGCTGGGTAGCTCAGTGGATTGAGAGTAAGGCCTAGTGATGGAAGGTCCTAGGTTCAAATCTGGCCTCAGGCACTTCCTAGCCATGTGACCCTGGGCAAGTCACTTAACCCCCAATGTCTAGCCTTTACCACTCTTCAATTTTAAGACAGAAAGTAAGGTTTTTATTTAAAAAAAAAGTTATAGTAGCAAAATATGTTAAAAGGATGGATGAATGAAGGGGTTCCATTAGTTTCCTTTAAGATCCCTTTGTTCTTTAAGATTCTTTGATTTTATGAATAGAGACATCAATGTGTAAAGTAAGTAGTCCAATATAGGATGGATAGCCCCCTCACTTATATGATCAATATGAAGTATAATATTTCATGTTTCATTAGTAATTCCAACTTTAAATGCTTTTTTCCATTAGTGTCTATTAGATTCTGCATCCCTAGAGATCTTTCAGATGAGAAATAGTCTGCTCAAGCCAGAAGTTATATGACTAGACAATCTTACTATCTTTCCCAAATTCATGATTCTATTTTGAAAATGGTAACAATGGGGAAAAACAATGATACTTCCAGATATACAACCTTGGGGTGGGATGTGTGTGTGTGTGTGTGTGTGTGTGTGTGTGTGTGTGCATGCATGTGTGTGTGTTTATGGTACCTTGTGCTTAGAGACAATGTAGGAAGATATCTTAGCCCTGCCTGGAAGCATTAGACAGATTATCTCCCTTGTTTGACTCTTTATGATATCTTATTCCCAGTTCAATTCTCAACTTGAGTTAAAACTCTTGGAATCTTTCATTTTTGAAATGAGGGAAATTGGACTAAAAGACATTTAAGGTTCCCTCCAATTCCTTATCTGTGATTGTAGGATCAGCTCCTCCCCAAAGTTCTGTAGTAATGAACAAGCTGTAGGCAGAGGGAACAGCTTTTGCAGGTACCTTTACATAACATTGCATATAGGCTTTAGGAGAGAGAGAGAATGAGTTAATGTTGGAACTTGTCATAAATACTGATTGTAAAATTCATGTCATATGTGTTCCCTTCTCTCCATTAATGCATCCACTACACTGGTTGAGCTTCTAATTGGTCCCCATGTCAATCTAATCCATCCCTCACAAGTTGGAAAAAGTGATTTTCTAACGTTTAGTTTTGACCATAATACTTTGCCACTTAATAAATCCCACCTGCTCTGAAAACATAAATACTTCTGTGTTGGGGATTCAAAATATTTCACTCCCTGGACCCTGCCTTCATTTCTAATCTTAATGCATTACTCCTCTACAAATGCTCTATGTTCTCACCACCTTGGCTTCCTTGCTTCTCCATCACCTATCTTTTTTTTTTCTTACCTCACTATTTGTTAGAATATTATCCTTCCTCACCTTCAATTTTGGGAATTCAGGTTGCTTTCAAAATTCAGTTCAAATGTCCTTTTCTGCAGGAGATTTCTCCCAGTCTCCCTAGCAGCTGCTAATACTTTGCTCTCTAAGGATGTCTTGCATGTGCTTTTTACATACCTACATATTGTATATGGTAGATCCACTGTTAGAACGTAAGCTCTTTACACCCCCAGCACATAGCACAGTGTCTAGCACATTAAAGTGATTTTATTCGTTGGTTCATCATTAATCAGGAAATTCATCATCCTGTGGCCAGTCTGCTGATGAGGCATTGCAAACTCAGGTGAGCAGGTTTTGGGGCAATGGATAAAAAGTCCATCTCTGGACTGTATTCAAACCTCTTCCAGCTTGGCCTCCCTGCCAGAAATGGTGCTTTGATGTTGATGTTTGTGGAAGGAGCCTAGAATCACCTCCATTCCACACGGATACCATCAGTGAAGACTTTCCTCTTTTGCATTATAACATATAAGATTGTTCCAAATTCCACATTTGTTCCAAGAGGAAGAGAAAATGACCAATATTAAGAGTAGATATTCATTCCAAAGGGACAAGAGTAGGCACTTAAAGAAACTGCTGGATTGAGTAAATTGTTTCTCTCTATTGGAGTAACAACAGAAAGGGTGTGAGAGGGAAAATGAAGCTCTTTCTTAAGAAACTTCCCTGGGGGCAGGAGAAAAAAAGTGAGGTGAGTATTGCTCTAGACCAGTCGTGGAAAACCTATGACATATGTAGCCATTTTTGATGACACATGGCCGCATACAGAGACGTATGGGGCCGCATGCCAAAGATGAAACATTTGCTGTAGTGTAGTATAGACACTGTGCACTATAGATGACAATTCTACCTATGTTAATTTATCTATTTTGGTTTATTAAATACAGTTATATATTACAATTATACATTTTTTAAACTATAAATATTGTGAAATTATGGTTTTTTTTTCCTCAAAGTGACACACCACCCAAGTTATGCTCAGTTTTTTGGCAAATTTTGACACACCAAGCTAAAAAGGTTGCCTATCACTGCTCTAGACACTGACTACTATTAGAGAGATCTTTGTGTGACTACTCTGTACTTGCCATCAGTACTATTGCTCTCACAAGCTGTCTGCTAGTACTCTATGGAGGAGAATTGATCATTACCCTTATAGGGTTGTATCCCATGAAAACAATTGCCCTTTGCAAGTCTAGGGAAGTTCTCAAGCTAAAAAGTGATTCAGGACAGGAATCTCGTCAATTCAATTTCCTTGTATAGAACCTAGTAGACAAGTGAATGTGTCATACATCCTATGGGGAATGACAACACTAAGGATGAAGAGATAGCTTCCAATAATGATTATAACAAAGAATGTCAGTGATGGAGTAAAAGCTCTGTTTCTCTAGGAACCCTGAATTTACGTTTCTAATAATAAGATTTTCAGAGGAATACACAAAGTATTTTTTAAATGCTTTTTTTATTTACTTGTTCTGTGTAGAAGGTGATCATGAAAAGTAAAGATAATGGAGCCTACATTGGAGAGAGGGGAAAAAGAAGAAAGGAAAGAGAGAGTGAGAAAGAGAAAAAAGAGAGGGAGAGAAAGACAGAAACAGAGAGACATAAGGAGAGAGAGAGATAAGGACAAAGACACAGAAATAGTCCGGACAAAGATGAAATAAGACAAACAGAAAGAAATAGTGAAAAGTAATGAGAGACTGAGAGAAACATAGAAAATAGCATAGTGAGGACAGAGAGTAGAGAGAGGGAGCATGTAAGAGAAACAGAGCTAGAGGAAGAGGGCAAGTTAGAGAGAGGGAGGGAGGGAAATTGCAAATTAGAGAAAAGAGAGAGGGAGAGAGAGAGAATGCAAGTTAGAGAGAGGAGTGAGAGAGAGAGGATTATGATGAGAATGATTTTGCACACTTTCATTTTTTAAAAGAAACACTTCCTAACTGACTGTAAAAATCTAAAACAAAGTATAGAGGTACTTCCTGGAGGGAGAATGAAATGATTTGTAAAGTCTGTTGAGAATTCTCTGGCTATAAAAGACCAGCAGAAATCCTTTGACTGATGGCGTCAATGGGAGAAGAAATGCCTGATAGGCTAAGGCTCAGTCTTTGCTCCTGGTAGGGTTAAAGGTAGCAGCAACCAGAATAAGCTTCAGAATGAAGCTATTCTCACAGCCTGAAAAACAGGGTTTATGTAGATACTTTTTTTTTTGTTAGCTTATTTCTCCATGTCTGAAATTCCTTTTAATGACAGAAAAACCTCAGAAGGTTTAAGAGCTATTTGCCTGGCTTCCAGGACTTACTTTTTAGGCATAATAAGTCATTCATTGAGAGAGAATGCGAAATGAGGAAAATCATTAAAGGACTGAAATGACATTGACAGGGAATGCTGTGCTGCTAGTAATCCAAACATTTCTTCTACTCAAGGATGTTTTAATAAACTGTAAAGGAGAGACTGAAACATTCCCTAGAATTCAGGAAAATAAAAACCCAGCAGTTTAGTTTTCTCCACAAATAGGGAATTTGGCTGTCCAGCCTTCTGGGTGTACAATGATGTGTCACACAAAGGTCTTGAGTTTTGCATATGAGAATACATGCATGCAGACCTGGTTTCGTGTTATTTGACATTTAAATATCCAATTACTTGTGCAGAAATACAGCCCAGCTGTAAATGGAAATAATGGCTCCATTTTCCAGAGTTCCTTTGTTTTCTGTGGCTGTGTGTCTGTGGCAAATGTCCCAGGATCCTGGCCTTTCCTAAGAAAGCTTCACATTTATATTTAAAATATTAGGAAGTAATGGGTTTTGGCTTTCTTATTGTTGCAGTGAATTTTGGTGACATTTACGCTGAATCAGATGTTCAAGTCATATTTTATTAAAGTGAGTGTAATCTACGAGGAAAGGTTTCAGGCAAAACATTATTAAATGGCGCAATAGGTAATTCCCAATGTGTCGGCCATCATTGTTTTCCTTCATGTGATTCTATATATGAATTAATAGCAATGATGATGACTGTGCTTCTCATTCTCCACTATTAATAGCAATGGATTGCTTTTGTACAGGACAGTTGTGAACGCTTGCACTCTTAATTATTTTTTTTCACTTTCATAAAAGTCAAAAGAAAACAAAATCTCAGTGTTTTAGATCTCAGGATCCAGACTAGAGATGGTGCCAGGATTTCTATCTACCACCATGTTTGTCAGACTTCAAACAAAAGTCATTCTCCTTTCTTTTACTGTGAAGGATCATGGAACAGAATGTGCTTCATATATACTCAAAGTTCGAGTTCTACCTTGCAGCTCAAGTTCTGAAGTTATATCTCAAAGGTCTGCATCCAAGAGGATTCAGCAAATATTCAGTGAGGCAAGAGGATGACTACTGTACATGAGAATATAATACCTGTCACTAGGTGTCAGAGTTTGCAGCTCTGCCATGAACTGGGACAAGTTTAGTGACAGATGGTTGTCACTCACAGTTGTTTATATCTTTAAAACTGCTAATAAACAATTGTCAAAGATTCATTCTCTGTTCTTCCTAGGAAACACACATCCTTTATCTTCCTATTATTTTTTTTCGACAACTTTTAAAATGAAGCAGGATAATTATTTTTTTTTTCCTGACATCAGAAGACAACTGATCTATCAGAAAGAAGTCAAATATAAGTAACAGCATATTAAAACAACTTAAAAAAAAGAGGGACAGAAAATTGTCAAAAGAGTTCTAGAGAAAGATATAAAAGAAAAAAAGGAAGAAAAGGAGAAAGAAATAGATGGGTTGACAGAAGCTGGGAGGAGATCAAGAATTGGGATGGGGTAGGGAAAAATAAGAAAAAGGAAACGAAGAGAAATTGAGAGAAAGAGAATAGAAGAAAAATATGGGGAGGGGAGAGAGAGAGAGAGAGAGAGAGAGAGAGAGAGAGAGAGAGAGAGAGAGAGAGAGAGAGAGAACAATGAAAGATAAAGTTCTGTATTAATGTTGTAACTAAAGGAGTTTGGAAAAGAAAAGGACCTTACATACTATCTAGTCTAATCTCTTTTATTTATAAGTAAATGACTTTCCTGAAGAGAGATAGATAGCTGCTTGCAGCAGAGACAGAACTAGTATTCTAGCCTCCTGACTCTGAATCTAATTCACTTTATTTCAGTGTCTTTGTTCAGGTCATTCTCTATGCCACCAATATCTATTAGTTGAATTTTTTTTTTCCCCTCAAAGCACAGCTCAGGTGTTTCCCTCTCCTCTGTCATATCCCTCCCCAGGAGGCTTCTTTACTTGATCCTGGTAGAAGTGTTGTTTTGTTCCCAATTTCTTACTCATTTCTATTTGTTCTTTCTGTGGACTCATCATATTCTGACTTGTATTATTGTTAGTTGTACACAAATCATATCCCTCCATCTGATTGTAAACTTTTCAAGTCTATATTCAAGGATTGTGCCAATTTTCTTTTTTGTGTGTGTGGTACCAGAACCATACCCAGTGAACTAACACAGCATATCTTGTTTCTATAAGTGTATGTTTGTCTATTACATTAATTCACTATAAAATTCTTAGAAAGCAAAACCTGAATCAGTTTCATCTAAGGATAAATTTACTCTTTTGGGCTACCATGTCATGTCTAATGTTAATTGTTATGTTAACTTATATTAAGTTTTTAATCCACTAAATAATCCAAATCAATAAAGGGATATACATAGCTGGCAAGTCTCCTTCCTGGAGGAACCTAACTTAGATATACAGATGCAGGAGCATAGGTATATTTATCTAGAGATGGACGGGGCCTTAAATTCAATTTAGCCTTGGAATTAAATTTAGTTTTAGGAATCAAATTTTTTATTTTATTTTGCTTTGTTTAATAATATTTTATTTTTCCCAATTACACATTTTTTAATATTCATTTAACAATTATATTCCAGATTCTCTTCCTCTCTCCCTCCTATTTGATCCCAAGATAATAAACAATATGATATAAATTTTATATGTACAATCATATTAGACATTTTGTGGAAGAGATCTGAAACAAAAAGAAGAAACAGAGTTAAATATAGTATGTTACTACATTCCAAGTCCATCAGTTCTTTCTTTGAAGGTAGATGACATTTTTCATTATGAATCTCTGGGATTGTCTTGGATCACTATGTTGCTGCGAGTAACTAGACCAGTCACAGTTGTTTAAAAAATATTGCTGTTACTGTGGCACAGTGTCCTTCTGGTTTTGCTCACTTCACTTTGCATCAGTTCAATGTAAGTTGTTGTGGTGTTTTTTTGTTTTTTTTTTTTTCCTGAAAACAGCTTGCTTGTCATTTCATATGGCACAATATTATTCCATTACAACCATTTACCACAACTTGTTCAGTCATTCCCCAATTGATAGACAACCCATTAATTTCCAATTCTTTGCTGCCACAAAAAAGACCTGCAATAAATATTTTGTATGAATACATCCTTCTCCTTTTTTGAGAAAATCTCCTAGTAATGGAATAAAAGGGTATATAATTTTACAGCACTCTGAATGTGGTCCCAAATTACTTTCTAGAATGGTCTTATTAATTCACAATTTGTCATTTTCTTTTCTGTCATATTGGCTAATCTGATAAATGTGAGGTAGTATATCACATGACTTTCTCATTTTAGAACAGAATCCCAGGCTGTCTAAGTCACTTGTCATTAATTCACTAGAAAATTGATAAACTAGTAATTAACTAGTAAATATTACGAACAGTATTTGGACTCAGGTCCTTTGACTCCAGAGTTCTTTTCTTTCTACAGTGATACCTCCCATGAAATCAAATATCTGAACCCTTAAAATGCCCATGAAAACTCTCATGCCATTTTCCATATGAATTCTTCTAAGCATACATTCTCTATTCTGTACTTAAGTTGAATGTTTTAACCCAAAGATATATTTTTATAGATATTCTTATTAAATTTAGGCACATTTGTTTTAGCTAAAAATTTTATCCTGTCAGCAACTTTTTTTTTCTTTTGCTTCTTGTGTCCATCATTGTGTATGCTAGCTGTATTTCCTCCTTTTTTATCATAGGTACTTTTGACAAGATCCTTTTTACGCCTTCAACCAAGTTTTTGATGAAAATGTTGAATAGGACAAGTCCAAGGACAGATCCCTGAGGAACTTCCCTGAAGACATTATTCCATGTTGACATTGACCCATTAATAAATCCCTACTCAGAAGGATAAAGATGATGATAAATGGTAAAATGGATAATTTTGATTCCATAAAGAAGAAATGTTTCTGAACTAATTAAAATAGTGCAATCTGAATTAGAAGTGAAACTATTAACTGTGAAAAAAATCTTTGCAAAAAATGTATCTGGAAAAAAAGGCTGATATGCAGGATATATTGGGAGTCGAAACAAATACATAAATTGGAGCCAAAGATGTGCTTCAATCTAAAAAAAATGTTCAGAGGATATAAATTGGCAGATTCACGTACCTCATACACGCTAAATCGATAAATATGACAAAAAGGAAAAAGACAGTCTGGAATGCACTGGCACTGGGCTGATGCACTATTGATAGAACTGTGAATTGGTCCAAATATTCTTGAAAATAGATTGGAATGATATACCCAAAGTCTTTATAATGTGCATACTTTTCGACCTGATGATAGACTACTAGGCATATACCCCGAAGAGTTCAAAGACATAGGAAAAAGATCCAGAGGTATAAAAATATTTATAGCAGCACTTTTTTCTATAGCAAATGAATGAAAACAAAGTGAGTGTCTATTGTTTGGAGGGAAAGTTTAATAAATTATGGTATATGAATGTAATAAAATACTATTATACAATAAGAAATAATGAAAGAGATTCATAGAGAAACCCCTGGAAGACTGATATGAACTGCTGAAAAGTGAAGTGAGAATAATCAGGGTAACAAAATACACAATGACTTCAACAATATAAAGGATAAGAAATTTGAAAGACTTAAGAACTCAGATTGGTGCAACCAATAATGATTCCAGAATATTAGTGATACAGATGTCTGTCTCCTATTCCGGGCAAAGAAGTGGTAGATTGGAAGTGAAGGTTAAATCATTCATTTTTAAACATGGCCAACATATAAATTTATTTATATTGATTATAGCTATTTGTTATAAAGCAGAGCTTTTATTGGAGACTGGTTTCAGTTGGAATGTAGAGTGATGGAAATAATAGTAATAGGTAATTTTCATATGACATTTTAATATTTCCAAAATACTTTAGCTATGTTATCTTATATGATCTTCACAACAACCCCATAAGGTATGTGTTGTTATTATTGCCATTTTACAGAGGAGAAAGAAACTAAGTACTAGAGGTTACGTGATTGGACCAGGGTCACTCAGGTAGCAAGTAATCTGAAGAAAGATGTTAACATAGGTCCTCCACAATCTAATTTCAGTAATCTATTCACTGTAATGCCTAAGATGATGCACAATAAAAAGAGGAGAAAAAAGGAAAAATGTTAATGAAATATTAAAAAATGTACAGAAAGGACCTAAAGAAGTTCACAAAGAGATGAACAATCAGGACACTGTTGTTAAATATAATACTTTTATAAGTATAAATAAAATACTTTTATAAAGTTGGACATAGGGGTGTTGTTTTTTCTGGGTTAAGATGGCAGCAGAGTAAAAAGCAGCTGCTTAACCTCTCCTAACCCATGCATATAGGACTCCTCAAGAGGACATAAAAACAAATCCAAATGAACAAAGGGACCACACAACAGGGCGCAGCATTGAAAGTATGTGGGATCGGGGCATTTCATTGCTATAAAGGAGTGAAATAGCTCTCACTAAAAAGCAAGCTGAGCAACCCCCTCCCACCACCTTCAGTGCCAAAGCCAGCCCACAAGAGTTAGAGCAAGTTTGGGGCATTCATTAAGCTCTTGGCAGCTCATCAGGACCTGCTTCTATGAGCAGCAAGACTTAAGACCACAAGAGGCTAAAGAACCAGACTTTGAACACAGACTTTCAGCTCAGGCGCAGACCAAGGCACAGACTCAGGTGCGGACATGGACCCTGAGCCCAGACGTGGACCTTGGGTAGGGACCCAGTGCAGAGGGGTGTATGACTGTGGAAGCAGCTCCCCGAGACTGTTAAAGGGGCTTCAGGCAAAGGAATAGGCAAGAGGACCATCAGAGGCTTGACCCTGAGAACAACTAGACCTGAGACCTCAGAAGCCTATAGAGTGCAGACAGACCCTGGGCATGAGAATAAACCTGAGAGGGTGCCTGGCTAACAATGACAAACCAGTCACAAGAACCCCAAAAGAGAAAGATCAAGAAGAAATCTTTAACACTTGACAACTTTTACACAGAAAAAATCGAGACAACAGAGCAAACAGCAGAGGAGAACAAAAAAGTAATCATATCCAAACCATCCCCCCAAAATGAAAATGGGTCACAAGCACTTGAGGAGTCCAAATCTGAGATCATGAGAAATATGGAAGAGATTTGGCAAGAGAAGTGGGAAATAGCTCAAAAGGAAATTAACAGGTTAAAAGACAGAAACTCCCAATTGGAGAAAGATGCCCCCAAATCAAAAGAATTGATAAACAAATTGGAGATCAAAATAAAACAGTTAGAAAACAGGATAGACCAAATCGAAAAGGAAAATCAAAAGGTTATAGCAGAAAACCAGTCTCTAAAGATAAGAATTGGGCAAGTAGAAGCCAATGATCTCTCAAGACAGCAAGAACAAATAAAGCAAAGTCAAAAGACTGATAAAATAGAAGGAAACATGAAATATCTCACTGAGAAATTGGCAGATCAAGAAAACAAGTCTAGAAGAGACAATTTGAGAATCATTGTTCTTCCTGAAAAAAGCAGAAATTAATAGAAATTTGGTCTTCATAGTAAAAGAAATTATTCAGCAAAACTGCCCTGAAGTTCTACAACAAGAGGGCAATATAGACATTGAAAGGATCCATAGATAACCCTCTACAATAAACCCTGAAAAGACAACCCCCAGGAATATAATAGCAAAATTCAAGAGCTTCCAAATAAAAGAAAATTTTTTTACAAGAACCTAGAAAGAGACAATTCAGATATCAAGGAGCACCAATCAGGATCACACAGGATCTGATAGCCTCCACACTAAGAGACCACAAGGCTTGGAATATGATATTCAGAAAGGCAAGAGGACTGGATCTACAATCAAGGATCACCCCCATCAAAACTGACTATATACTTCCAGGGGAAAGTATGAGCATTCAACAAGATAGAAGATTTCCAAGTATTTGCACAGAAAAGACCAGGACTAAATGGAAATTTCAATATCCAACCACAAAAACCAAGAAAAACATGAAAAGGTAAATAAGAAACAGACCGGAAAGAAAGAAAACTCTTATGTTTAAATTTGCCTCTTTAAGGGCTTTAATAAGGTCTAATTATTTGTATTCCCATATGGAGAAATGTTAGGTGTAATCTTCAAAAACTGTATTCACTATTATAGTAATTAGAATAATTATTCACAGGGAGAGGTTGGAGCACTAAATGGTCTAAGATGAGACAGGGTGGGGAAAAAAGAGGGGGGTGAATAGTAGATGGCACCAAGAGAAACTTGAATGAATAAGAAAAATAGGATATTCTATACCACACAAAGAGAGCATGGGAAGGGGAGGGGATGAATACTATTATAAGAAGGAGAGAAAGAGAGCATTAAGAGGTAATATTTAAACCTTACTCTCAACAGAATTAACCCTGAGAGGGAAGAGTAGCAATATCCATTGGGATAAAGAACTCTATCTAACCCTACTGAGAAAGTCAGAAGGGATAAACCAAGGGGAGCAGGGGAGTGGGGAGGTCAAAAAAGGGAAGAGAGGAGAGTGGGGAGGGAATTCATTAGGCCTTAAAAAATAAAAAGAAGGGAATAATAAGAGAGGGAGTGGAAAGGGAAGTAAATCAAGGGAGGGGACAAGGGGGACTGGTCTAAAACAAACCACTGGTTTAAAAAGGAAACAATGGGGCAGCTGGGTAGCTCAGTGGATTGAGAGCCAGGCCTAGAGATGGGAGGTACTAGGTTCAAATCTGGCCTCAGAAACTTCCCTGCTGTGTGACCCTGGGCAAGTCACTTGACCCCCATTGACTACCCTTACCACTCTTCTGCCTTCAAAACAGAAGGTAAAGGTTTAAAAAAATGGGGGTAGCTGAATGGCTCAGTGGATTGAGAGCCAGGCCTAGAGACAGGAGGTCCTAGGTTCAAATCTGGCCTCAGACACTAGGCAAGTCACTTAACCCCCATTGCCTAGCCCTGTAACAAATTTAAAAAAATTTAATATAGAAGGACATATATATATATATATGTATATATATTATATTAATTTTAAAAAATTAAAAAAAAGGAAATAGCATAAGAAGAAGGGGTAGAACTAGGAGAGGATACAAAAATGTTGGGGAATACACAACTGATAATTATAACTCTGAATGTGAATTGGATGGACTTGCCCATAAAATGGAAGCAAATAGCATAGTGGATTAGAAACCAAAATCCTACCATATGTTGTCTACAAGAAACACATATGAGGCGGGTGGACATACAAAGATTTAAGGTCAAGGCCTGGAGCAAAATCTTTGGGGCTTCAAATGAGGAAAAGAAGGCAGGAGTGGCGATCATGATTACTGACACAGCCAAAGTAAAAATAGATATGATTAAAAGAGACAGGGAAGGTAATTACATCCTGATCAAAGGCAGTATAGACAATAAGGAAATAACAGTACTCAATATGTATGCACCAAATGGTATAGCATCCAAATTCCTAAAGAAGAAACTGGCAGAGCTCAAGAAGGAAATAGATAGTAAAACCATACTATTAGGAGATCTAAATATCCCTCTTTTAGATCTAGATAAATCAAACCAAAAAATAAATAAGAAAGAGATAAGAGAGGTAAATGAAATCCTAGAAAAATTAGATTTAATAGATATGTGGAGAAAAATAAATAGGGAGAAAAAGGAATACGCCTTCCTTTTAGCTGCACATGGGACATTCACAAAGATTGAGGAATTAATAGGGCATAGAAACATTGCAAACAAATGCAAAAGAGCAGAAATAATAAATGTAATCTTCTCAGATCATAATGCAATAAAATTAATAATTAGTAAGGGCACAAAAAATTTTAAAAAAGTTGTACATTGTAGATTTTACCAGTTTCATATATCATCCTCATATTCAGTTCTTTGTATAGTGAAATGTTCATGTTCATTAAGTTTATAATTTTAAAAGAAGGGAAAAAAAATCAATCATTTTGAGGCCAGTTTTTGAGCCATTTCTAATTCCAGTTAGCTGTCCTTTTCTAGCCAAAAATATCCTGTCATGTCCAGGATGAGAGGCTTGAGAAACTATTTTAAATGTATTGCTGGATGAAAGGTAGTGGGACCAATGAAAATTCTGGAATCTTAGAACAGAAATTCAAAAATGGAGCTGTCATTTATCACTTATTTGACCACATACAAGTCACTTAACCTATTTGTTTTCCTCTTCTATAAAATGAGGGAGTTGGATTATATGATCTTTAAAGCCCCTTCTAACTCTAAATTTATGATACTAAGCATCCTTTAGTATATTTCCCTAACAAATGAAAAATAATCTGCTTTTTTTCCTTTTTTTCGTAAATAGCTTATGCACTTTTATTTTTGAAATTTCAGCTTTTATTTGGAAATTTATTTTCCCTATGAAATTCTGAATATTTTGCAGGTATGTGAAAGGGTGACCCTTATAAATTTAAATTGGAGGCTTTGAGATGGTTGTCAATTTACAAGTAACTTTAGGAGAAGAAGTTTTCTCATTTGGCTTTTAAAAGTTCTCTGTCTGCTTTATATATGCTTTCCAAGAAGAGATTAAGATTGCACTGTGTCACAAAATTTGAAGGTTATATCCAGAAAGTAATATTTGATTCATCATTCTGATAGTTGGCTTCAGCCACCCCCCCCCCCCCATCAACCTATAATAGTTTTTAGTCTAGTTTGGGCTGAGCATAACACAGGAAACAGGAAAAACATTGTAAAAATCAATTTAAAGGATAAAATAAGAGTTTGTATTATTTAGCCCTTGCCCCCTCCCTTTCTTTTGGATCAATCTCTATGGGTTTCATTATGTACTGACTTTTATACTATCCAGCCCTGAGTCATGTGTATACTTAGTCCTCTAATCAGCATGGGGTTGTGAAAAATCCCCATGTTAATGGAATGAAGTGGAACACATAAAAATAAAATCTAACAGTGGGATAGGAATAAAAGTATGCCATCTATGGGAAAATGTGTTTGGTTAGAAGTTCAGTTGTGAATTAGTGTATCCTGGTCTTCTCAATGAAAGCAGCAACTTATAATCATGAGAGGTCTTCATAGGCAGTGAGTAAAAACCTCATACAGAGAACTAATGCATCTTGTGGCTATAAAAAGATGTAAGGAACTGTTAATGGCTCAGACTCACCAGGTGCTTTTAGGGAATTGATTTCAGCATGTTTTCAAGATCTTTTTCAAAGAAAATCAGAGCAGCATCTTCATTACGTAATTACAGCATCCAGTGATGCTGAAATATTTTCAAAAGTTACCATCTCTTTGGCTTAAGCTATTTAAAGCAATTCAGCTTCATATTATATAGTCTGTGAGAGTATTACAAAGTAGGAGGTAAGTACTCCAGAATCATATGATTTCAAATTGGAAGTGACCTTAGAAGTCACCTAGTCCAATCTCCTTAATTTACCTTTGAGAGAATGGAAGCCAAGGGAAATTAACAAATATCTACAGGTAGTAATAGCAGTGCGGCTCACCCACAGGATCATATGTTAGGGTACTACCTCTGAAGTTAGACAAAAGAGCCCTTAAAGGTCATCTGGAGCAGAAAACAGATTCAGAGAAATAATGTGACTTGTCCAAAGTCATATATGTGGCAAACATCCAGGTCCTCTGATTCCAAGGTCAATACTTTTTTCATTATACCATATTTCCTCTCTGTATGTCTTTTCTTGGTCTTTTGTTTGGTCAGTGACTTGAATATTGATATGATCAAAACATGTCCCACACCTGCATTTTTTCTGCCTTAATTTAGTTGTCCATAGCTCAGATGTTTCATTTTGTTTTATGTTTAAAAGATTCCCTTATTAGGGAGGGAGAAATAAATAGTGGCTACTGTTATGTGCAGAAATCTGCAGCCATATTTCTAGAGGGTGCAAGCTGGCAGTTACCACTTTAGAACACAGAACCTGGCAGAGCACCCAGGACGTGTGCCAGGGTGTCAGTTAGGGACAGAGTATAAAATGAGGTCTCCAAACCCCTGAGGGGACTTCTTCTCTGACCTCACCTGGAGGGCTAGGGAGGAGGAGGGATTTTCTGGGCCCTGAGGGTGGTTTCTATTTCTATTTCTATTTATTCTATTCTATTTCTAATAGATTTTCTATTAGACAGGTAGGAATTATACAATCATCAGCCAAATATTCAATACTTCCTTGGCACAGATAACATCTTTCATACCAGCTAGTGATAAGACTACAACCAAGAACGTCTGCAACTGAACCAGGGGCTGCCCAGCCTCTGGGCTCAGCAACAAGCTACAGAGTTGAGATTTGTCCTCATGAGTGTCTCATTTCTCTGCTTCTAAATAATATCAACTAGTGCTCCAGGAAAAACCAACATCAACAATTTAGGCAAGGTTGTAGGGGTTACCTTCACCCACCTTCCTTTCCTTCCCTCAATTATTTATAATTAAATCCCATTTAACCTTGATCCTGAACAGTCTTAGAGCCTAAGTACTATCAACAACCATCCTTATAGCAGTCAGATCTGAGATTTCAGCTTAGTTGAGCAGGTCATTTCAAACCAGTTATCCTTTTCCTACCTGAGTTTTCAGGGAGTTTCAATCAGCTTCCAGGGGACATATTAACTGTCTTGGCTGGTTTGGTTCCAAGCTCTGGCCCTATTAGCAGAGAAGCTCAGCCTTAAAGAGGACCTGACCCAACTACTGAAGGAGGTTATCCCATTCTCATATAGCTTTGGTTTGGGATTCCCTTCCCTTCTTATTCCATCAACAACATCTGCCAAGGCCCCTTAGCTGGTCATATCAGCTCCCTCATTACACAACTTGGTTGAAGGAAGACAAGAGGGTGGAACTAGCATAATGTGCCCATACTTAAAGAAAGATGTAAATTCACCTATCTATGTATAAAAGCTTGAGCATTAAGTTTGATCAGCCATTATTGGACATCAAATTTCCTTAAATTATCATGTCCATTTCCTGCATATATGTCTCTTTGCATGTATCTATTTGGGGACCGCTCTTTCTTTTCCCAAACACAATGTGTTCTTAACCCTAGTTGTTTTTCATCAGGCTGATACTCCAGTAACTGACCCTCTAGTAAAATAATGGATTGGAGCAGTTGTCCCACAACCCCAATGCAGATCAAAGAGTGCACTGCATATAGAAAGCAATTATATGTGAAGAATGATATTAAAGTATGATAATATATAATGAAGTAATACACCAGAGTGCTTTATGATAATGTAGACACTTTGTGATGCTCAAAGAAAGATTGGCCTACATCCCAGCATCAGGGCAAGGTGCCAAATAGATACCATGCTAGATTAGCTGAAGCTTCTGGGCCTCAGGAAAGACACCTTGCTACCTTAAGTGAGACCTGTGGACCCCAAAAAGAGATGCTGCTAAACTGGCAGAAGCCTATTAGGGCCAAATGACAGCTAGATATCTTGGTAAGTAAGACTGGTACATGTGCTCTAATGGGCACGTTAGTGAGGCAACCCTAAATTGGCACTGATAAGTGATGCTCCATCCTTAACACCAATAGTAAAATAGTCCCTAAAGCAGAAGAGCCCCAAAATAGAGGCAGGTGCCCTACAATACTGAGCACTGTTCTACCCTACATACCTTTGCCCTGCCATTCATCACCCAGTACTCCCAGCAATATAAGAACATGTCTTCTAGGTTCTCAGTGTTGTGAGTCCAATAAAGTGTATGAACATTGCAGTCCCACTGTGTTTATCTGTTGGGGAAACTGCCCAAGTAGAAAATGAAAGAATCAGGGTTTTTTTCTGAACTTCACCTCAACCAGAACTTCTTAAGGTCTTCCTCTAGTCCATGATCCAGACACTTTGGGCTAGAAATAGAAAGTGGCAGGCATAACCAACATGGAGGAATATAGTGCTAAGAACCCACTGGTAGAAAGGAAGGGCTATGAGCCACCTGCTCCTCTGAACAGGGATCTCCTGATAACTGTGAGTATATTAGAACAAATCCTTTTACACCATCTAGCTTATCTTTATATTTTGCCTCCCCCAAAACAGATGGAGAGAAAAGGTTTGTGATGACAAGAATACAATACAAAAGCTGATTTTTTAAAATATATGTACACATATAATATATATAACAAATACATATGTATATAAATAAAACATACCTACACATATATAAAAATATAGATAGATAGATAGATAGATAGATAGATAGATAGATAGATAGATAGATAGATAGATAGATAGATAAAGAAAGCTATATCCGTATAAATGAAGACATGAATGTGGCTTGAAAGAACATTGAAAATTCTTTTTAACTTTTCATCATGTTTAATTTCATTTGCATGTTAAGTCAACATGCAACAGTGCCTTGTGGTGGAAGAGTAAGGAAGCCAATGTCACTAAACTGTGAAGCTATGTGGTAAAAGGTGAGAAAGATATAAGAAAACTGAAAAAGATAGATAGGAAGTCAGTTCATGAAGAACTTGAAAAGTCCAACAGATATTATATTTCAGTATCAGAAGTAGTAGGAAGTCACTGGAAATTTATTGAATAGACATAAGATCTTGAGAGCAATGTTGGCTTCAGAGCCTCAGTCTCTTCGAGGTTCCAATTACATAGCTCCTCTGCAGTTTCTTTAACTGATTCCTTTTAAAATAGGTTTTGGGACAAAAGATCAATATAATGGTATATGCAGGCATTACAAGAAGTTTTAACCTAAATCAAGACTAGACACATACAGTTCAAAAATTAGACTTCGTTTTAAGAAGACATTCTTCCTATCTTCCTACCTCTTGTTAGTCTAACTTGACATGGTTATAGTAGCTGTTTACCTTGGTTTATAGAGCTATAATTTATAGGCTAACAAGCCTACCTTTCACTGGTGGTATGGTAATCTATTGGTGAGTGTTCCTCTTGTGGTACAGGAAAATGTTTCACTTTGTACTTTGATTCTTACTGTATCTTCTATCTCTTTTTTTAGAGAGTAATTAATATTAACTGCTTATTGATGAACTTGAGAAGCTATCAACCAATACCAGTGAGAACTGAGTTCATCTAGGGTTGGGGAAGGATATATTCCCCAATAACCTAATGGATGTCAGAAAGTTATTCTTATTCTAGGAAGCCAGAAAAGAGAGAGGGAAATTTGACTTGACAGGCACTTTTGTATGCCCACTTTACACAAAGCAGTCAATTAAGAGACTTTCCTCCATCATACAAACACATTAATGGTAGATTCACAAACTAAATACTCTCTTTGAAAAGAAAGGCAGGGTCTTCCAATGCACTTTCCTAAAAGCTGGTTTCTCAATAATCTTCATCAGAGATGTTTCAGTTATTTTTTAAGCATTTATTAAGTTGTTCAAATAAAAAAGACTTCATTTGGTGCTTGCTATATGCCAGGCATTGTGCTAAATCCTGTAACTATAGAGAAAAACAGTGAGTTCAGTTTTGGACCTGTTGAATTCATGATGCCCTACAAGACTTTATGAATGATCTCAGGTTTTTTCAGTGAAGTATGACATAAAGTTTATAGCTGAGAAGTTTAATGAGCATGATGTCACAGGAAGTTTAGGAAGGAAGAAAAGATTTTGAAATTTAGTGGGTGGGATAATGAATTGATCAGAGAGGAGTAAATGGATTGTTTTGCTGTAGTGAAGGCCCAATTGAGATTATGTAAGTTTATAGTGAACCCAGTCAGCGTAGTTCTGTGATTTCTCCAGATTCATTCAGCAGTATATGAATTCCTTTTCATACAAATAATGAGACAAAGTCAAGGGTGAGACTTGAAAAGACATGATTAATGATGTGGTAAAGGAGGAAGGGGAATCAAATGTAAAAGACAGCATTGAGTTGAACTGATTCAGTAAGTGGTTGAGATAGCAAAAGGTGACAAGTATAATCAATGCAGAGGTTATGTTCTGGGAAATAACTGAGGAGAAGAGATATTGGAAGTCATAATAAAATGAAGGCTAGAGATAGGGGTATTAAAACAGAAGGAAATATAGAATTATAAAAATAATGTAATTAGTTAAAGAAATTTTAGAGTTCATGAACATGGAATTGGAAAACTTCTGGGTTAAGGAAGCATTAAGGGTATGACTATATCTGTGTGACTTGGAAAAGAATATTATCACCAATGAGTTAGTTAATAAGCATTTACACTGTACTGAATGCTGGGGATACAAACAGAAAATCAGAGGTAATGAACTCTTCAGCTCACATTCTCATGAGATAATCAACATGTATATGAGATTTCATCAACAAGTTAGATAGAAAGATTTCATGGTCCTTAGGGTATAATGGCAAAGCAATTGGTTAATCTTGTTTCCACCAAAAATAAAATGTTTTTGACTTTTTTATGGGTAAATAAACACACAGGGGTTCCTAGGGGGGGAAAAGGATGAAGGAGGAGTGAAGGGTGATTGCTTGACACACAGTTACACAGTAGAAATCTCACCAAACACACAAATACAGGACTTGGGAATGGATGGTGACAGTTGGGAAGCAACTGTCACTTCCAACTCAGCCAGGGTTTTCCTATTAAATGACAACGAGCCCTTTGGGTTGTGGAATGAAACAGGAGGAAGTTACAAAAACACAGTTTAATAGCAAATTTAAGGGTAAGTAATATAGGGAGAGGTCACCCTAAACTAGGTATCCAAGGATGTCTCATATCTTGAGTTTACTTCTGTTCCAGCGGTCATCCAGAACAGGTCCTCAGCAAAATTAATCCAAAAAGGTAAAGACAAGGAGTTTGAATCATCCTGGGATTTCCACCACCCAAGTCTGATCCTCCTGTTCAACTCGAATTTCTCACAGTCCAGTGTTTCTTCTGGGAGACAAATCCACTCTCCTGGACTCTCCATTAGAGGCAGTTCACCAGAGTCCAACTGCTCTCTCAGCCATAACAGAGTCTCTCAGGTATCCCTTCCTTCCTTGCCACTATTCCATCATTGCAACCTTTAGGTCTCTTCTGACAGCCTGGGTGCTAATTTCACTAAATATCTAAATGCTTAATTTTTCTCACAACACTTTTAACAGTTTGACAGTGTTCAGGACTTTGGTGATAAGAACTTTCCTTTATGGGGTCTGTGATAGTTGTAGTTTCTTTGTGACTATGATGAAGTATTGTCCGCAAACAAACAAAAAAAATAAAATAAAAATCTTTTTACTCATTTAATCTCAAATAACTGCTTAGTCAAAGAGGAGTGGAATACTCAGACTGCTGTAGAAGAAATCCATAGTCTCTGATCCTAGTCCTGGTTTCTCTATAATGAAAATGTCAAAGTGTTTGCAGTGGAAGTATTCAGTGTCTGAAAAAGCATGCTTGAATGTGTTCTGTCATGCTATGAATGAGGGAAAAAGCCATACTTATACAACTTGATGCAGAGATTTCTTCTTAGTGTCCTTTTTATTTAACATTATACTATAGAGCAATGGTTCCCAAACTTTTTTGGCCTACCGCCCCCTTTCCAGAAAAAAATATTTTCTGGCACATACTATCACTGCCCCCTTACAGTTATTCACCACCCCCAAATGCACCTGTGGCCATCCCCGCTCCCCTGGATCGCTGCAGCACCCACCAGGGGGCAGTGGCGCCCACTTTGGGAATCACTACATAGTGCATCATTTGCCTCTGAAGCCAGTGAAGCTGCCACCATCTTGAACTGTAACCTCAATATAATGAATCTTCTATGGTTTAGCTAAGCAATGTTTTTTTCTTATTAATAAAGGGCTGTGAATGTGGGGAAGGTGTTTTCTTGGTGTACTTTTGGAACCTTTGTTTTCTTTGATAATCCTCTTTAGCCTTAGGTTAGGGATATTACGAGGCTGATTCAGAGATCAGGTGATAACTTCCAGAGGCCAGGTTATTTGAGTCAAACTTCCAAGCAATTTCTATTAATGTTTGCAAGAGAGTGGCTTGACGCATTATCCTCAATAACTAGTGTCCTGGTGGGCAGCTATTTGATTCAATGAATTGAAAGTCAGGTCTAGAGACGAGAGGTCCTAGTTGTGCAAGCCTGGCATGTCACTCAACTCCTAGTGCTTAGCCCTAACCACTCTTCTACCTTGGAACCACTACAAAATATTGATTCTAAGGCAGAGGGTAAGGGTTAAAAAAAAAAAACAAAAACAGTGTCTTGCCTACCTGGGAACTAAAAGATAGTAGCAACAAGAGGGTGGAGGGGAAAGAAGTAATACACTGAATCCTTAATGTCACTGAATGGTTTTGCTATTACTATATTACAACAGTGTGACTTTAGAGTCAAAAATCTATTTAATTCTTCCTCTTTGTCCAAATACTCAAAATTTAGGATTCACATAAGTAATTTATAAACTGGGAAATGGATTAAAAAAAAAAGGACCCAGTGATTCACTTTACAGAATTTTTCAATCAATCTAACTAGTGATTCTGCAAATATGCTTACAATAAAATATTTATTTTTCTCTATATGTATGTGAAGAGGCAACATTGGGTTGTGGATAGATAGCCTTCTTTGTAGTCAGGGAGATCTGGGTTCAAGTGTCAATGGAAAAGTCTTTAATGTCTTAGGTAGTGCTTCAGGCAGCTCTCTTAGGTCATAAATTTCAGAACAGTTGCTGATCTGTACTGATAAAGGTAGTTTCCTGAGAGTTCCCAAGTCATATGTCTGTATTATTTTTTTCAATGGTGCTACTATTTCATGTTTTGGGTTCTCCAACTGCTTTTTTTCAATCTCTTGATCTCCTTTCAGCCTGAATTAACCTATTTATTTCTAAATGTCAGTAACTCTTACCATATTTCAGGGAGTGGGAAGCGAAGTCCAAAAGGAACCAAGCAAACAGTATATCCTGTTTTAGAACATTAGAGGGAGTTACATAGGAACTGGGCAACTTTTCAGTCCCATGTGTTCTGCTCAGTTAAGCTGACTTTAAAAAAATTTTTTTATTATAAATATAAAATATTGTGCTTTAAAATGCTGGTTATTTGGCATCTACATTTTTTGAATTAATTTGAGTATTATATCAGAGCATTATCATTCTTATCTTTAAATATGTGACTTTTAAAAAGGTTTACTGCATTCTTAAGTGTGAAATTATTACTTGTTGGGGCCAAAAGTTTTTCCTCAGATCACATCTCTAATTTGGTATTGAAAACCAGTGGGAATATAGGATTTAAAACACAGAATTTTAATTTGCATGAATATTTTAGAGATAATAATAATAACTGACATTTATATAGTGTTTTAAAGTTTACACAGTGCTTCACATTGATTATTTCATCTCATCTAATAAACCCATGAGGTAAGTACTGCAAGTATTAAGTATCCCAGTTTTATAGTTGAGGAAATGAAAGTTCACAGGTGTTAAATGACTTGATGATGGTCATATAGCTTAGTAAATGTCAGAGGTTGGATTTTCAACCCATGGCTCCCAGACTTCCAAGTCCAGGACTCTGTTCATTATAGGAAGCTGCATCTCATATATGAGAAGTAAATTGGGAAAATCATATTAAGTAGTCCCTTTTCCTGGTATCTAGACAATACAAACACTGGGATATACTTAGACAGCTGGTTGCATACCTGCAATTTGCTGTTATGAAATCTGCAGAAGAAATATGGTAAATGTTTAGAAATGTCATCTTAATTGATGGTTTAAAATAATAAATTATAAGTTCCATAAAATATGATTAATGTGGAATCAATTCAGTATTATTCAACTTAGTCAACCATGAGGTACCTACTACGTGAATAAGGTATTTTGCTAATGAATATGGATTCTACAAAGGTGCCTAGGGCATGGGTCTTGCTCTCCTATAATATATGCTCTAGTAGAGGCAAAAATATGTTTAACAAGTACATATAACATAAGGCAGAATTTTATCTGTCATGTCAGAAAGGAGTAAATGAAATGTTATGGATATTTGGAAATGGAAGACATCTCTATTGACTGAGGCATAAGGGAAACTTTTAAGGAAAAATGGCATTGAAAATGACAAATATGACAGAAGATGTGGTAAAGTGGGGACACTAATACATTGTTGGTGGAATTGTGAACTGATCTACTCATTTTAGAGAGCAATCTTAAATTATGCTCAAAGAATTATAAAACTTCATATGCCTTTTGACCCAGCAATTCCACTATTCTCTTTATATTCTAAGATGATCTGGGAGAAAAAAGAAAAGAACCTATATGTTCCAAAATATTTAGAAGAGTTTGCTTTGTGGTAACAAAGAACTAGAAATTCATGCCCATCAAGTAGGAAATGGCTAAAGAAGCTCTGACATATTAATATGATGGAATATTACTGTGCTATATGAAACGACAAGCAGGTTAACTCTGGAAAAACATGGAAAAAACTACATGAAATTATGAAGAATGAAATGAACAGGACCAAGAGAACCTAGTATACAAAAATAGAAATATTGTTTGAAGAATGATTGGTAAGTCTGCCTCCAGAGAAAGAATTGATTAAGTTAAATAAGACATAGTGTATATATAGATATATAGATATGTATATGTAGGTATACATATATACATTTATACTATATTGTGCGTGTATGTCTGTCAAATGATGCCTTCTCTAATGGGGAAAGGAGAAGGGAGAAGGAAGGAGTTTTTTAATGTAAAAAAAAATGAATAAATACATTAAAAAAGAATGAATAAGGTGTAGACAAAAAGTGGAATGAATAAGAGTACCTCAAGTATAATACAAGGTGGATTTAGAGGCACAGAGGCTATCTAATTCTGGCTAGTATATATTAATGAAAACAAATGATGAGAGATGAAACTTGAAATGTAGGGTAGAGTCAAAGTGTAGAGGGTTACAATGTCATGATAAGGATTATGGATTTAATTCTCTAGGCATTATTGAGCCATTAAAGGTTTTATATAATCAAAGCTGTATATTAGGACATCAATCTGGTAGCACTGTGTAGGATGAATTAGATGGTGGAGACCAATTAAAGGACTATTTCAGTATATATTTTTTATTTTTTTCAAATGTTTTCTGTCTTTCAATTACATGTAAAACATTTTGACATTAATTAAAAATTTTTTAGAGTTCCAGATTTTCTCCCTCCCTCTTTCCTCTTTTTCTTCCCTGAGACAGCATTTTTTGATATAAGTTATGCATGTGCAGCCAGGCAAAACACAATTCTATATTATTCATGTTGCAAAGGAAAAAATACACCCTCCTTTTGCACCAAAAAAAAAAAAAGAAAAATAAAGAAAAATGTTAAAAAGTATCCTTTTAGTCTTCATTCAGACCCCATCAGCTCTTTCTCTGAAGTTGCACAGCAATTTTCATCATAAATTCTAAGAAAATTCCATTCGATCATTGTATTGAAGAGAATAGATGAATTATTCACACACAGCTATTGCTATAACTATAAACAAAGTTCTCCTGGTTCTGCTCACTTCACATTGCATCAGTTCATGTGAGTCTTATTGTTTAAATGTGACTTTGTGTGAAAAGTGTTTTATATTTGTGTTCAAATGATTCCTCAATTTTTCCTGACAAGTAGACAGCTGGATATTTTATATTGTCTACAGTTATTCTAAATGGGAATTTCTCTGTCTATATCTTGCTGCTGGACTTTGTTGGTAACCTATATAAATGATGGTGTTTTATATGGTTTCATAACCATGCAACTTTCCTAAAATTGTTATTTCAAGTAGATTTTTTAGTTGACCCTCTAGGATTTTACAAATATACTATCATATCATCTCCAAAGAGAGATAGTTTTGTTTTTGGTTGTTTTCTCAAATTACTTCAATTTCTTTTTTTCTTCTTATTGTGATAGTATTTCTATTGCAATATTGAAAATTACTTCTGATAATGGACATCCTTGTTTCATTCCTGATTTTATCATTAGGGCTTCTGAATTATCTTCATTACATATTTGTTGATGATTTAAAAATGATAATTCTTATCATTTTAGGGAAAGTTTCATTTGTTCCTGTGTGCTATCCCTTACCTACATATTGGTTCCAAGGCAGAAGAGTGGTAAGGGCTAGGCAATGGGGGTTAAATGATTTGCCCAGGGTCACTCAGCTAGGAAGTGTATGAGGCCACATTTAAACCTAAGACCTCCTATATCTAGGCCAGGCTCTCAATTCACTGAGCCACACAGCTGCCTCATTCTCTAGTGTTTTCAATAAGATTAAGTGATGCATTTTCTCAAGTAATTTCTGCATCCATTATGATAACCATGTAATTTTTTTTTTTTACAGTTTTGTATTAGTGGTGTCAATTATGCTAATATTTTTTCCAATATTTAACCAACACTGCATTACAGGTATAAATGTACCTGGTCAAAGCATATGATCTTTGTGATATATTGTTATAATATTCCTAATATTTTACTTAAAAATTTCGTATCAATATTCACTAGGAAAATTTGTCTATAGTTTTCTTTTCCTGTTTTTTGCTTTTTTTTTTTTTTCGCTTAGGCATCAGCACCATATTTGTGTTGTAAAAGGAATTTGGTAGGACTCCTTTGCCCATTTTTCCAAATAGTTTATATAGTATTAAAATTAATTGTTTTCTAAATGTTTGGTAGAATTTGTTTGTAAATTCATCTAGTCTTGGAGATTTTTTCTTGGGAAGTTCACTGATGTACTTGTTCAATTTCTTTTTCTAAAATAGTGTTAATTCTATTTCCTCATCTGTTAAGTTGGGCAATTTATATTTCTTGTAAATATTCATCCATTTCTTTAAGATTTGTTTTACACACACACACACACACATATGCACATACACACACAAGCATACATATAAAGACATAAAATTGGGCAAAATAGTACCTAATAATTGCTTTAATTTTTACTTCCATTGGTGGTTTTTATTTTTGATATTGGTAATTTGGTTTTCTTTTTAAAAGTCAAACTAACCAATGTTTTAGCTATATTTTTCATAAAAGCAGACCCTACTTTTACTAATTGGTTCAATAATTTTCTTACTTTCAACTTTATTAATCTCTTTTTTGTTATTAGGATTTCTGGTACTTATTATGAATTTTTACTCTTTTTTGGGGGAGAGGTAGTGTTTTAGTTGCATGTCCAATTCATTAGTCTGTTCTTTTTTCTATTTTATTGATATAATCATCTAGAAATATAACATTTCCCCTAAGTTCTTCTTTCACTATATCTCATAAATTTTGGTACATTGTCTTATTGTTTTCATTCTCTTTAATGAAATTATTTAACATTTAAATGATTTTTTCCTTTGAACTACTTATTGTTTAACTTTAGGTTACAATATTTAAAGAGCTATTTTCCAAAGGCTATTATTTAATCTATTTTTAATGCATTATGACCAGAAAAAGATTTATTCAAGTATTTCTTCTTTTCTGCATTTGTTTGTGACTTTTCTTTGCCTTCATACCTGGTCAATATTGTGTAGGTGCTATGTACCACTGAGAAAAAGGCATATTCCTTTCTATTCTATTTCATATCCCATTCAATTTATTGCAATAGCGTAAATAAGATCTATTGAGGGCTTGAGCTAAGGTCTTCATAGATCTTTTGATTTTCAGCCTGAATGACTAGGAAGACAGTGATGTCATTAACAGATAAAGTTGATCATTCAATAAATGATATGTCTACTCTGTCCCAGGCACTGTGCTATGCTGAAGACACAAAGAAAGGAAGAAAAAGCCAATGAGGAGAATGTGGAGATTCTAAACAGAAGTGATTATTTTGGTGTTGGACTCATTGAATTTAACCAGCCATGGAGACATAAAAAGGCAAATGACCAATACATATTTCTCAGATATGGAAGTCTGAAACCTGGCAAAGAAATTAGGCCTACAAATATAGTTTTGAAGTCATTTACATAATGATACTGGTTAAAGTTGGGAAAGTGATCTCTAAAGGAGAAACTAGGAGGAACTCAGGAAAGCTTTCTGGGGTCTATTCATGTATCCTAGGTTTCAAATGGGACATTTTGCATGTCACTGCTTAGGCATGATTCTTGATTAGTGGAGAAAAAAATGACTGCATAAGTACCTTTGTGAGTGGTGGAGTTGGCATGAAAAGTTAAAAGATATTAATAATCCCAGACTCTTTTGGGGAAGATACCTACAAAAAGAAGGAAAGAGGCTTTGTGAAGTGTCTGACAGGTAAGGGAAGCTGATTCCCCAACATGTGCCCATTTCTAGTTTACTGAATGAGACTTTGGTGAATTATACTTTGGTGAAATCTGCGACATGTTAAGAGGGAAAAAAAGGAAGAGGAGAAAAAGGGAATAAATATTTATTCAACACTTACTATTTTCCAGCACCTACTACTTTACTATTTTCTCTCCCCTTTAGTATCTTCCTAAAGAAGTTACCTATAGAAACTAATATTTCCCTATAGCAGTGATGGCGAACCTGTAGTGGAGATGCCAAAGATGGCATGCAGAGCACTCTCTATCATCATGTGGCCACCCTCCTCCTCCCTGCAGAGCTCCCTTCTCCCTCTCCAATGGACCCAATGACATTTTTTCCCCATACCCCACCCTTCTACCCAAAAGACTAATGGGAGAGCCCAGGGGGTAAGGTGAACAGCTCAAAGGTGGCAGAACTAGAAGGGAGCAGAGAACTCAGGCCACCCCCCCTCCCCCTCTCTACATGTGCTTAGCAGTCCAGTGGGAGTGCTTCCTCCCTCCCCTATGTGGGGTAAGGGTTGGGCAGGGAGTGCCCAGCACTCAGTTGGGAGAAGGGTATGGCAGCACTAGTTTAGGGTTTTTTTTGGGGGGGGTGGGGACCAGCACTCTATCTCTAGAAGGTCCACTATCACTGCCCTATAGGGAACCAACAAGGAAGGGGAAGTAAGTAATGGAGAGAGAGATAAAAGGGAGACTCAATTCAGGAAGATGGTAGTCAGAAACAAAATTATTTGTGAATAAAGACTAAAAGGAGAGGAAGATAAGGATAATTAGGGAAAAATAAGATACAGGGAAACACATAGTTAGTAATCATGATTGTGAATGTAAACAGGATGAACTCACCCATAAAATGGAAGAGAATAAGGGAATCCTACTATATGCCTTCTACAAGAAATACATTTAAAGCAGAGGGACAAACAGAGTAAAGGTAAAGAACTTGAGCAGAATCTACTATGCTTTAGCCAAATTTGAAAAAAGCAAGGGTCTGCAATAAATCTCAGATCGATTGTTTTAAAGGTTTTTTGGTTTTTTTTTTTTTTTAATAATTTTTATTTTTTAGAAAAGTTATCATGGTTACATGTTTCATGTTCTTACTTTCCCTTTCACCCCCCAAACCCCCCCCCCCCCCGCCCCCCATAGCCGATGCACATTTCCCCTGGTTTAACTTGTGTCATCAATCAAGACTTATTTCCAAATTGTTGATAGTTGCATTGCTGTGGTAGTTTTGGGTCTATATCCCCAATCATGTCTGCCTCAACCCATGTGTTAAAGCAGTTGCTTTTCTTCTGTGTTTCCTCTCCTGTAGTTCTTCCTCTGAATGTGGGTAGGGTTCTTTTCCATAAGTCCCTCAGAATTGTTATGGATCATTGCATTGCTTCTAGTACAGAAGTCCATTACATTCTATTTTTTTTTAAAGGGAGGAGCCCTCTTTTTTTTTAAACCCTTGTACTTCAGTGTATTGTCTCATAGGTGGAAGATTGGTAAGGGTGGGCAATGGCGGTCAAGTGACCTGCCCAGGGTCACACAGCTGGGAAGTGGCTGAGGCTGGGTTTGAACCCAGGACCTCCTGTCTCTAGGCCTGACTCTCACTCCACTGAGCTACCCAGCTGCCCCTACATTCTATTTTACAACAGTGTATTGGTCTCTGTGTACAATGTTTTATTGGCTCAGCTCCTTTCACTCTGCATCAATTCCTGGAGGTCTTTCCAGTTCACATGGAATTCCTCCAGTTTATTATTCCTTTTAGTGCAATAATATTCCATCACCAGTATATACTACAGTTTGTTCAGCCATTCCCCAATAGAAGGGCATACCCTTGCTTTCCAGTTTTTTGCCACTACAAAAAATCGCGGCTACAAATATTTTCGTACAAGTCTGTTTATCTATGCTATCTTTGGGGTAGAAACCCAATAATGGTATGGCTGGATCAAAGGTCAGGCAATCTTTTATAGCCCTTTGAGTGTAGTTCCAAATTGCAATCCAGAATGGTTGGATCAGTTCACAACTCCACCAGGAATGAATTAATGTCCCAACTTGGCCACATCCCCTCCAACATTCATTACTCTCCTCTAAAATCATTTAACCAATCTGCTAGGTGTGAGGTGATACCTCAGCATTGTTTCAATTTGCATTTCTCTAATTATTAGAGATTTAGAGCACTTTCTCATGTGCTTATTGATAATTTAGATTTCTTTATCTTAATATTGCCTATTCATGTCCCTTGCCCATGAATCAATTGGGGAATGGCTTGATTTTTTATACAATTGATTTAACTCCTTGTATATTTGAGTAATTAGACCCCTGTCAGAGTTTTATAAAGATTTTTTCCCAATTTGTTGTTTCCCTTCTGATTTTGGTTGCATTGTTTTTGTTTGTACAAAAGCTGTTTAATTTAGTATAATCAATCATCCCATTCACATTCAGAGTTATAAATATCAGTTGTGTATTCCCCAATATTTTGGTATCCTCTCTTAGTTCTACCCCTTCTTCTTAGGCTATTTCCTTTTAAACCAGTGATTTGTTTTAAACTAGTAACCCTTGTCCCCTCCCTTGATTTACTATCCTCTCTACCTCCTCCATTGTTATTCTCCTCTTTTTATTTTTAAGGCCTAATGAATTCCCTCTCCCTTCTCCTCCCCTCCTTTTTTGACCTCCCCACTCCTCTGCTCCACTTGGTTTATCCCTTCTGACTTTCTCAGTGGGGTTAGATAGAGTTCTATATCTCAATGGATATTGCTACTCTTCCCTCTCAGGGTTAATTCCACTGAGAGTAAGGTTTAAATATTACCTTTTAATGCTCTCTTCCTCTCCTTCTTATAATAGTATTCATCCCCTCCCCTTCTCATTCCCTCTTTGTATATAAGAGAATATCTTATTTTTTTTTATTCATTCAAGTTTTTCTTGGCGTTTTCTACTGTTCACCCCCCTCTTTCTTACCCACCCCCTTATCATATTAGACCATTTAGTACTCCAACCTCTCCCTGTGAATAATTCTTCTAATTACTATAATAGTGGATACTATAATAGTGAATAGAGTTCACTACAGAGAATTACACATAACATTTTTCCATATAGAAATACAAATAATTAGATCTTATTGAAGCCCTTAAAGAGGCAAATGTAAAAATAAGAGTTTTCTTTCTTTACCCTCTGTTTCTTATTTACCTTTTCATGTTTCTCTTGGTTTCTATGGTAGGATATCAAACTTTCCATTTAGTCCTGGTCTTTTCTGTGCAAATATTTGGAAATCTATCTTGTTGAATGCCCAAACTTTCCCCTGGAAGTATATAGTCAGTTTTGATGGGTAGGTGATCCTTGGTTGTAGACCCAGTTCTGTTGCCTTTCTGAATATCATATTCCAAGGCTTGTGGTCTCTTAGTGTGGAGGCTGCCAGATCCTGTGTGACCCTGATTGGTGCTCCTTGATATCTGAATTGTCTCGTTCTAGTTTCTTGTAAACTTTTTTCTTTTACTTGGAAGCTCTTGAATTTGGCTCTTATATTCCTGGGGGTTGTCTTTTCAGGGTTTATTGTAGAGGGTGATCTATGGATCTTTTCATTGTCTATATTGCCCTCTTGTAGAACTTCAGGGCAATTTTGTTGAGTAATTTCCTTTAGTATGGAGTCCAAATTTCTATTAATTTCTGCTTTTTCAGGAAGAACAATGATTCTCAAATTATCTCTTCTAGACCTGTTTTCTTGATCTGTCATTTTCTCATTGAGATATTTCATGTTTCCTTCTCTTTTATCAGTCTTTTGACTTTGCTTTATTTGTTCTTGCTGTCTTGAGAGATCATTGGCTTCTACTTGCCCAATTCTTGTCTTTAGAGACTGGTTTTCTGCTATAACCTTTTGATTTTCCTTTTCGATTTGGTCTATCCTGTTTTCTAGCTGTTTGATTTTGGTCTCCAATTTGCTTATCAATTCTTTTGATTTGGGGACATCTTTTTCTAATTGCCCAATTTTAGCCTTTAGAGAATGGTTTTTGGCTATAATCTTTTGGTTTTCCTTTTGAATCTGATCTGTTTGGTTCTTCAAGGCTTCCAGCTGGTCGTTTCTGGTCTTCAATTTGCTTATCGATTCATTTGATTTCTGAGCCTCACTTTCTAATTGTGAAGTTCTGCCTTTTAATCTGTTATTTTCTTGCCAGTTCTCTACCATCTTTCTCATAATCTCAGATTTGAACTCTTCAATAGCTTGTGACCAGTTTTCATTTTTTTGGGAAGGTTTGGATATGATTACTTGTTTGTTCTCCTTTGCTGTTTGCTCTGTTGTATGGATTTTTTCTGTGTAAAAGTTGTCGAGTGTTAAAGATTTCTTCCTGATCTTTCTCTTCTGGGGTTCTTGTCTCTGGCTTGCCATTGTTAGCCCAGTGCCCTCTCAGCTTTATCCTCATGCCTAGGGTCTGTCTGAGCTCTTTATGCTCCTGAGGTCTCAGGTCTAGTTGTTCTCAGGGTCAAGCCTCCTGGTGGTCCCCTTGCTTGTTCCTCTGCCAAAGCTCCTTTAACAGTCTCAGGGTGCTGCTTCCATAGTCAGTCACCCCCCTGCACTAGGTCCCCAACCAAGGTCCAGGCCTGTGCTCAGGATCTATGTCTGCAGCTGAGACCTGGCCTGAGCTCAGGGTCTGTGTTCAAAGTCCGCGTGTTCTTTAGTTTCTTGGGGTTTTAAGTCTTGCTGCTATCATGAACAGGCACTGGTGACCCCCAGTTAGCTGCCAATGATTGAATGGGTGCCCCAAATTTGCTCTAACTCCTGTGCGCTGGCTTTGGCCCTGTAGGTGGTGTGTGGGGAGGGGGTTGCTCAGCTCGCATTTTAGTGAGAGCTGTTTCACTCCTTTATAGCAATGAAATGCCCAGATCCCTCGTACCTTCAATGCTGCACCCTGTTTTGGGGTCCCTTCGTTCATCTGGATTTGTTTTTATGTCCCCTTGAGGAGTCCTATATGTTTTGGTTAGGAGAGGTTAAGCAGCTGCTTTTTACTCTGCAGCCATCTTAACCAGAAAGCCCTCATATTGATTGAAATGAAAATCTATGGGATTATAAGAAACAGTAAACAGATGATCACGCAAATGATGCAAAGTGAAATGAACAGAACCAATAATGTTCAATGATCACCAGTGAATGATTTAACTATCATGAACAATACAAGGATTCAGGAAACTTCAAGGAACCCATGAGAAAGACTTTTTAGTGCTCTAAAAAGAACTGACAAAGTCTGGATGCAGATAGAAGCATGACATTCTTCACTTTATTTCCTCCATGAATCTTTCTCTAATGTAAGCAATATGTGTCTTGTTTTACAATATGATGAACATGGAAATATGTACAGCCTTTATAATATTACCTGCTATCTTGAGGAAGGGAATGTGTTGAAGGAGAGAGAGAACATGGATAGGAAAATGTCAAAAAACAATTATTCAAAATTATACTAGCATGTAATTTGGAAAAATAACTCATTTTAAAAGTCTTTTCCTGAAGAAGATCTTCAACCATATGTATCCTCCCTAACAGCAAGCAAAAATAAAGAATATTTATCCGCTCCAAAACGATTGTGCCAGTTCTACCCCCTTCAGTAAGCATGTATGTAATGATTAATCATTCTCTCCCATTATTCAGAACCACTAGTACACAACCATGCACAAAAACAAACAAACAAATGACAAACTTTTGGTACCTGTTTAAAACATATTTAAGGAGAAAAATAGGAAGAAAACCCAGGAAAGGGAAAAATAAGATAGTACAGCATCATGGTACTGCACTATGCATAGTTTTGCAACAAAAGAAGGAAAGATGAAGAGAAATCTGATAGGAGGAAGATGGAAAAAAGGTCATTATTTTTGGAGGTTATCAATGAGAGGCTTTTCAGTGGTGATGGAGTACAAGAAAAATGTCAATAGGTTGAGGACTTAGGTTGAGGACAGAGGAAGAGGAGATAAATAATAAAGACTATTCTTTCAAGAAGTTTGACTGAAGGAAAGAGATGGTGTAATTTGAGACAGCAGAATTGAAGAAAAGAGATTAAAAAGGAGACATTTGAATTTGATTTTTTAGAAAGATAATTGTTTTTTATTAATGAAGCAATTTTCATTCATTATTCATTTTCTCTATCTGCCTAAGATTTATTTTATTATACAAAATGGAATAACTATATTAATAAGTATGGTAGCTAACAATTGCTTTTCTCTTTTATGTAGGCAGTCAATATTTGCTGAGTGAATAATTCTTTTTATTTATTCTATATATTTATTTATTTTATTTATGCTTCTCTTTTATTAGATTTCAAAATATTATTCAGGCTTGTTTGTCTACCCTTATAACTTAATGCCAGAATATTTCATACTTATTTACTAAAATGGTTGCTAGATTATACACACAGTTGGAGTTTCTACACAAATCTATATTAATATTTTTTCTTTATCTCTATATCTATCATATGTTGACATGTACTGTTATAAATGTTATTATAACAATGGACATGATTCATTGCAGCTAGAACAGTACATCTTTTACTTGATTATTTCACTATTTACCATATTTATATTTGTATATTTCAGAGTTGGTCTGCCTATCAAAGGTCAATTTCTTCAAAGTGTGTCACATACAATCTCAAATGACAAGAGAAGGTGATCTTGGTGGTACTGAATGACCTCATTAGGAAGATACCAACAACTTTTTAACATAACTATAAGATTTCTGAGACCAACTGGCCTTTATTGGGCACTTACTTGCCTGGTAGCTCATGTTGCTTTGGCATGTGGACTTTCTTCTTGGGTACTATAACTGTCTCCTTGAAAAAAAAGAGTTAATTGATGACAACTGAGTTCTTTTTTTTTTTCCATTAATGTCCTTGGAGGCTGCTTCTGCTTGCTGCTGCAGATTGAGTAGGGATGGAAAGCCATTCTCATTTGATGGAGTTCAGATAGAAAAGGCCTGGGCTGAGTCTCTTTCTGACTGTGTTGTTTTCTATTAACTGCTCAGTAGACTCCTTATGTAATTAAATTAAATTATTGGAATTTCAGACACCTTCTACAGGCTCTTTGGAAAGAACTTCAGAACAATTACAGAAGCAAATCAGATGATGGACATGGAACACATATGACCATACTCTTCTTTGATTTACTCAACTAAGTCTTGAGGTGTTTGGGAAGCTTTTCCAGAATGCAATTGAAGATTTTCTTAATTTTTTCCAGATGGTTGTGGGTTATAGTTCTGTCCATGATAAAGGCACAGTTCCAGTAGAGGTTATTTATTGAATTTTCTTTTTTTTTTCTTTTTCAATCCTTACTTTCTGTCTTAGAATTGTTCCAATGCAGAAGCACAGTAAGGGCTAGGCAATGGTGGTTAAGTGATTTGCCCAGGTGTCACATAATTAGGAAGTGTCTGAGGTCAGATTTGGACCCAGGACCTCCAGTCTTTAAGCCTGGCTTCCAATCCACTGAGCCACCTAGCTTTCCCCTATTTGTTGAATTTCCAAGGATATTTTAGGATCTGTTTTTGTATTATGAAAATTTGTCTTTTTTTTTTTTTTTGTGAACAACAGAAAGCTTCTTCTTTTTTTTTTAAACCCTTGTACTTCGGTGTATTGTCTCATAGGTGGAAGATTGGTAAGGGTGGGCAATGGGGGTCAAGTGATTTGCCCAGGGTCACACAGCTGGGAAGTGGCTGAGGCCGGGTTTGAACCCAGGACCTCCTGTCTCTAGGCCTGACTCTCACTCCACTGAGCTACCCAGCTGCCCCCAGAAAGCTTCTAATGTGTAACTCATAATAAGATTCAATTTTGCCAGATATTGGGTAGGTGATGAGATTTTTTTACATTCTACACTTCTTGTGGTATCCCACTTCTATTATTTCCTTGTATAATTTTATGATGACCCATAACTATAGGCATCTTGAGAGTGACCTGTTTTATGATTTCTCTGGGTGCTAACATAGTACCAAATTGTCATTTTAAATTGATCTGTTTCTGTTAACAAATCTGCATGACTCAGCTATTTATTTGACATTTCTTTGCTGAAATAATATTGCCTTTATTGTTTTTGGAGCACCTTTTCATTTCATTTGTGAATTTTAGCCATTTCATAGGTTCCATCCAGAGGGAAAACACTTTTAGAGAGCACATTGGAAAGCACAGTGGAGAAATCCAATAGTATGTTTCTGCTGTCAGGCTTTTCTGTTGCTAAATAAAATAGTGCCTGCTTGTTCCAAGAGTCTTTCTTTAAGTTTTTGATGTATGTCATGATCTTTGAAAATGTCAATTAGTTCTCCTCCATTTTAAAAATCAAAACCTATGAATAACCTGTTGTAGTTTTAGGTGATGGGACCATGTTTTGCTAATACTGAACATTTTTTGTTAGGATACTTAATTAATTTGTTATAGTTTATTTTACAGTTTCAAATCGTATGCAAAGACTGATATTGACCTGCAATTTCATTGGTACATGGAACTCCCAGGGAAGGAAACATCCTTATCTAATCTAGGTTGAAACCATTTTTGCAACTTATAATCTTAGTTGTCACAAGAACTGATGAGTTAAGGGACTTGTACAGGGTCATACAACCAATATGTCTCAAAAGCCTTCCTAGCTTTGAGGTTGGCTTTTTATCTACTATGAAATGCTGATGCTTTGACTGAGTTTTATTGCTTCATATACTTGATGTATTGATATTACTATTACCATCATGTAAACTTTTTACAATAGTAAAATACTCATGTTATTTCTACTACTCATACACATATTCCTAATTTTTCTTTATCTTTCCAAAACTTATCATGGGCTTCAGGGATATGAGCAAGACTATCAAGTCCCACCCAATCTACTTCTTATTTTTTCTTTTTCTAATGTCATATTTACAAAGCTCCACAAGAATTTCCTCTAATGCATTGCCATTACTCGAAAGCTTTCATTACAGTTTTGTTATTGTGAACAGTAATAGCCTTTAAACAGATATATTGAAAATGGAAATAAAATTTGGCTTAAAAATCTCTTCTTGCTTGAGAATGAGGATTTCAGAATCCCTTTGTGTACTCTTAGGTATAAAACTCTGGAGTGTTTTCAACATTTAATAGGCTAGACAAGTGAGAAGCAGCTGATTGTCCCTCTACTCCAAAACTGGGGTCTAGGGAAAAGGCCGTGCCAGCCAGCCCTGCTCTGGATTATAGAGTTGGCCTTCTTCCCCGCCTTCTGAAGAGATGGATAGTGGGAGTTGGCCTCTTGACCATTTCTGTAATACACTAAAGACAGATACATCTGTGGAGGTTAGTACTCTAATAGCATCTAGTTTCACTGTCTGCCAGCCTTGAGGGTGAGGGGAATTCAATTATAGACCAGTAAACCTCTAAAGAAAACCATGTAATGGGAAAACATATTATTCCATAGCAGAACGGAAATACTCCTGAAATGCTTCTGATTTCAATGAGGAGAGCAAAGAAAGAATTTCAAGATTCAAGAACAAATTATAAACAATGACTCTTGATTAGGGGATGACGGGTAAAGGAAGTACAATAGAGGTTGGGAGAAGGCTAAGCAGGAAATCAATGAGGATTGGAATTGAGGAACAGGGTGGGGAAAGGAAAATCAGCCAGGCAATGGACAGAATAGATGGAGGTCATGAAAAAACATAGATATTATTTATTTCAGACTATGGTCTGTTAGAAACTGACATAATTTTGTTGAATTTGTTGTTTTTGACAGATGCCATCTTGGTTCACATATTCATTTTGGTTTATATTTTATCTTTCTAAGGTTTTCTAGATTCTGTATTAATTCATCTCCAAATGAAATGTTGAGTTCTCTTAAGCAATATATATGTTTTTAGGCAGTAACTTGCTGAAAGTCAGGGATCGTGTTTATTTAATTAATCTTTTTTTAAATATTCTACCACAGTACCTTGCATTGTTGATGTTTAACAAAGGTTTTGATGATGAAAAATATGAAATCATTTTACTCTGAGGATTTAGCCATGCCTTAGGGGCTTAGGGAGTAAAGGAAACATATTGCACACCTAAGACCTTCACCTTCTATCAAAGCTAGAGGAAGAGAGTGGCTGTAGAGATGTTTTAACACTCCAATTCAAACTGTCCAGATATGAATAAAACAAATTTTATAAGGAATCATAAAGGGGAATTATATGATGCCCGAAATCTTACTTTATAAAAAAATAGCTTTATCTACAATACGAACAAAGAATAAATTATCATACATGAAGGAGTTGATCTACTAGGAAAATAAGTGGAGCCCTTAAATATTTCCAAATCTTTCCCTAAATAGGAGAAAAGGAATAAAAAACCATTGATTTGAGAAAGTGGATGAGCTCCAGTTGAATTTCAGATGGCTCAATAATGTCGACATTTCAATTGTTCTTTCTGAGCTTTGAAATGAACATTTCATTGAGGTCAATGGAGTGGGTGGGTATGTAACTGATATTTTACACCTCTGCTGTTTCTGATATTCTACTAGAAACTGACAGTTAATTAAGAGGAAAGGCACATCAGTCATTATGAGGAAAGCAGTGGCATCCTAATACTGGTACCCCTCATTATAAGTAAGCCCAATTTAAAATTATTAGCTACTGTAAAACTTACGAGTTATGGAATTACTTTTTATGTTTGCCTTTTATACTTTATGTTGTTTTTTTTATCCCATTTAAAATGAAGCTTATTAACTATATGTCTATTGGTAAGTCATTTGGGTTTTCTGAGCCTCAGTTTCCTCCCCTGAAAAGTGACAATAATCACACCTGTAATAGTTACTTTATAGAACTGTCATGGAGATCAAATGAGTTAAAACATTTAAAGTACTCTGTGACACTTAAAAGCAATATATTTTTGTTATTCAGTTGTTTTAGTCATGTCTGACTCTTCATGACTCAATTTGGGGTTTTCTTGGCAAAGATCCTGCAATAGTTTGCCATTTTCTTCTCCAGATCATTTTATGGATGAGGAACCAAGGCTTAAATGGGGTTAAGTGACCTGCCCAAGGTCACCCAGCTAGTAAGTATCTGAAGTCAGATTTGAATTCAGGAAGATGGATCTTCCTTACTCCAGACCCTGTGCTCTATTACTGTACCACCTAGCTACCCAAAACAATACATATGCCTGCGCGCACCCACCCACCCACCCACACATACATGTAGACATGTATGTATATGTGTCAGCTATTGGGAGAAGAGGGGAAGCAAGGAGGTATAGTAAAATGACAGTAAAAAAATGTAACTAAAGGTCTTATTTTCAGTCTTTTAAAGATTTAACATCTTGCCCCAAACTGAAATGTTGGTATGAGTCCCAGAAATCATAATATTACAGGAAGAATTTCTAAAAAGTTTGACATGCCAAAGTCTAGGTTTAATTTTAACATTTTCTCCTTCTAAGAGCTTTAACTTTTGCTCAATTAGAAATTTTATTCTTTGAGACTGAACAAATTTTTTAAATGACTATGAATAGCAAAATCCAAACATATTAAAAACATGCATTAAGATTAAATATGGTCATATTTAAATAAATAAATTCAATAAACATAGATTATAATATTAATATAAATATTAATTTCCACAAGGAAAGAATCATTGTCCATTGTAACAAACACCACTAAGTATGTTGCAATAATATAATAATAATAATGACTATATGAGGTGATGGGAGGGTTAATAATATATAACAAAGGGCCTAGTGCCTTTAGGAACTTGTGAACTAATTGAGTTGTAATTAAATACATTCATGAAATAAGTAGGGGATAATACAACACAATATATCTTTAATCCATACTTAGAAATCTAAAGGGGAAAGTAGAGACTTGAGGAAGCCAAGGAAGGTTTTGTGCTGGAAGGAGGACTTCCAACCTCATAGAATCCTAGAGAAGAAAGAGATTTCTGTGTTCAAGCTTGGCCTTTTAGAAGGTTTAACATTTGAATACCTTGAGAAGAGAGAAAGAGCTCTTCTCTGACCATCACCACCATAAAACATCAGTTCACTCACTTTAAGGTCATATTTGCTATAGACATTCATATTTGATTAGTTTTTCTACACTGACAGGTATAGATCAAGGCTGACTCTTCCTTTGCTTTTTCAATGTTTAATTTTTAAATTTTTGATTTTAATATTTTGATCACTTGTCCCCTTTGGTGAGGTTACAACTATCGCTTTTTAGGCTAAATACAAGGAATGCAGAAGTATTAAATGGGGAAAAAACCCCTAGAAATGAAGCAAGATTGAGCTGAAAGGGTAATGTTTTGAATAAAAAAAAAATCTGGCTACAACTTTACCAAAGGAATACAATGAACCACCCAGATCGAGGCTTGTTTTAAATTGTCTTTAATCCCAATGCCAAGGTCAGCAAAGCTGGCTCACCCTAGGTTTCAGGGAGTTTGCAATTACAGCTTCTTCCTGTATGAGATGCTCCAAGAAAAGAATGGGAGGGGAATATTCTTCCTTCCCTTTTCACTAAAATAAAATGTGTTTGTACTTCTAAACTACTGCATGGAGAGATTGAAAAATGTGCTACTTTGTACAAAATGAAATCAGAAAACCTATGTGGCGGTAGTTCCACTGTAATTCAGAACTCAGCACCGTTATTCATAGCTGGCCAAGTGATTTTATAAACTTCATTTAGTGCAATATTTTGCAACCCCTGTATTTTCCAGAGTTGAAGAAGTGTACTTAGATCACCTTGCCTGGCAGGCAACTGCATTAGTTATCTTTAAGTCAATGTATTGATTTTTGAATTGCTTGTTTATAAGAGTGTAAAGGAATTATCTACAGACTACTTATTCAAGTTCATATCTTTATATGTCCTCTCCCCAGTGGTCAGCAGCAATATGGAGATATGCCATAACAAAAGTCTTTTCCACAATGACTGAAGGCCACTGATTGCTTCTGACACTTAAAGCTTCCAACTGGTCCTTTCCAAATTTATCAAGGGGAGCCCTCGCCTTTGGAAAGATGAAACATTTTCCAGGTGAACTTTTCAATGCACTGTAGGGACTTATAACGTATTTAATTTCCTATTAAAGACATTTGACTTCTTTTTGATGCAGTACAGGAAAGGGTTGCTTATAATGAGTGCCATTATTTAACTCTCCAGTATTTACATATTCAATTCTCTTTAATTCAATTAGTCTGGCCTTCTCTTCCTTTCCCTTCCCCTTTCTTCTCTCCCTTTTCCTATTTTATTAAAGCTTCACAATATGGATCATTCAAGCATTCTACTTTTCTTTTCTCTCTTCTGGGCTTACCGTTAAAGGTAAGAGTAGGAAAGATCTTTTTTAATTTATTTTCCCCTATTAATTTGTATCTCCACCACAAGGCAAGGAGGACTAAAAGTAGATTATGTAGAACTCAATCCCTCTCATTTCAGGTACCAGGCGAGATCTTACAGCCATTTTCATATGTTCTATTCTGGTACTTCATTTTAAAATCATTCCTACAGCATATATATTTCAAATAGAAATCTGAATTTGGGACATTTGCATAGTCTATCTGTAGTTTTTCCATACTATATGTATTTTGGGGTGATTCTGGCCAAGGCTTTCTTCCCATCGTCTGCCACCATAATCAAGCATTTGCTCCACTAAAACAAAGCTCAAGCCAAGAAAGAAACTTTCTCTTCTTCTTCAGTTGTGGCTTGAAACTGAAGTCTCCTTCATATTATCATATGAATTCATCATTGATGGCAGCATATATCCATAAGGATATGTCCTGACAATGTTAGTGCTTCTGGAAAACAGGCTCAGTTCCCGTATGCTGCTTTGCTTGGGATTCTGGCAGTAAAGGCTGAAAAGTTCTGTTCACCATTGTGTGCCTAACCTACTTTATTATGGGTCAAGTTGGCACCATTTGGGGATATGGCATGGATGCATGAAGCTCCTGAAGGACCCTATAAGGCACACCATTATTCCCAAATTTCAGCCCTGAATGGTTCATTAAAATACTGTACTGAGTGACATAACTGGGTACAGATTGCTTTTACTTAACTCTTAACTCCCCAAAGTCCCTCCTAAACACCTTGATGCTCTCCTCATAGCTGTACAATTAGCTGCACTTGCTAATCCTCCCCAAAACTTCTCACTATGCAGAGAAGGATTCAAAGATTTTAATTTGCTAATCACCTCAGTTTGATGGGGTGGGGGGGGATGCTAATCATCTGCAGACATCTGTAATGACCCTTGGACAAAACCCGGGAAAACTGAATCAAAGCTTTGACAAGGGAAGGAGAGCGGAAACCGAAGCTCTAATTGTGTCCGTGTGAAGTGCACTTTCCCCTTTTGAATCTTTTGTACTAGAATTGCATAATACTTCATAATGTAACTTTTATGGATGGACCCCCAAAATAACTTTTTCCCCATCTTTCTCAACAAACAATCAGGCCAGATCTGTGAAATATTTCAAGGGAGATCGACATTATGGTGCAAATATAGCAGACAAAAGGGTTAGGGAGCCCTTTTGCCAGTTAAATTTGGCTAACCTGAAGAAAGCCTATTATCAACACAGCCATGCTTCAGTGAACTCCCTTCTACTTTTGTTGTCATGTTTCCTTTTTATGGTTAAGTGAACCTCAAAACAATGACAAAGAAATATGCACTGACTCACATATTCCAAGAAATAGACTGTACTCTCATCAAATAGAAATAACGGTACTTTAATTCTTGGATTTTTCCACATTTTCTTTGTGTAAAGCTCCTATTTGTTTTTCTGAATCTGTTACAGTTCGTGCAGTTCTGCCAAGGGGGAAAGCTTTGCAGGACATTGCATCTTTAGTCCTTGAAATATTAAGATCTACAGAGCATGGAAAAGGTAAGCTTGCCTCCTTGCAATATTCTGAGTGAATTTTTTTTTGCTTATTGTGATTTAAGTTGTTTTAGCTAAAGGAGGTTTGATTCTGCAGCTATACCATGTCACAGAAACTGTTCTTGTTGCTACTCTTTATGTCTGAATAGGAGGAGGAGGAGGAGAGAAAAAAGAAAATCTTTTTGCTACTCATTTAAAAAAAAAGAAAGAAAACAGTGGTGTTTCACTTAAATAAAAAAAAAAAAAAAGACAATCTAATTGTTGGGGTGGTAACTTGCTTGGCTGGTTCCCAGAAAGAAATAATTAACTGAGAGAAATGTTGAAGATTTCACTAAGATTATCTCAGCTTCTGAGTGTAACTTCCCAGATCTTGTAGTAGGGTAATGTTTGTAGATGCTACTCTGTTACGTAATTCAGGAAGAAAAAAAATTGTGAGCATATTCTGAGCACAAGAGAGAGCTGTCAAATGTATATGAATATTTACTAACTCTTCTAAGTTGTATTTACTCATGCTTAAAACAGCCTTTATCACTGGAAATATTTTTAGAGCACCTCATCTCATCATGTCCCTGCAAGATGGATATCCTTTAAGAGAACTTGAATAAGATTAAAGAGAGATTGACAAAGAGAGCCAGAAAGGGTGCCTGATGCTAAGGATGCCCCCACTAACTGTCCTACTCCTACATTGTGTCCTTGACTATGCAGATGGAATTCTTTCCTTGGGAGAATCTGGTAGCATGATGAATATTTTAACCCTTCTTTTCCAAATACAAATTGTCTGGCTTTACTCTTCCAAATCCCCTGTCATTATTTGATGTTTTCCTTGTAACTAAAGACAGAAATCCTTCTCAGACTACATACCCTGAAGCATTTTGTGAAAGCTGCTGGTCAATAGTGCAGAATGATACAATGATTCCTACCTGGTCTTGACTTTCCCCCACACTGTCCCTTAATGTTTTTCAGTTTTGGTTTCCTCAGTAGGAATCTATCAACAGACATTGTGAATTTAGTGATCTTTTGTGACTTACCAAAAGCAAAGCAAAATCCCATTGACTTCTCTTCCTTTCCTTTCTTTACCTTCTCACAAAAAAATGGAGATACCCAGATCCAGGAATTATTGAGTTCCTAGATCTTAGCAACTCCACAGATTTTTGCATTTAGATTAAAGATCACTATTGAAAAGTGTTTCACAGTCAATTTCAAGAAGTCATTACTAATAATTTGTGAATGTACAAATTCAGAAAATTAACTGAAAAATAGAAATAGGAAAGATATAATGTCTTTCTCTTTCTTTGCCGATCTATCTCTTTCTTTCTCTCTTTGTCTGTCTTTACTATGTAATGAGCAAGGGTACATAATTTATAGAGACATAGTACAACCTGCACAGAATACACATTATAAAAGTGGGTGTGGTTTTGTAAACTTCCCTTAGAACCTGGCATCCTATTGTAAATCTCTGTCTCCAGATACAATATGGAAGGATGAGAATCCAACCACAACATTGAAAGTAACCATGCTAATGGGCTCATGAAAGAGGCAAGTGATGACAGCAGATCCTCATTTCCTCTTATTCCTCTGTAGGAAAGGGAGGAGCATGTTAATGGGAAATGTGAAGTCCTAATGGTTTTATAATTCCCAGTTATGGGAATAGACAGCTTAAATATGGCAACAGACTAATACTCAAAGGAATAAAAACTACATATGTTATTATAGTAGTAATTATGAAGCTATTGTTATTGCCATAGCTATTCACAAAATTGTGAAAATTTGTTGTGTTCTTTAGTCATTTTGAGCTATAGCTGATTTTTTATCTAAGTTCTGTAGCTTCCTGGTCCTTAAATTTGGATAGGAGAAAGATGAGGGAAAAGTCATGTTCCATTAGGAAGAAGTGATTCAGTAGTGCCTAGTCTTCCTTCCTAGGCAATATATATCACAATCTAAATATACAGTTTTGGGGAGAGAGAATTGGAACACAGAGTTCAAACGTATTGCCCTCCCATAATTGCTTAACTTTAATTTGAATATTATTTCTGGTTTGGGGGATGAAAAAATGGAGAAAATTAAAAAGGAAATATTCTACCTATTGTCTTTGTTGAAGATATTCACTCTCTTTTATTCTGGAACTTGAAATTCTTTCACAGTTTCTACTTTTCAGCCATCAAACAAAATTTGGCAACAAAGGTAACAATGTTTTGCAAAACTCTAAATGGTGATATTTTCACAATTTCTCATTGCATTATAATGACCTGTTATTAGTTTACTTATATTTTTAGGGAAGTAAATGTGTTTTTGTTTTTTTTTTTGTTTTGTTTTCCATAACTATCCAGTAAAAGTTGCATCTCTTCAATAGAAAAAAACAATGTGTGTGGTCAGGGCCTGTATGAGTGGACCAGTAGGGTAAAAGTGAAAAGGGACAAGAGTATATGGGGGAGGGGTGATATTGAGTAGGATGAAATAGGATAGCACAAAGGTAGACTCGTTTTAAATTGAAAATGGTTCTAGAATTAGTCTTTAATGAGAAAAAGTACAAATGAGAGAAAATGGAAATTGTCCTGAGAATGTGGTAATGTGGGGGCCCATTGTACAGCTAGTTAAAATGTTCTTTAAACCTTCCCTCACATAAATCTCATTCCTTGGCCCAGCCTATTGTGGTCATTCTTGAATCTTAATATCATGCTCCTCACCACTTAAATAGAAAGATACTTGAAAAAGATGTTCAGATTTTGACATTTTTAACATTAACGCTTTATTTTAACAAAAAAAATTTGGCGTAAATGTTATTTGCTTCAAACAAAAACCTATATAGCATATTTTTTTAATTCTCTCAATACTCACACAAGGTTATAGAAGAAAATGGGTCTTATTTTATTTGGTTAAGTCCTTTTTTATCAGTGTTGTGTTTTTCACTGAGGCAGTAGCTATTGATGGTGTCTGTAATTCTTTGTGTTTTGATGTTTCCTTCATAAATTTCTTAATATTTGAAGAATGATGAAACATAGCAAATGATCCAAATCACTCTTTAACTTGGAACAAGGTGAACTCATTTTTTAAAAATGAAGTTTTATCCTTAGTTTTAAGAAAAACACATTTGCTACAAGTTTATCTTCTGTTTTTATTTGTGGAAGCTTGCCTGTAATTTTGCATAGACGGTGTTCACATTCCTATTTTAATGAGTTATATTGATAGAATATATATATTAATTTTCCCTACTTTTAATGTCAAGGACAAACACTTTAAACAATAAAGTATTTGATTTACCATAATTTATTCTTCCATTTAATTTATTAAAAGTATGCTCGCAAGCACTGTACATGTTCTTTAATAATGGATCCATTTATAATCCTACTAACAGACCCCAGCAATACATATGTGCGAGTGGGGCAAGTTAATAGTGTGATGAGGACTTTAACTTTTACAACATCTGACTTTTATGTGGTTTAATTTGTGATATTAATGTTTCAATACTTGTACATTTCTAGGTTTTATATTGTTCACTTGGATTCTTGAATATTCACTTGCTTTGAATATTTTCCTTGAAAAGCAATCAAACAAGGACAAAGGAATAAAAACCACCTCTGTTAATACATCCACATGACTTATATGTGTGCTTTCAATAGATTTGATTTATAAGATTTTATATTTAAACTGCTTTGTGTCATTTGGTCTTATGTTAATAAAAGTATTCTAAAAAGCATTTTTGGGGTCCTAGGATCTGTTCCTTACACTTTTAAAGGCCTATGTATATATACTGTGCTATATTCTTTATAGAGGCCTGGAATAAGCATCATTTAGGTATAATGATTCATAACCTTTTGACCTTTTGAGGAATTATCACACACATATATGTGTATGTATGTCTCTATGTCTGTGTGTGTGTCCTATGTAGTAATTAAGATGCTAGGTCTACCACTAGACTTAAATGGAAGATGGATACAGTCTAACTATGAAAAGAAAGGTTGTAGACTTGGACAGCAGTTTTAGGGAAATTATTGAAGAATAAAAAAATTGATTTTGATGAAAAATTTTCTTTATGCTATTAATTCTGGCCAGCACCAGCACAGCCTGAGACAAATCTTTATTTGCCAATACAGTTCTCCAAAATTGGTATGTGGTATAGTCACTAATATGTGACTAGATTTTAGGCCTAGAGAAACATATTTACATTGATTATAAACTATTTGTTTATATCTTATATCAAATGGATACTTAATTTTCCTGTGTGTACCCAAACTCTTAGATGGATCTGGTTTTGCACTTTTCAATATAAAATAAATTCTTTTTTTGATGATATGTAAAAATAAAGGTAGAAAAACTGAATGGGGAGGAAGAGAGAGAAAGGCAGACAGACAGAGTGAAAAAGAGAGAAAGATACAGAGACAGCAATAGGGAGAGACAGAGAGAAAGACAGACCTAAGACAACAGGTTTACACAGAGACAGAAATGGACAGAGACAGATAGAGACAAGAAAGTTGGAATGACAGGGATGAAAAGGAAAGATTCAGTGGCATAATTTAACATGTTTTCAACTTTCTAGTCAGCTTGACTTGAAAGAGAAGTCTGATTTTCAAACCTTAATTTCATATGTGGTTATTTTCTCTTGGGATGCCTGGAGAAAGTATTGATAAAATACTGAAAAGTTATTTTCAAGAAGAGATGCTCTTAGATTCTGTTCCACTCTTTCATTGCCATTTTGACAAAAATTAATCTTTGTTAATCAAAATAAAACTACTAATAGGACTTATGAATATTTTCTCAAGTTAGTTACAACTTCAGCAGAACTGGACAAGGTATTACCATCAAGGTTAACATAAGGCTTAAAAATAATGATGTTTCATTAGGAAAATGAAGGTAAAAAGGTATCTTTATTGGTAAAAAATAACTACTTGCACTTATACAACTTGACTTTGAATTTTTTTTTAAATTGCTCAAATATTAGTTTGCTAGTCACCTTCCAACATCATCGGGAAATAAGAATATCTCATTTTTACTTTATATAAGAGGATATTGAGATAGTGGTTAGTTGTGGGAAAAGAAATGTCATTGCTGAATTATATCCTTTGAAAGACATATAAAGTTTGTCAAACTTCTGGATGGCCAATACATTCAGCCCCCAACTCATTAATCTATATCTACTTGGGGCAATGTAGGTGGGTTTGGAGAAGGGAAGGAATCTCTGCTTCTTCCTCCATAAGCTTCAAGGGTTATATATGGACATAGCATCTTAATTTTCCTCAAAGAACCATTATGGACCCACTATTCTGCATTTGTCTAAACCTCTGTGAAATTGATTTTACTTTAAATTCTATTTCAAATGGCCAAAATTAAAGACGTTTAAAAATACTGTCTCTTCTTTTGTGAAGGAATATTGGGATAAAATTTTGAAATAAAGGTATTTTGATTTGAAAAAAATGTTTCAGAATAATTAACTAAGGTGGAAAAAAAACACTTAAAATTCATTTCACTATGACTTTTGCTCTTAAATTAGAATTGGCCTTATTGATCAGAAGATTAAAAACTTCTGTTTTATAGGGAAGATTTCTCTATGTGTACTACTTCTCTCTCCATTGAAGCCAAGAGGATATTTTCCTCTGAGAGTGGGAGGTCAGAGTGAGGAAAGTGAATATTCTCCATCCTTTTTCTTGGAATATATAAAGTCATTCACTTTGACATTTCAAAGAGTTTAATATTGTAATATCACCAACTAGGCTGCTGGAGGTTTTTCTTTTTAGTAAAATTAGGAGGAAAATGAATAAGGGTAATAAGGGTCTGAGATGTGGAAAATATACAGCAAATAAAGTAATTTCCTTCTAAGTCTGTGATATTGCCACTTACCTTAGCAGCCTTGATTCTCCTTCATAATGGAAGTTGCTTAGGGCTTAGAGTACTAGAAAATATAAAATACCTATGGGACATATTCCAGTACTGTACATTAAATTTGAGGATTTTACATGTGATAAAGTATGTCAGTGTTGCTTACAGGGAATTCCAGTGATACCTCAGCTTTCTTGGACTTATTATAAATCCTTTGTTGGAATTATTGCGGCTGGTTCAATAATTCAGATTAGCCCTCATGTTTATTAATGCACTACATCTGTGCAAACAACATGTCAAGCAGAGAGTTTATTGTAATTGCCTGAGCAAACAGAACCTGAAAGAAGCAATTTCCAGTTACAATGCGCTATGACAAGTAATGAGGTAATTGGCATTCTGTCCTGATTACTTCCACCTTCTTTTTCATCAGGTCTATATTGTGTGTGATAGATAGTTTTATAAGAAATGAAGGTGTTTGATAATATGGTTCGCTGCTGCTTAAGGTTAGTGATTAAAGACAATCATCATTTTCTCTCTGAGATCTTATTAGCTTTAACATTATTTATTCATATGTGTAAGAATGTGCCCAGGACCTATCTCTTCAGTGCAATACATGCAGCTAAAATGTAAACTCAACTGCTAACTGAGTGAATGCAAAGCATGTTCTGGATTTCCAAGGATGACAGAACACAGCAACTTTTTTTTTCTCTCCAAATGAAATCTATGCCGTAACAGTGTGGGTGAGAATAATAGCTTCAAACTTGCATCTGTAGAGAGCATTCACCTGTTTTGGAATAGGAGGAGCAGCATGATATTTAAGGAGAAATGGTAATTTGATGCTGAGTCCTCCTTTTTAGTATTTTAGCACTTTCCATAAGCATTACCCTTTTGGGGGGAGAGGAGAGAGCATCCTGCTTGCTCCTAGCCCCAAATAGATTGCGGTAGAAAGTTTGGGAATTGCTGAGTTGGGGGAATTGAAAAGAGGTGGAGAGGTAGTGAGAAGTTATTGTAAAGGAAGAGGAAACTATCTGATTCTCACTTCAGGAAAATTGCTAGAATTTTTTGAACTTTAATTTATCTGAACTTGGAAATGACATTGGTTGGCAGAGTAGGAAACTTGTTGTACCAGGAATGTGAAGTCCTGGGTTTCTGTCTTGGTTCTGCTACTAATCATTTATGTAGTCTTTGGCAAATGAATTAAAAAGAAAACCCTCTTTGGGCCTCTTTTCCTAATATGTAAAATGAAAATGTTAGACTAAATAAACTCTGATATCTCCTCAAGCTCTAATCCAATTCAAGGAAACCTGAAACAAATAAATAATTAAGGACAGTTTGTTGAGAAGAATCATTTGAAAATAGGATATGGGTTTGTGGCCCTTACTTTCATAAATGCAAAGCATGTAGAGATGTTAGAAAAGTAAATGTGGGGATGGGAAAATCTTCAACTTCCCTTATTCCTGCCCCACTGTAATTCTCCTTGCTCTGCAGAAGCAGAGGGTAGGTGCCAATCTCTTCATGAAGGCATCGTCTTCAAAGCATGTCAACATTACTTTGTGTAGAGTTCTACTAATGTGTTTGGGGATGAAGAAAAAAAATCCAGGGCTGAGTTTTTTCAAAAGAATGCAAACAACAAAGTCATACAACAAAGAGTCAAGCAGAAAATATGAAGCTACAATTTAACCGGTCTGAAAATTTGGGGAAATTCAGTTTTGCAGATAATAGAAAAGTTTCTTTAGACAGTCAAGATGGGAAGCCTGATATTGTTGGACCTCCGTGTTTTGTAGGAGGCTTGGGATCTATGATTCTACTTTGTCACTGAGCCTCTTGAACATCTCTACTGATTCAAAGAAGAGCAGGTGAAGAACCAACTTAAATAGATCACTGCCTGCCTTATAGGTTTCAGAAAGACTCCAAAGTTTTCCCATATTCATTTCTAAACTCTACAAGTAGATCTTTATCACTTTACTTAAGACTCATTACTATTAAAATGTAAATCCTTTTAGCAAAGGTGGACTTTTAAGCTGGTGGTCATTTACACTTTAGTAAGAATGCCTATTCCTCAAACACTTTTGTTATATGGAGGAGGGAAGCCAATAGTACACAGCTTTGAATGCTTTGGAAGGGCATCTTTACCAAGAGAGATATAAAAATGGGGAGTCTGAAAGACTAAAGACAAATTTTGCCTATTTCATAAATTTCCCTATGGTTACCCCAACAATTGGAGCATATTATACACCTTGAATATATTCTCGTGATAGCAAATCTTCAGAGAAAGAGAATGATCACTGACCAACTCCCTCCCATTAAAACTCTGTTTTCCATGCTTACTGCCAGAGTGGAACTGAGTAATAATTATCATCTCATTTTCTGTCTTACTGGTTGAGGCTTATACTATAATAAGAATGAGGAGGGAGTTGTTTTTTCCCCTGCCTTGACTAGTGAAGTTCTAGGTTAGACCCTGAAAATTTAGGAATCAAGATTTGTAATCTGCTAAAGGTCTGTGCTGCCTCTAAGATGAAGCTTAAGTGGGGAAAAAACAGCAACTTTTAGCTATATAAATATGATAGCAGTCCCAGTGGAAAAGACATGAGATTTTTCTTTGATTCCCAGGTCAATATAAACCAACAATATGATATAGATTCTAAAAGAATCTTTGATTAATTTCAACCAAAATTGGTTAAGTACTTGCATTTCCTAGACTATGTGATTACAAAGATAAAATTAAAGTTTCCATCTTTTGAGGAATTAATATTCTACAGGTATACCTTGGGTTGCATTTATAGATGTAGAAGGCCTATACATAATATTTAATCATGTTGTATCTGCAACCTCACTGCTGCATTCGGAGCTCCACTGACCTGAAATATAGTTCATTTATCACTGCTAATGCCCACATAGACTGTTCAGACCACATCTCATCATGTTAGGTCTAGAGGAAATATCAACTTCCCTACATTCTTAGAGGGATATTTAGCAAACTAATGCATGTCCAAAAGATGTGTTAATCATGTCATAGAAGGAATAGGTATGGGAATTATGAATGTGTAATCAAGGGGTGAAAAGGATTGTTGAGGATATGGTAATCAACTATTTGAAGGGCTGAATGATGTAAGGATTATATTTATTCTATATAAATCCAGAGGAAAGATGTATGAGTGATAGTTGGAAATTACAGGGAATGGTTATTTAATAATGTGGAAGAAATATTAATAATTAGAATGGACCAACAAGAGAATAAGCTTTTCCCAATTTTTCTGCTCATTATTTAATTTTCTTGGGCAGAAGCTAAAAGTCGACTTGTTAGATAAAGAATCTGTAGAAGGTATAGTGGTATTGGTTGGAAGATTAACTTGAAATTTTGAAATTCCAGGAAAATAATTTGATATGTTTCAAACTAGGCCTCTACTCTTCACAAAGTGGTTCTTTAATTTCTAATTACAAAGCATTTGAGGGAATAGAGGAAATGTGCATGTAGAGTAAGACTTGACTAAATTGGACATATTTCAAGGAAGATCACTTCTTTAGTGAAAAGTCTGAATGATAGAAGTCCTTTTCAAGAAATTTCCAAGAACAACCATATTGTAAACTAAACAATGTTTGAATCATGACAAATACTGAATAAATAAAGTAAGGTAGGTGATGAGGAGACAGAAGGAATAGAAATTAATATCGACTATACATGCAGACAAGCAGAAGGTGAAAAACTTTGGTGAGGTTGCAAGGAATCACCAAGCAGTAGAAGAACAAATGCCAAAGGCAGGAAAATGCTAAGAGATAAATTCCAAAAAAGTTTGACCTCATGATTTTCTTCATCTAACAAAAGCCTGAGGCAATACATATAGAAATAAATAGCAGTGATGAGAGAAGTGAGTGGCAGAAACAGGAGTTGGAAGGGAGGGGAGTGGTGGTTAGAGAATGGCAAAATTAACTTGATTTGTTGTTGGAATTCAGCAGGGCTCTCAGAATAGGCAAGTTGAAAGCAAAGATTCAGGGATCAAAACAAATAAAGGAGGAAGAATTCAGGTGAAGGAAACAAAGACAAAATAGTCACACCACCCAAACAAAATGTAGCCATATTGAGTGTCATAAACTCTAGATCACGGATTCTGAGGCTAATATTGACCAGAAGGAAGGTGGTGAGCAGAGAAGTGGACTTCAGTTATAGCTCAGTAGTGCAACAGTAAGTCTAAAAACATACATACAAAGATTGATCATGCAATAAAAAATGAGGAGGGTGGCCAAGTTATTATTAACTTTGAATTGAGGGAGGTTGAATTAATTTCAGTCAAAAAAGTTATTTTATTTAAGAAAAGATTTAGCAACATGTACCCCAGTATATCTATATTAAGCCTATCTGGGCAATTGTATATATCATAAAAAATACATTATATAAACACATTATTTTTAAATTAATAATCATTATGTATGTCACACATAAAAATGCCAGCATCTGAGGTAGAAAAGAATCATTTGAAAATATATGACTTTGAGTTGTGTTATATTTATATTTTGTACTGATTAAAGCTGTAAGAGGCCATGAGGATTTAAGCTAGTTAGTTTTCACAACTAAATCTTAATTTCCTGTTAAATTATACATATTTATAATATTATATATATATTCACTTATACACACACATATATCTATCTCTGTCTCAAATACCTACACTCAACTAATTCCTTCCCATGGGCAAAATTTCATCAATTTGAGCACAATAACCTGGCACATAGGTTGTACAAAATACAAGCTTGTTGACTGAGTGATTGACCAAAGTCTTAATCAGATGCTTAAAACTGAGATTATAATAACCTCTCCTATAGAAGTTGTTAGTGAACTAATGAACTATGGTTTGGTTTGGTTTTTAATGCATGGAGCCTGCAATTCAATTAATCAATCAATCAACAAAAATTTGTTATATTCCTACAACTACATTCCATGCCTTTGCTAGCTATAGGAGGAGCAAATATAAAGAATAAGAGCTTACATTCAATATAGGAGAAAACAAGTACATATTTAAGAATATATAGAATAAATTTAAGAAAGTACAAAATAAAAAAAACTAGGGAGGGAAGGCATTAGAAGTTAAGGTGATCATGAAAGACTTTATATATAACATTAATTCTTAACTTTAGGTCTATGAAATTGATTTTTTAAATTGATAAATATTTTTTCAATATTAACTTTTTCATAATTTTATATAGTTTATGCATTTATATATTCTTAAAAAGGAGTCAATCCATAGGTGTAGCCATAAAACCACAGTGGGTTCATAATGGACAGAAAAAAAAAGTTAGTAACTTCTGATGTAGAAAGTAGTGCTTGAGCTGTGTCTTGAAGTGATAAAGGGGTTTTATGAAGAGTAAGTTAGGAGGAAACATATTCCAGGCACTGAAGTTGTCCAGTGCAAATACAGAGACATAGGATATGTAGCACCATGTAGGATGAACAGAGACAAGAACAGATGGCTGAATCGCAAAGTGGAGAGATTATGAGAGAAAGAATAATGTCCTGGAAAGGGTTGGGGTCAGGGTATGAGGGGCTTAAAAAAATAAACACTGTAGTTTCTGTTTTATCCTAGCTTTATGAATTACAAATTATTGTATTTTACAATGGACTTTAGTCAATGGTAGCATAACATGTAACGATTGTGAATATTCATATACTTTGGACTACCAAACAGGAGTGTAGACTAATCAAGCAGATTTGGTTTTAACACCATGGCAGATGTAAGCTTATTTTAAAGAAGAGGACCAAGATAAGTCACCAAGGTTATGTCTACATAATGCCAGAACAATTAACTTGAAAAAAGTGAAAATTGCATCAATGAACTAGATGTTTTTTCTTCACATTATTATCAATTAATTTGCCAGATTTTTCTTTCATTGCACTAGCTGATTCATCTGGTTACATTAGCAAATAGTCTTTATCTCAAACTTTATCTCAAACTAAGGGCATTTTCTTGTTTCGTTATTCAACAAAAGCTATGAGTGAAAGAAAATTTCAGGTATGGTCTTAGGCCTTAAGGGAAAACTAAAACCTCCCAGAAGGAGAATTTCTGTGTTTACAGAATACATTAATCAGAAATTTTGTATCTAAGAGCTACCAAAGGCAATATAGATAGATGAATAAAAGTTGTGTCAAAAGAGACTTACAGTAAAAGAAGTCAATAAAAAGATACTGGATAATGGGAAAGAATACTGTGGTGTAATGTAGTGATTTTATTTCCTTTGAGATCTTTAGTGTTTTGTATCTTTTGAATTTTCAGTTTCAGAGGGCAGTAAGTTCTATAAGAATTTTCAGTCACAAAAAAATACAGTCATGTGGAATGACAATTTGTTCCTTTCCTATTTTTTGAGATCCCAAACATAATCCATGCTGCTGAGCAAAGTGTAATAATCTCTTTAAGCTGAATCAGCTTGCCCTGGCTGCTGTCTAGACCAGGAGTGATGCCCTGGAGGACTTAGCCCTCTCACTCTCACCCCTGGCACTTTCATATTGATGATTGATGGTTACCTACTACTTCTGGGCTTAGCCATGACTCCATCAACTCTATCATTGCTCCTTCAAATGATGTTAGTCTATTCTCCCTCAGCTCCACAATTCTCTGTGTTACTTCTTCATTTTAGAATGTAACCTCCTTGGGAGGGCTGCTCTTGGTTTTGTATTTCTAACCTGAGCACTTTGTGTAGTGATTGGCATGTAGTAAGTGCTTAATAAATGTTTGTCTGTTTGTTTTTAATGGCGCAGGTAGGTGGTTCAGTGAATAGAGAGGAAGACCTAGAGACAGGAGGTCATGTAGGACATGATACTTCAGATGCTTCCAAACTGGATGACCCAGGGAAATCATTTAACCCTAATTGCCTAGCTCTTACCACTACTATTGTGCCTTGGAAATGATGCTTAGGTTTGATTCTAAGACAGAAGATAAGGGTTTAGAAAATAAATAAATGATTTAAAATTTTTTCTTCATTCAACCTAGTTTTCAGTTTCCTCATTTGTAAAATGACGAGGTTAGATGACAAGACCAAAAATGTGCCTTTGAGGTCTAAATTTATGAGTGTGAGATTGAGTGTCCTTTCTACAGACACCTGACTCCATGGAATTTGTGCAACTCTATTCTTATAGTAGATGTTAAAGGTATATAGAGGAACTGAACATGTCAGTCATTATTCTGAGACTTTTCTATAGAGAATGTGGCTTTCAATCAAAAATGAGATTCAGAGCACTAACCATGTCATGATCCTAACAGTCTTTTGAACTATTTTAAGATCCTTAACTATCCCTGCTTCACCTGAGACTTAAACAATCAGAAAATTTTGTGGGATTATTGAACATATAAGTATAAATTAACCACATCATTCACTTCTCGGAGACGTATTTTATAAATAAAATCAATAGTGTGATTATCTCATTGTTTCTTATAGTATAGAGACTATGCCATCTTTCCTAGCACTATATTTTGAGCCTTTATTTTCTTAGATGGTATATTATAGGATTTCCTTGTGTGAGGAATCATCAGTTAACAGGGAAGTCTTTCAGCAATACATGGACCAAATTTGACATATATGAGGCACAAGATAGCATACATATTACAGAATTAAAGTAGCAGTAACAGATTATAACATCAATTATGTATGTTAATATATATATAGAGAGAAAGACAGGGAGAAGAGGGAAGCAGCAAACAGGCAGAGACAGAGAGATGAAGGACAAGGACAGAGAGAAAAACATATACATAAATACACACACAAACAATATGTATAAGATATAATGTTTATAATACATATCATATAGATGTCTGTATTTACAACTGAATTAATATCTTTAATATTTATTGCAAGAGAGCAAATACTTTCAAATAAAGTCACAAGAAGAGTTTCCACCATATTTTCAGGTCATTTCAGACATACCAAAGCATTCTCAGGCTTACAGAAGTTTTTTAATATGCTGTTCAGGTTTTTAATAACTTAGAGTAAAGATTCCAGAAACCACAAAAATGAACCATCTTGAAAAAAAGGATGACTTTCACAATCTGTCAGAAGGAAGCCCTTCCTTAAGGGCTTTGTTCAACACCATTGCAATGAGTGAGAATTTCTCTGTGGAGAAGTCATACTGCTCATTCACCATGCAGTTTCCAACAATATTAATTGATTGTTCATTGTATTCTTGACAACAGGACAACCACCAGTGTGGTAAATGAGCTTTTAAGTTATACCAAGGAAAAAATGGAAAATATCTTTTAAGATTTCTGTAAGGTAACTTTCTTTTTGACTGGTGGTCCTCAGAGTTGCCACATTACAACCTTAATAACTTGGCCCTTAATATACAGAGTGAAGGAGTAGAAATTCCGCCAAAGACAAGCCATATAGAAACAACAAATGAAGCAGAATAAACATTTTTTTTTTCCAGAGAAAACTGTTGAAGAGGTAATATAATTTTGAGTGTACTTGGGGATCATGAAAAAAAAAGGATAGATCTCCTTCACCTGAAAAACAGATCTAAAGAATACCTGCTGACCCATATTACCACTTTTCCATCTCTAAAAATTAAGAATAAATGAGACTTTTATAGGTGACATCCTAAATCAATATATGCTTGCTAAGTGGGAGGTTAATAAGATATGTTGCATTTTTTGTTCCATTCAATTTATTATGCGATAATTATAAAGCATGCCATCTAATAGAGCATTGTATGTTCTCCTCCAACAAATTTTGTCTCATGCACATAACAAGAGCATACAAAATTATGCCCCAGGTCACACAGGGTGAAACATTATAAACAGAGGACGCCCTCCTGGAACTTCAGATTGTCTTACACTTTTGATGCTTGAGTATGTAAATGAATTGAATTTCCATTGTTACCTTGTCCTCTTTCATAATGGTGCTAACATTACTTATCCCAACCCAAGATAAATTATATGACATCTGAGATTTGACTACTCCAAAAATGAGGCAAGGATTACTTACTTTGTGTATATTTTGTACTTTCTAATATTGCATGTGTGAATTTTGTTATCTGTGATAGAATGTAAACTCCCAGAGGGAAGGAATTGTTTCATTTTTGTCTTCTCTTAGCACAGTGCCTGATACATAGTAGTCTCTTAAAAATGATTTCTGATTATTGATTCAAGCTTTCCTATAATGTTTCCATTTCTCTTCTACAAAAGGCACCACTGATTTCCCACTTGATTGTTTTCTGAGGAAACTCTTCTGATAGTATTAGATTCAGCAAAATGAAGACATTTTCTAGAACATCAAACAGTTATTGACTTTTGACTTAATTTTAGTATATAAACTATTGTTCTTTACCTTTATTGTGTTATCTTATATCTCAAGTTGTATTTTGCTACAAAGTGACAAATGGTGTTGAGGTACCAATTTTTGTTGTTCAATCATTTTTTTAGTCCTGTCTGACTTTTTGTGACCTAGTTTGGGATTTTCTTGGGAAAGACACGAGAGTGGCTTGCCATTTCCTACAGTTTAACTTACGAAAACGAGGCAGAGTCAACTGACTTGACTTTGTTTAGATGAATAGTATGTGTTTGAGGCCAGATTTATACTCAGGAAAATTAGTGTTCCTGATTCCAGATCCAATACTCTATTCATTGTGCTACCTAATTGCCCCAGGTACCAACTGTTCAGTAATGAAAATATTTCTGATTTCTTATTTCAATCAATCACTCACAAAACATATAAATGCTAGAGTTAAAGTCTATCCTTAGATACTTACTAACTTTTCATCCCTGGAAAAGTCATTTAATTTCTATTTTCCCTGGTTTCCTTATGTGGAAAATAGGTATAATCCTAGTGTTTTTTTAAGTTCTGAGATAATTTTAAAGTAGTTTCTGGTACATAGGAAGTGCTATATAAATGTTAGCTTCATGTCATGTATATGTGTATAAATACATATATACATATATAAATATATACAGTATTAGATATAATATGAATACTTTTATTATTATTATAGCATCAGACACTGTACTAGGTACTGGGGACACAAATATTAAAAAAAAGAAAGAATCCCAACTCTTATTTTCTACTTGGGAAAGACAATTATTACATATGTATTCTTTGCTTATGTATTTAAGGTAAATTTATGCAATAGGACCTGGATCTGTAGTGATTCTGTATTTGTGGAATAGCTCCTACTTAGAGAGTAGAGCATTTTAACAATGGGCTGGGTTTTAGCTTCTAGTCATTTCTCTATAAAGTGCTTCTTATTGCTCTATTCCACAGCCTCCTGTGACGAACAAAGAACACCAAGCCATTTAAAGACAAAATCAGTTATTGGTCTTGATAAAACTAATATTACAAATCTGGAAAATGTAGTCTTCTAACAAAAAATTTAAAACAAAATATCAAAATAAATAGAAGCGAGTTGGGGTAGGGGAGGGCCATTTCCTCCAATCAGGTTTTCCTTCAGCATTCTTATACTCCGGCCATTGGAATGAGTGATGAATACTATCTTTTCTTCCCTATCCCTGCAACGCTCCAGTCCAAAAAAGAAATTCAAATGTCCTGGGCCAAATGTTCTGTCCTCTACAGTTTTTTGTTTTTTTTTTTTTTTGCTATTATCACCTGCCCTTCTGTTTTCCTTAGCCCAACGCTTTTGTCTACATCCATCAAAACTCCATTCTTAACATTCTTCAAAAACTGATTTCATGTTAGTTTCCTCTTTTTTCCAAAATGGCGAGAAATCCATATCTTAAAGATGGGCTGACATCCTAAAGGAGGCCACCTTCTCCTTCCCTGCATGATTATACAGTTATACAGCACAAAATAAAGAATTAAGACATAATTAAATTGAAGATAGCTAAACCTCAGGTATTTGGAGGAGGCAAATAAATGACATCTTTCAATGAGATACTTGATTTGTGCCTAAAAGGAAAGAGGAGGAATCTGAAATGCATAAGGAAGCAGTCCATTCATGCTAAGCTAGAGAATGGCCTATGAAGAGGCAAGAGATGGGAAATGGAGTGTGTGTGAACCAAAGAAGAGGCAAGAATGGCAGCATCAGATAATATTTTTAGGGAGAATAATATACAAGGCTGGAAATATATAATGAAGTCAGGTTTTTGAAAGCTAAACAGAGAGAATTATGTTTTATTCTAGAGGCAGTAGGAAGCCATTATAATTGGTTGAGGAGGACAGTCATTTGTTCATATTTGTACTTTAAGAAAATCATTTCAGCTGTCATCTATACAATATATTGAAATAGGTACAGAACTGAAGCAGAGTCCACCTAGGAGACTCTTTCAGTCACTGGGGTGAGAAGCGATGATCTAAGAACCTGAACTAAGGTGATAATTGAGTGAATGGAAAGAAAGCACTGGATATGAGAAATGTAGTGGAAGTAGAAAAAGCAAGATTTGACAATTAACCGGATATTAAGGGTAAGGAAAACTGGTCAGTTAAGAATAATACCTCCCTCTGTTTTTCAAAGGAAAACTCGGCCCATTTAATGATGAAAAATATCTACATTAACATTGTCAGCTCATTGTTTCTTATGGCACATTTGTTTACACGCATGGCATAGAATTATCAAATGTTTAAATTCTGAGTTACAGACTACTCCAAATGGCCACTACACCTGGAATTTTGGTCATGTTGGCTTCCCTTTTTATTCATTTATTTAAGAGAAGTAAATTGCAAGATTAATTTTGTTACAGATTAATCTGCCTTTTGAGTATGAATCTATTGAGTAATATTGAGCATAACTATTATTCTATAATAACCAACAGGAATGTTGATTATTATAGAATACTTGAATACCACCAAATATCTCTGAACCAGACATTGTCCTCTTCCAACTTTTTTCATTTTAGCTACCCCTTTTATAGTTTTTTAATGATATAGTCTGTACATATAATATCATATAATATATATTTCTGTGTTCATCATGTTGTGAAACAAGTCACATTGCTTACAGTAGAGAAAAATTTATGGGGGAAATAAAGGGAAAAAGGCTATGTTTCAATCTGCATTCAAACTCCATTCCTTCAATGGAAGTGGATATCCTTTTTCAGAATGAGTCCTCCTGGTTTCTTGCCTTATTGATGTTAGTTAACATTATTATTGTTACTCTATGTTTTTCTGGATCTGCTTGCTTTAATTTGCACCACTTCATCCACTTCATATAAGTCTTTCCCAGGTTTTTGTGATCATCTTGTAATTTAACAACCTCTTAATTCTTTATTTTATGGGGTATATATGTGTAGCTGCTGAGGTGATGGATTGGGCTGGCTACCAAGTACTCTGCAATTTGTAGTTTTTTAAGTTTCTTCTTCTTCTCCTTGTCCTCCTCCTCTTTCCCTTTTTCTCTTTCACCTTCTCTTCTTTCTCCATCTTTTCCTTCTTCTCCTCCTCCTTTTCCATTCACAAACACCATCAATTTTATCTCTGAAATATCCTTAATATCTGACTTCTCTCCATTCTTACTACCACCAGCTGACTTCAAATTGTCCTTAACCTTAAACTTATTTAATTTGATTTAAAAATTAAACTTTTAATGCCTTTCTAACTCATCATCTTTCCTCCAATTCCATTTTATTCCATTGCATTTATTGAATCATTATCAAAGTCATCCTCTCAATACCCCACTCTTATCTCATTGCTCACCTATTTAAAAACATCTAGTCATTCCCCGCTGCCTTCATGATTAAATATATAGACTCCTCAGCTCTTCAAAGTAGGCTGTAAACAGCCTTTAAATTCCACTTTCACTACTTTCTCTTACATATATTCTGTATTCTAGAAAAAAACAACAACTAAACTATCTTTTGTTTCTTACATGTGCTATTTTTTCTCATTCATTGTAGCATTCACACATCCTGGAAGTGACTTTTCAGATACATTTCTGCTTGCTGAATTCTTTTGGTTCTTTCAAGGCTATCCTGTTGATGAAACCTTTTCCTGGTCTTCTCATCTAGAAGTGATCTCTTTTTGATAGAATGTCTCATGATATTTTGTTTAAGTTTTCCTACAACAATGATTCTTATTTTAACTTCTATTACGGCTCTTCATGTTCATGCCTCAATTACCAAGGTCATTAAATAGAGTTGCCTCAAATGCTGTTTTGCACATTACACAGTAAATATCTAAGAAATGGTTATTGAGTTTATTTTTTCTTTTATTATTTATTATTGATAGTCCCAAAGCTGATATTTTGATACATTGGTTAAATTACATGCAATAATACACTCAATGAACAAGTAAAATGAACTCAATGCCTCGTTAGCCACTTAGGATTGTTTTTTTACATGGAATATCCCATAAAACAGCATCATTCATTAATAGGGAGGATCTTATTATAATATGCCAATGGTAGTTAATTTTTCATCATTGATCAAAAATAGTTGATCAGGTTAACACTGGGGTCAGAGGATGTAGGTTAAAAACTCATTCTAGATGATTCCTACTTGTTTAATTTTGGTTAAGTTACTTTAACTCCTTAGGTCTCAATTTCCTCATCACTAAAATGAAGGGGTTGGGCAAGATGGTCTCTGAGATCCTATGCTTGTATTATCTCAGTGTCATTTTAGTGTACAATTAGGTTTAATCTGCGCATGAACTTCTCTTATATGGTTTATAGTTACAAATACTTTAAAAAGTGTTCTCAGTTCATTCACTTTTCTTTTTCCTCCCCAACCATTTCCCTTTTTTCACTCTCCACAGCATCAGGTATTAACATTTCTCACACCAGTGGTTTTCAGAAAAACACTGGATGATCACTCATAAAGTTTGTAGTAGAAAGAGTTTTTATTTAGGTACTAAGTGAATTAGATAGTCTATGAAATATCTTTCAACTCTGACCGTTCTGTGATTTTGATTCCAGCTGGGGCAAAAAGTGGAGATTTCATGAGCTTGGGTGAACAGAATTTCTAGAAGAGGTGTAAATGAGACTATCCTAGGTACAGATTATAGCATGAGAGAAGGCACAGAAACCTAAAATTTCAAGTTATTTAAGGAATGATGAGAAACATTCTCAGACTAGAGTATAGGAAATGTCAGTGGGATACCCAGTAGTGGAAAAAGTGCAAAATAAGAATGAAAATTTATGTGAGAGCCAGATCATGAACTGCTGCATATTCCAAAATGGGGAAAAAGAGTCTTCCATCATTCCATCATCAGAAATTCCTTTGCTTAGAGTCAGACTCCCTTGATTGAGAAACCTAAAACAATTCTCATGATGACCGGTTCAGAGGCAATACTTCCAAGAAAATACTTCTAGGAATTTGTTGTGATTCACAAGCTATAGGGTATGTAATGCTAGGAACTACACTGAGATGGAGCTTCGTTGTTGATTACCATTAAAAAATATGTGCTTATAACGTAAGATGAAAATGCTGAATCCTATAGTGCTGTTCTTATCATCTCATGTCCATGACTTATATTTGTATTATAGTACCATGTCTACTTCATAAACTAATTCCATTGATGGAATTTATAGACTCCACTGCTTTAAATATAAACCAACTAACAACTATAATTTAGGTAATAAAAGTTGGCATTGATTCTCTTACTTTAGAGCTTTAAAGAAATTGGTTTAGAGAGTAATAGAAATCAAATAATAAACCTTAAATATTCATTGTGTGTGACTCTTAGGTAAAAAAGAAAAACAGCATTCTCCTTTATGTAGTTGTCCAGTCTCTTTCTAGGCTGTGAAAGCAATGAGTTGAAGTTTTAAAACTCAGGCAGTGTACATTTCATTTGCATGATGCCCAAAGTAAATGTTTTGCACTTCACCACCATCACTGCCCCCACTTTCTCCTCCTCCTCCTTCTTCTTTCTTTTTCTCCTCTTCTCCTTCCTCTTTCTCTTTTTCCTCCTCCTTGCCTCCTTCCCCCCCTTTTTTTCTGGAATGGATTGCTGAGATGTTTTAGAGCCAGACAAACATAGCTTTTTCTAAAGATACTGCAGAACAATAAAAAAGTGTTGACTTTGAGATGCTGAATTTAGAAAGCACAGTTTGATTCCCAACACTGCCACTTATTCTTTGTGTAAACTTGGATGAATCATTTAACCTCTCTGGCCCTCAGTTTTCTCATCTGTAAAATGAGAAGGGTGGACTAGATGATCACAAAAGACTTTTCTAATTCTAGATCTTCCTATGTTCCTATGATTTTATAAAAAAATAAATAAAAAAGAAAATATACAGGGAATGTTACAAAAAAGAACAGGTGAAGAGGAGACAAAGAAGGTATTGGTAAATAGATACAAAGCCCCTGAAAATATAAAAAAGTTTCCACTTATCATTAGAAAATTTCAACAGAGGTGCATAATTATTATTGAGAAAATGAGGGAGATTGGAAAGAGAAAATCTCTGTCAATGTAAAGGGAAATAAATTCTCAGGCATTTATCTTTGTTCTCATGTAAATATACAGCTTGACCTGAGAAAGATCAAGAGAAAAAATGATTGAAGCATGACCTTATGAAGGTGACCTGCAGATCGGTAGTCACATATGAAGAAACTTTTTCTAATGTCTAAATGGACCCATGCATTCCTAATGTGTTAAGGTGACACAGAAGTCAAAAAATGAACACAGGTGGGGAGCACGTGCTAAGAATTTTTGGTAATTTCCAACAAAGATCTTAAAAATGACCAATGATTAAACTGAAATAAATACGTATAATGCTACCTTCTGATAGTATGTGGTCCCAAATGGTTCAGATCATAACAACAGAATGAACAAACTGATCAAAATATTTACATTTAAAATAGGCCCTCTTATTTTTAGTATTTCCTCAATTTTACAGCACATAATGTATACCAAATCTTTTAGCAATCATTGCCCTTTCTTCAAAATTTCCCAGCACATGACTATTAAAATTAGGATGTCATCATCATAAGGCCTTATTGAGCACCCACCAGGTGCATGGTACTCCACTAAAGCAGAATTTATAACTATTTATAATGTAATATTGCATATAATATATTTTTAAAGTCCAAAGATAACTTTCTGCTTGCCTCTGTTGTCAGTGATAGAAGTTCATGACATTTGATTTCAGTCTTTTGTGAGAGGCAATGTTATTCTGATTTAATAGCTACCATCTGCTCCTCTTATTTTCATTGCTCCTTTTACAGTTTCCAAATTCCACCATTCTCCTCCAGGGAAATTTTCACGAGCATTGATTCTCTTCATTTATGGACTTGAGGGGTGCTCTTATGTCTCCTTATGGTTTTGTTTATTGATCACAATTTTTAGGTGACTTGTTGACATATACCCCATTGACTTTCCATTTCTAATACTGTATTGTGTTTGGAGAATGCTCTGCAATCTTAGTGAGTAAGTAGCATTCTATACTCTGGGTTGCTGACTTCCTTTTTCACTACAAGGCTAGGGGCATTATTTCCCCCTGCTTAGATAAATAGTGGAACTTGTAAGCAAACTCAGCGCTACATCCGTGTAGTTAATCTAACAGTTTGTAATCTTGGTCAATAACTTTTAAATAAGGGAAAAATTGACCTCTTGTCAGAAAGTCTCTCTCTTTGAAATCAAACATACATTTGGATATCAATTTTGTATTATGAATTGTAATAACAACATTGACTAAACCTTGACATTTTTCTTGGAAGTAATTTAAAAAGTTTCATAAGAGCTTTGGTGGCCTTGGTTTCATTGATTTTATTTCCAGTTTATTCAGCTTCCTAACGAGAAGACTATTCTGTTAAAAAGTTCTACTTTATACATATAACTTACTTAATATCATAAAAAACACATGGGTCATGTGATTAAATCATGAATTTAGGTCTGGAAGAGACCCGTAAAGGGCATCTAGTCCCTCTCATTTCATCACTTTTGTTTCTTAGAGATTGCTGAGGCCAAAGGTCTCATAGTTAAGTGTCAGTCAGGATTTAAACAGACCCATCACAAAGGCTGTTAAGATCACGCTGCCTTTAAGGACTTTAGATTTTGTGGGATTGGGTGCTCCCAACATTAATAATTCTACTCTCTGCTCTGAATTTCTATAGTAAGCAACCATTGAGACTTTCATGACCTCAGAATTTGTGACCCTAAGACCAATTTTTTGATGATCTTTTTCAAACATGGACCTGAGAATACTTGAATATGTGATCTATTATCTATCTTTAGACTCATACTCAAAGCCTTTTAAGCTTATTAGGCCATACTAAAACTTAAGCTTGTGAGAATGGACAACACAATGAGATAAAATGATAGGAATGGTTATAGCCCTCTATTTATTGCTTTGGGTAGAGTAAAAAATAGCAGCCCTTACCTGTCATTCATATTTTTCTCTTTTGGAAAGACTTATTAATTGTTTAGAACACAAGTATCAGACATGCAAGGACCTGACTCACAACACTCTGGGGTTCCTGAAAAAAGTTAATGTATGAATGGGAAATATTTAACAAATGAAAATATTATATGACAAAGGGAATATTCATCTGCAGTGTTCTTAGTTAAAATCTCACCTAGACATCCCTATCTATCTGAGTTGAGAGGCTGATCTTGACAATACTTCTACACCATTTTTTTTGTTACACCATATTCTTAAATCTGGGTGACCTTGTGGATAAAGTTGCAGGTCTAGTGCCAAAAAAAACTTGAGTTAAAATACTGTTTCAGACAATCACTGGCTGTGTGATCATGGACAAGTTGCTTAGTCTTGTTTGCCTCAGTTTCCTCATCCATAAATTGAGTTAGGGAAGGAAATGACAAATAACTCCAGGTTTTTTACCAAGGAAATCTCAAATGGAGTCATGAATAGTTGGACATGACTTAAATGACTGAACAAAAACAGCATTCTTATAAAGTCAAATAATTGAATATAATTCAGATTTTATTTTACAATTCAGCCAAGAAATTTGTTATATTTTAAATAAGAGCTTTGTGGTTCCTTTACTATCATCAATAAAATTTAGCTGTGTTTTAAGTTGTTCATCAAGAAAACAAGGCAATAGAAGATTAGTTATCGTATTGTAGTTGCTATAGATCAATTCAGTGATGTAGTCCTTAGAAACTGTATTGCTACAAAGAATTTAGAATAAAAACTTTTTCTTCAAATGGTACTTTCTTTTTAGTTTTCAATGTCTGTACATACAAAATTTTGCCTATATAATTCTTGAATTCCCTCTCCCCATTTTGTTCATTTTTCCAGGAACCCTTTGATACTACTTGAAATAATGGATTCAACATAATTTTTTTAATTGTTGAAAATTACTTTAAAACAATCTATTACATTGTTGTCAGATTGTTGCTATATAAATTTAATATGATAGACTTTACTTAATGGTATCTTTTGATATAGTAAATAAGTATTTGAGAGGCAATATGACATAGTAGAAAGAGAGCAACCTTAGAGTTAGGAAAAACTTGAACAAAACCCAATGTCTGAAACATAATTGCGTTACTATGGACAAGTCATTTGATCTCTCATTATAGAGGCAATATAAAATATATATCGCTGATAAGCTATTAATCTATATAGATAAAAGGAAGTTTTATACCTGAGGTTTCCTACAGTGATTAGAGCACAGCCACACCCCCAATTGTCTCTGTCTTTATCTCTTTCTAAATTTTAATTATATATACATATGTGTATATATGCATATATACATGTGAATATGTATTTATGCATGCATATTTGTACACATGTGAGTATTTTACAAATACACACATGTTTAAAAATTAAAAAATTCATGTGTATATATATACATATATAAATATATATATATTTGTAATGAAATAGTTACATAAAATCAACTTGCCGTGTCTTTTGAGGAGCTATGCTATAATGTGTTGGCTAAATACTTAAAATTTTAATTTAGAAATTCTATGAATGAAACACATATAAATAGAGATTAAATATGTCAGCATCTATGAAAAGTTAAAATACCTAGTAAAATGACTTGAAATATTAAGTTAACAATTTAAATCGAATAAATATTTATTATATGGGTAGAGCGCTATGCTAAATAATATGGATACAAAGCAACAAGAAAATCTTTGCCCTCAAAGAAAACTGTGAGTAGAATTATCTTACTAATAACTCATGCATTAACATGAAAAAAATGAAAATGCACGTGGAAGGGAAAAGCACACAGTGAATGGGCACAACCGTGATATAATAGAAAGAAGACTAATTGAAGGGTCAAAAGTTGTAGATTACTGTTCTTGTTAATGATGATGATATTATTATTATTATCATCATCTTCATCATCATCATTATTATTTTCATCTATTGTTTTCAAAATTTCCATTTTCATTCATCTGGAATAGTATAAATATGTTCCTCATTTTGAGGTCTAATCTTAGTTCTTTTGGTTAGTGACTTTAAGCAAATCACTTAATCTTTCTAGATCTGACAAAATCTCAGAATGATCATTTTGGAGAAGACCTCAGGGATCAACTAATCCAAAGTCTTCATTACTCTATGATTCAAAAATGAAAAATTAAATGAGTGAACTCATCTTTTGTATTTTCAGAACTCTAGATAGTATGAAACTCAAATTATAACTTGATTATGATAATAATGAAATTTAATATGTATATAATACTTAAAGTTTGCAAATCACCTTCTCATAGTTACCCAAGGGAAGATGGGACAAATATTACTTGGATGCTTCAATAAGTTTGGAATTTTATTGCCAAAACATATTCCTTCCTCCAGTGTTGATCACAGCCTATTTCATCTTTTTTACCCTTTGGGATTCTTGGCCATTTTCTTCTGCCAGTTCCTCACAGAGTATCTTTTATTCACTGGAGACCTTCTGGGCTTTTTACTATTTTATAGATACCAGCTTAACAGTCAGGTTGCTTTCCTCCAATCCTTCTTCTGACTACATAACTATATAGCTTGTAGTTAGAAGTCCTCACTTTGAATTGTAACTGCTCCTTACTACCTGTGTGTTCTTGGGCAAATTTCTCGGTGTCCTTTGGACTTCAATTCTCTGATGAAATGAGGAGATTGGGTTATGTGGCCATTAACGTTCCTTGCAGGTCTAACCCTTTCATTTTATGTTCCTATAACCTTTTATAAATAATCTGTTTCCTTGATAATGCGACTGACTAACCACACTATTTGCCTCTGAATTTCTATTCAGGTCATCTGTATTTTTTATTCTTCAAAGATGGCGGGATTCCATGATTCACAGCCATACTGCATTACCATGTTGTTAAAAAGATGGTCTGTAGGTAGGGAACAGCTTGGAATCATTGAAATTTTTGAATAACTTTCCAAATGCCATACAGACGAGACAACATTATGTAGTAGATAGGGAAGGAGAGAGCAAGCATTTATTTAGTGCCTAATGCCAAGCACTATCCTAAATACCTTAGTAATATTTTTTTCATTTGATCCATACAACAACCTAAAGAGGCAGGTATTATTATCCCCATTTTACAGTCATACAACTAGTAAGCAAATGAGGTAAGATTTGAACTTAGGTCTTCCTATCTGCAGGACCAGGTCTTTATCCACTGTGCCACTGAGCTGCCTATAGATTTCCAGGAGTCAGGAGGACCTTAGCTCAAGTCCTACCTCTGACCATCATCTGTGTAACCTTGGCAGCATGTGTCATTTCATTTTTCAGTGCCCCAGGAAACTAAGACAATACGTTGCACTTATGTAGTGATGGACATTAGTAGAGGGTATTTTTCTAAATGAGATGATTTTTTTCCTTTGAAATTATGGGTATGGTTAAAAAATATCAGACCCTCTCTTGTGCCTATTCTAATGATCAAATTAAGGTTCAGCAAAGTTAATCAAGGTGCAGAAAACTATACAGCTAGTAAGTAACAGAGCCACATTTGAAGTTTTATCCTGCCTCCAGATACAACCCTCTTGGTCCTGATTCCTCTGACAATCTCTGCTTATAATAATAACAGACATTGATATGATGCTTTCAAATTTGCACACATTATATCACTGGATTCTTAAAATAGCCCTTTGAGACAGATAGTCCAAAGGCAGGTAGGTAATGGGGAGGGTGATGGTGGTGAGGTTATAAAAGGTCTTAATATTAGAGGATTATGGTAAAGATTTAATATGCTAGTATTGTAAAGTGTCTTCTAAAATCTTTAAGCTCTCACTCGTATTATCGTTATTGTTGTTATTCCCATTTTACAGATAAAGATTCTGAGGTTTAGAGAAGGTTAAATGATCTGCCCATAGTCCAAAAATAGAGTAATTATTTGAACACAAGTCCACCTGAATCCAAGTCTAGCATTCTACCTACTCTGTCTGCCATACTGCTTACCCTTAGAACTTGGCCTCTTGAGATACTGAAGTATATTATTTCAGTGTCAAAACATGGGTAGATTCTAGCTGAATAGATATAAAAAAGAATAAAAAGTAAACCCATAAGATTATCCTACATCATTTGAACCTTTCAGTAATCTCTGGAGCTTGGTTTTGATTAATTCCTCAGCTGCTAGATTTTTCCCTTAGCTAGTTATTTCTAAAAAAATTTTCCTGAGATCCAATGAAAAGCTTCTCAAATTAATATAATTTACTAATCCTTTTTTATTCCACCAGCATCATGTTAAATGATTTCTCCTTTCTTCTTATGTTTACTCCTTTAGTCATTGCACAGGCAAAATTTAACTAAGAACTTCCTTTCATCTTTCCCCTAAATCGACCTTTCTATTCCCCTAGATATTTCAATTGCTCTACATTGAGCACACTGCTTACTTATTAATGTAGCTTTTTTTTTTTGTGGATACCCCCGACTCACTGCTCAGCCTTGTGCTAAAACTCCACTCCATCTAAAATCAACCCCCCTAACTAAAGTTTTCATAAAATATTTTCCTTTCATCTGGATACTAAAGGATTTAGGTGAAATAGCACATTGTAGACCTGTTTTAATTGTTGCTTAATGTTGACCACAATTCTAAGAGCTTCATTTAGTTTATTTTCTATGCTGTTCTTCTTAATCATCACCTTCTTATAATTTTTCTCCATACATTTACATTATCATAGATTAAATTTTACTTGTATTTTTTTTATATCTTTCTTCTTATATATTTGTATTCTTGGTCCTTACTAGTACGGATCCTCTTCTTAAATTATAATTTTTAGTATCATGGTATTCCTACTTATTGTTGGGTTATTTATTAAATAAAACTCTGAAATACCAAATTCATTGACAATAGCCCTTAAGCATAGGCCCTGCTGTCTACCTACTGTTAGAATAATATTTGAAGAAGTTAGTTTAGATGATATACTTTCTCTATCTACTTTTTTGACTAAAGATAGTTGGAATCATCTTTCCCAAGGACAATTTGGTGATCCATCCATTTTCCTCATAAAATTCATTATTTTTATTCCAACTACTGACTTTAAGGAAATATACTGCACTAATTTCTAATATATTTTCCTTTATTGAAGGTGGCTTCATTTTCTCTTAAGCTTGAGCTGACCATATCCCTATTATATTTATAGAAATTACAATAGTTCATTTGTGCAAATGCTTTCATACATCCTCACTTCCCACAACCCCTTTCCTAATCTGTTTAATTCAGACATGTTGCTTTCTGAACCTGCCCCTCCTAATTCTCTCTCACTCCCACCCCAAGTAACCTTTCCCTGTAGCCAATTTCCTGTTTTTCGTTTCGTTTCTTTCTTTCTTTTTTTTTTTTTTTTCCTCTGCGCTTTACCCTTTCAGGCTGAAAGACTTCTGGAAATGAACTGATGGAATGGAAGTGTTTGGCCATCAGAGAGTTTGCCAGATGCTAGCCAAGATTAATCACATAGTTTCAAAACAGTGTCCCAGAAAACAAGTTTCCTCTTTCCCTCTTCTATTCAATCTCAAATACTTCTTCTTTCCTCTACTTCTCAATTGTATCTAATGAATTGAGAAAATGGGGGAGGGAGAAATCAGAGAAATTACAATGGGAATATTTTTCCATCTGGAAAACTTTCCGGAGTTTCTTAAGATAATAAAAAGTGAAAGACTTTCATTTATATATGAACATTTCTACTTGTACCATGGTATCAACAGATCACCTTCATCAAATAGCAAGAGGATATATTCTTTTATTTTCTTGTACTAATTTGCTGGGTATTCTCTAAGAGAAAACAAATCAACCCTATGGTGTACTAGAAAAATCACCCAACATAGAGTCAATCTGAGTTTTATCAACCACATTTCACTAGTGATGTGAAAGTAGACAAATTGCTTTTCCTCTCTGAGCAACATTTTCTTTACCATGAAATGGGAATAATAATACCTGCACTACAGGTTTCATGAAGTTTCCATGAGGAAAATGCTTCAGAACCTTAAAGTGATATAGGAATGGGAATTAGTCAAAGAATCATAAATGAATATTCATCATTTATGGAATGATCAACATATTGTAGTAATATAGAATAAATATATAGAATGAAAATGCATTGTGGTCAGGGCAAAAATGGGAATTGACTTTGCTTAATTCAGACTTTTGTTACAAAGTGGTTTTTTTGTCTTATTTCTTTTTTTATCCAGCATGGAGCTCAGGTAGGAACAAGAGTAAATAAATGCTGTTAATTGAAAACAAAACAAAACCAAAAAATATACAAACTGTCAAAAATATGTAATCAACAACTCCTTTCAATATAAAAATACACTGAATGCTTTGATTAATTTTGTTGAACTGTTGACCTCTTGTTCCTTGGCTTTCTGAGTAAAGAAAGGGGACAGATATATTCAGGAATGAAGTTGACATAAAAATATCAATAGAATTAAAAATAAAAAAGAAATTTAATTATTGTGATTGATGCTAGTCACAAAGAAATTTCTACTAAAACCAATTGATATTGACAAGGATGAATATCAGTGAATAAAGTAGAATCCAAAGGAATTTTCCAATTTATATTGAGAAGCAACCTAGAAAATATATCACGTTTTGTATGAGCAAGCATTTAAAAATAGTGTTTTGGAGGTATGATGCAAAGATATGCTGTCTAGAGATAAGTATATCATCAAAGTTTTGTTATGCTTTTTAACAGAGTAGCAACACATTCTCAACTAGCAATAGTAAAATTATATGATTAATTAATTAAAGAAGTACTTCCACTAAAAAAAGATCACAGATGCATTGGGATATTAGTAAATCAATTAGTTATGAAAAGTAATTTAACATCAGTTAATCAATGAGCACTTATGGGGTGTCTACATTGTGTTCCTCTCCTATTCCCTCTCAAACATTTCTTCTTTCTTCTACTTATTAACTACGCCTTATGAACTGAAAAATGGGGAGAGGGGAATCAGAGAAGTTACAATGGGAATACTTGTTGAAGAGTTTCTTAAGATGAAACAAGTAAAAGACTTTCATTTATGTGCAAACATCTCATGGCACCATGATATCAATAGATACTGTGCTGGTATTGGTAATTCAAAAACAAAAGTGAAATAAATTCCTCATACTATAGAACTTTCCTTCTGTATGACTGAATGATCTCTACAAAGGAGGCTAGTAAATTTTTATGGTGCAAGGTTCTAGACAATTAGGAAACTGAGGCATTCTCTATAAGTTCTTGTGAGAGAAAATGCTCGGTGTTCCATATTATTACATGAATATTGTGTATATATATTACATATATACGTACATATACCTAATAAGCAGGTTTTCAGATACTTGAAATCATAAGACACTACCACAATTAATTAAAATTATTCATTTAGGAAAACACCAAGTTCAAATGATGTTATTATTTAAATAAAATCTAAAAAGTTCAAGAGCAATAGCATTTGAGATACACAAAGATTATCTGGTAAATGATAGTTTTACATTTTTGTTTGTATTTGTTTTTTAAGATGATCTTATATTCTCTCAAATGATTTTTAAAAAAATTTGTGATTTTTTCTCTTTCTGCTGTTCTTTTTTCTCTCTTCCTCTCTGTTAGAATTTTTAAAATATATTTTAATGGTTTGGTCTATTACTTTTTGTCTTTGTTGCTTTGTGATTCTCTCCCTTTCCTACAGGCACAACCTCAGGCACTTCCTACTCAGGAATAACATTGGACAAGCATGTCAGAAACCTTTTAAAATTACTGCCAGACTTCAGTGACTTTCTAATAGCATATGGAGCACTGATGTGCTGAAAATACTATGGAAAACTACCTGATGCTTGCTGTTTCAGGGAAGACAAGCTGAATAGAGTACTTTGCTTCATATTTGCAACACTGGCAGTTCTGAGGTAGTTTATAAGATGAAACCAAACATAAAGATAGCAAATTTGCCCACGTCATGTTATGCAATAATATATTTGTATTTGTCTAATAATGGACATTTTCCCCATTTGTAGAAATGATGGAAGCAAAAATAATTGTTGAAGGTTAAAACTTGATCCTGCTCTGGTAGTTGTGATCATATTCATCTTAAAATCTCTGGCTACACTTCAAATGATATTTCTCAAATCCTAGGCAAAATTATGATCTGAGGGCATATAGTCTTCCACATTGAAATATGTAATTATTTTAATACTTAGAACATGAAATTTGAGGAAGCTTTTTTTTCCTTAACTGAGGGAAACAAATGATTTTGAAAATTCAGTGAATAATAATAGGATTTAATAAGCATGTGCCCCATGGAGATGCAACCTATTTATTAGCTAATGCTATTAGCTTTTGAATTTGCATATTTAGTAGACTTTTCAATATTTAGCTTATTGCACAAGAAAATTGTAGAATGAACAATTTCCTAGAATAAGATTAATGTTTTAGATTTCTCTGGTTTACCTAAGAGATCAAACCACTTCACTCAGATGATATGAGTGTACCCAATAGCTCTGTGTCAAATGTTTAGGGCAGATAGTTAATGTAATTTAAAGAGTTTTACAAACCCTGAAGGGTTATATAAATGCCAATGCCTTATATAAATCACTCCTTCTATTTTGTTACTCATTAAATAATAGGATCAGAGATTTTAAAATGAGAAGGCAGTGTGTGGAGATTTTCTAGTGTAACCACATCATTTTCAGGCTGGAGAACCAAAGTCTATACTAGTTAAGTGACCCAAGTCCATGAGGGTAGAAGACCAAGATTCAAATCCTGGTCTTCTGACTCCACATCCAGAATTCTATCCACAATGCCCACATTAATGATGACCAGTCATGAAATTTATAAAAAAAACTTATGTGAATTTACCTAGAAATGACCAGTTTAACATTCTTACATGCCTTCTCTGAAGGTAAAAGTGATATCTTTGGGGATTACAGGGAGAATGTATTGGACAGAGGAAAGGGTAGAGGCAAGTCGACCAGGTGGAGTATTCATGTATGAAGTATAAAAAAGGGATTAAGACCATAAAATTAGAAAGATAAGTGGGAGCTATATTGTGGATTCTCCTTGGAAAAGCAAACATAACTCATCATGTCTAGCCTCTTCTTTTTTCTCTTAGCTCCAATCACAATCTATTGATGAAAAGTCTTGTTGTACACTATATAATCCTTGCATTCCTAATTCCCAGTCTATATTTTCCATTTTGGATCTTGCCACACTTAACAAATCCTATCTTTGCTCATAATTTAATAAAGATCAAGGGATATTTTGATTAATTATAAAGTTCTTTATGGAATTTTTATAGGTCTTTATCCGCTACAATGAATTGTGATGCAAAAGTATAATTATTTTCATCTTGTCAATTTTGCATAATACTCTAAACAAATTCTTCACATTGTATCATGAGCACTTCCAATGTGAGAGAACCAAATACCCATCCCCTGAGTCATGAGATAATTTTTTAAATTTAAATTTAATTTATCTTTAAAAAAAGTTTAAAGCGAACTTCACCAACTCATGTGTTTACTTCTTCAAGGAGAATCAATGAATCATTCTTCCTTTTATCTGCCACTTAATTAATTTGGTTCATCATTTTAATTCCAAAATTGATATGGTTCAGTTCCTTCAATACATTGCTCACTTGTTGGTCTCTGACAAAGATTACTCAAGTATTCAGAGTACCAATAGCCACTTTAAGTTTTATAGACAATCTAAAGTCACTCACATTATATCCCCTGCTTACCTTTCTCATCTTCTGTCATTACTCCTCATTAAAAGGTTGCTACCCTGATCAAAATGGCTGCTACCTGTTCCTCATAAACAGCATTCTATCTCTGACCTCCGTACCTTTGTCCAGCTGCAGTCCTGTTTTTTGTCCTGTCTTTAATTTCTCCCATCTTCATCTTCATGTTTTTGAATCTCTTACTTAGAGTCAGCTAGGTGGCTCAGTGAATAGAGAGCCATGCCTGAAGTCAGGAGGTCCTAGGTTCAAATCTGACCTCAGATACTTCCTAGCTGTGTGACCCTGGGCAAGTCATTTAACCCTAATTGCCCAGCCCTTAACATTCTCCTGCCTTCCAACTGATACTTAGTATTGATTCTAAGTTAGAAGGTGTGTTTAAATAAATATTTACTTTTAGATTACTTCAAGGCTAATATTTAGTGATACTTCCCATGTGAGGTATTTTCCTATCTATTAGTACTCTCTCCATGTCAAAATGATTTTGCATCACTTTCTACATATTCCATAATGATTTAGTATCATACCTTTATACATGAATTCCCAGCTGAGGGCAGAGACAACTTTATTTATATCTTAATATGTCCAGAGTGTAACACAATGCTTAACACATTATAGATGGTTAATAAATAATTATTTATTGTTTATTAACTTGAAAATTTGTAGAACTTTTTGACACCAGTAACTATTTGTTTTTTGTCATTGTATCCATAGCACCTAGCAAAGCACACACACACACACACACACACACACACACACACACACACACACACACACAGAGCAAGTGTTCAGTTAACTGCTGAATATCTTGAAATAAATTAACTGAAGTATTAGGAACAGCCATAATCAACAACTCCATGATGCAAATAGAAATGCTCAGAGAAGACACCACTGGGTTTCAGAACCATGCATCTAAAATTGTTCACTTTAGGTATCTTTAAGAATTCTACTGGGGTCAAAGCATGAATGACAAAATAGTTTTATTCTCTATTTTATGGGCTTTGGCATCTACTTAAAAATATAAGAATTTTCTTGAATGAATTTTTTATGTTCATTGGAATGAAAGCGAGAGGGAATACTGAAATTCGATTCAAGTTTTGAGTCTAGGCTGCTTTCTACTGTCCCTTAGAAGGTGTGATCATGTTTAAAAAAATGAGAAAATAATCAATTATTAATATCATTTTATTTTGAAATTCTGAGCATTGATTATTTGTACATTAAGAGATGAATATTCTCCCCAGCTGATGTTTTACCCAGAAATTTTGGCAATATAAACTTTTGCTGTCAGATTTGGGACTATTTTAAGAAGCTACAAAAATATCTCAGGAGTTCCTTCCACATTTATGTATATATATATATATATACATATATATATATATATATATATATATAGATGCTCTACACCAAAAACAACAAAAAACAACAAAAAAGACCAAAAAACAACCTCCCAATTATTTTTTAAATTTCACTGTCATTAACTCCTAAAAAATAAAATTGAGGAAAAATAAGAAAATGTGAAAAAATTAACATAGAAACCAGTTTCTCTAAAGATTATATCGTCAATTAGGATGCATTCATTAGGCACCTAATACATGCCAGGGAATGTATTAGAATATAAATTAATGGAGTTTATATTCTACTGAGTTTATATTCATTCTCTTTTTTAAGTGCTTGGCCATATTTTGCAGTTGTGTTTCCATGTTTAATGATATTGGAAGCTATTCAACCTTGGTCTCCTCCTATCACTCTCCCACCACCAAACTAACCATAAATTCAATTATTTTGTATATATTTATATTTATTCACTGAATACATATACCAGTATAACTCTTTGTGTTCAGTAGTGTGCTTATCCTTCTCTCATTTATCGTTTTAAATTTATAACATTTAAAACTTGATAAAATACATTATAGTGGAAAGAAATCTGTATCTGGAATCAGAAAGTCAAATCTCCAAGTTATCAGAACTTAGCTTCTTTGTGACAATACATCCATCATATATGCATTTATATATTTTACTTACCCTTGTAATTTAGTTTAGTCTTAATGACAGTAGGAATATGACCCTGAGAAAGCCATTTAACTTCTGTTTGTCTCATTTTCCTGGTGTCAAATGGGAATAATTTGTTGTCTAGGCATTTTTTAGTCATATGTGACTCTATGACTCCATTTTAGATTTCCTCGACAAAGATAGTGCAGTGATTTGTCTTTTCCTTCTCCAGGTCATTTTACATATGTGGAAATTGAGGCAAAAGGGTTTGGTGACTTGCCCAGGCTTGTCACAAAGATAGTAAGTGTCTAAAGACAAATTTGAACTCAGTTCTTTCTTACTCCAGGCCTGGCTCTCCATCCATTACACCACCTAGCAACCTTAAAATGGGAATAATAATTATACTTTTCTTTCAGGATTAATATGAGAACAAAATGTTGTAATATTTATAAAGTTTTTAGCACAGTTCTTGGTGCAAGCAGTATATGCATGCTTATTTCCTATCCTTTCCCTTCTTTTAGCAAAGAGATGATTATTGGGCCTGCCAGTCAACTCCAATGACTTCCAATTAACCTTAGAATGAAATATAAGCTCCTCTACTTAGATTTTAAGGCCCCCATGCGGCTTCAACTTATCTACCTAACCTTGTTGAGCATAATGTCCCTCTCATCTTCTTTAATCTGGACATACAGATCTTCTGCCTGTCCTTCCCATCTAACATGTCTTCCCAATCTCTGTGTTTTTCAGCTGGCTGTAACACATGCTTAGAATGCATTCCTTTTTATTTCTGTTGCACAGTGTTCCCTTCTTCCTTTAAGATGCAACTCAAGTATAATCTTCAGTATGATCTTCTTCTATCATTCCTCCACCACCAAATACCAGTGCCCTTTCTACCAAAATCACCTCATATTTAAATATTTTGCCTGATTTTATATTTATTCACTAATTTATGCTTCACACATTTACTTGTATACATCTTGTCTCTTTCACTAAAACATGAAATCCTTTAGAATAGAGAATCTTAAATTCTTTTTACTGTTATCTTCATTCCCTAACATGTGCCGGGTGCATAGCAGGCACTTATTAAGTATTTTTTGAGTAATTTATTAGATGATATTTTAAGAACTTTATTCTTTAGTTACTTCATATAAATAAAAACTTAATTATGCTCTGAACAGTAATATATTAATAGAATTGCTGAGTTTTAAGTGAGTTAGGAGGTATTTATTCTACATTTCATCCAAAACTTATGTTTTCTCTTCATTGTAACCTTGGAGAAGTGAATATACACCCTCCTTTTTAAGACCTCAAATGATGTAGAGCTGACTAACTCTTAAGGAAATCCACTTCACTTTTAGTCAGAGGAAAAGTATTATGAGAAATATAATAAGATATATTATGTGTAACATTATATTATATACTAAACATACAAAGGAATTAGGAATGCACCTATTCATGTTTTTGTTCTCTATAATTTAATATCAAAAAATTTTAATAACCAACAAATATTTATAAAACCATGAGAATTATTTTATTACATAAGTTAGCCCAGTAGCAAAATGTCACCTTGATCAGGACTTGAGACAAAAACATGAAGTCATTCTCCCATATAGATAAGCAGTTGAAACGATATTAACAAATGATTATCAGTACAATTACAAACTTTTAGCAACTACACATATAAATCACTAATAAGAGGAATGCAAATAAAAAACAACCCTCAGTTTTTAGCCCTATAGGTTACCCCTACATATTGGCAAAGATGACAACAGTGGAAATAATTGATGTTAAAAGGATTGTGGGGAAGATAAGTACACTGATACTTTGTCGATGGCACTAAGAAACAATATAAACCTTTTGGAAATGATTTGCAATTGTGCAAATAAAATACCTCAAAAGTCTATACTTTTGATCCAAGGATTCCATTACAAGATTTATACCCAAGGAGATCATTGATAAGAATAAAGTCTTAATGTATACCAAAATATTTATAGTATCGCTTTCTGTGGTAGTACACATTCAAAACAAAATAGATAATAATTATCATTTGAGAAATGGGTAAAAAAATTATAGTATGTAAAATAAAAGGAATATTACTGTGCTGTTAGGAATGATGTGAGTGATGAATAAGCAAAAGCATGAAAGATTTAGGTAAACTGATATAGAGGATAGTAAACAGAGCTAAGAAAGCAACATAACCAATGAGTACAATGATATATAATATGAAAAAGACCCTCTCTACAAAAATCAGAAGTGATTATCATGTAATTGTAAAGAACTAGCATGGTTTGAAAGAATGTACACAAGTGTTGTATATTGCACATATTCTTAGACTTTTTGGTGTATTGTATCAATTATATTAAAGTTGCTTCCTTTTTTCTGTCTTTGAAAAATCCCACATATTATATGAGATGGCTATCTAAGTGAGAGAGGAGAAGAAATACCAAGGGAAAATAAGGTCATGTTTGAAAAAATGATGTCTATAAAATATACTTAAAATAATAAAGATGACAGTTATTTTAGTTAAAATAAACAGTATATAATTAATAAGATAGTTAATGTTATTCAATTGATTAGTTGTGTCCCACTCTTTGTGATCCTTTTTGAGGTTTTCTTGGCAAAGATACTTAAGTAGTTTACCATTTCCTTCTTTAGCTCATTTTACAGGTTAGGAAAATGAGACAAACAAGCTTAAGAGACTTTTCCAGAGTCACATACCTAGTAAGTGTTTGAGTTAGAATTTGAACTCAGGTCCTGCTGACTCCAGGGCCATCACTCTATCCACTGTACCACCTACCTGTCCACTAATAACATACTATTTTAACTCAACTTCTAAGAAGTTAATTTCATTTTGGAACTTGTTTCAATTAAATAAAATAATTTAAAATGAATTTCATTTCTTATGGCTCTCGATCAATGTAGCCTACTCTTAAACATAATTCAAATATTTTCTGTTGGATCTCTTCATATGTATATTTCCTAACATACATATATGTATACATCTTAATGTATATGTGTATACACCACTACATGAATTATAGAATACAACTTGTTATGACATTACATATATGAATCATTGAGTGCATGCTGCCATACCTTAGGTTTTTCTCCTACCACAAACCAAACAGCAATTAAACTGCTTAGTGCCACTGGTTCCATCTGGTGACTGGCCCAGGAATCTGTCTGAAAAATATCTCTTCTCCACCACCTCCCTTCTTCCCTGTCAGAAGAATAGTAAACAAGCCATGTGTCCTTCTTTTCTTCTTTTGCCACTCACAGCTAAGTTTATTCCATCTAATACCATCTTAAACTCACTCTTAAATAGTTTTCAGTGTTACCTACAAATCCTCATCCAATTGCCTCAGGAAAACGTCTCTTTGTCTCTGTCTATCTCTGTCTCTGCCACCAAAATGTAGCCTTAATCACAGATGATATACACCAGTAATTGTGATTATGTATCCATATCAAAAACAGGAAAGCCAGAAGTTATGAATTAAAATTAGTAATAACACAGAAAACAATGTCATTCCTTTTTTAAAGCTCTTTGAAGTTGTACAAAAGCATCCTTGTAAATCTTCAAAAGTACTCATTTGCCTCTTCCTATTCTTCTAAATCAATTTACCTTTCTTCCTCCATTAATTTTATTGATGAATTTTAAAAATTGCCTTTTAATTTAATTTTATTGTTTAATTAATGTATTACTTATTTGAGAAGCAAGGTGATACAGTGCCAGGATAGAGTGCCAGGACCAAGTCAAGGAGACTCATCTTCCTTGGTTTAGATGTGGCCTCAGATATTTACAAGCTGGGTGACCCAGGGCAAGTTATTTTTTATTTTATTTTTCTTTTCAAACCCTTGTACTTCGGCGTATTGTCTCATAGGTGGAAGATTGGTAAGGGTGGGCAATGGGAGTCAAGTGACTTGCCCAGGGTCACACAGCTGGGAAGTGGCTGAGGCCGGGTTTGAACCTAGGACCTCCTGTCTCTAGGCCTGACTCTCACTCCACTGAGCTACCCAGCTGCCCCCCCCAAGTTATTTTTATGAGTTTCCTCATCTGACAAATGATATGAAGAAGCAAATGGTGAATCACTCCAATATCTTTGTCAAGGAAACCCCAAATGGAATCACAAAGAATTAGATACAATTGAAAAACCACTGACAACATTGATCTTGTAAAAATAGCTGGCTTTCCTTTTGTCAATTGCAAATATATGTTATTTCTCCCTTATTGTGCCTTAAATATTCCACAGGTTTCTAAACTAATTCATTAATTATCCTTAGAGGTTTGGATATGTTAACAATCCTTATGCCACTTTCCCCCAGATTTTTGGAAGTCAGAAACCTCCCTTTATTGTAAAAAAAATGACCAGGAGCTCCCATACTTAGCAGAGTGCTGGGCATATAGTAGGCATTTAATAAATACTGACTAACTGACATGTGTCAGTTTTAATATTAATGTCCACTGATTGAAGAAATACATAATTCCAAATAGCTGCTATGTGCTAAAAACAATTATAAATTGATCTTTGTTTTATTCATCAAAATAGCATGAGAAACAGGATTTGTATAAGAGATAGAGAATTGACCTTGGAGTTGGAAAGACCCAAATTCCATAACTGCAGCATATTTGTACTGTGTGGCCCTGGACAAGATGCTTTATCTTGCATTGAGTGACTTAATCTGTATTTTTCTAAGACTATTAAAGTTAAAGAATTATTATTCTTTATAAGTAGAGATGGTTTCCAGTCTCTGAATTCCCCAAACTGATAAAATGAAGAAACTAGCCCCAAATTTAAAGGGGTAAAAAATTATGGTTTTGTACTGAATATACAAGAGGGTGGTCGCCAGGAATTGATTCAATTCAAAACGAAAGACTTCACAGAATGACTTTTATGGTAGTTTATTTTCAATAGGAAGAGAGAGTGAAAGTAAGAAAATCAGAGAGAGGATAGGGCAAGTTATCTAACCTAACACACTAAATATTTTGCTCTGACCCCTGGCTCAACCCAGGCAGTGTTAATTAGTCCTCAGCCAGAAGGGCCTCAGCCTTGAGTCAAGGGCCAAGGGCTAAGGGCCCAGGGATGAATAAAGCAAAGGTTTTAGTCACGAGGCCTCTCTTAAGAGAAGAGTCCCTTCAGAAAAATCCAGGGAGGAGTCAGTCTTTTTCACTCACCAAGTGGTAGTTCAAAGGGAGAGATTTAAGACTAGTCTCACCAAGTCCAAGTTCTCAGGTCCAGTAAGCAGATTCTTCATCAACTTCCAACTCAAACTCTAAACTCAGAAAAACAAAGAAATAGTTCCCATAGGAATTTGTAACTCCTTTTTAAAGATTTTTCTTTTCTATCACTTCCTGTGCCTTCCTCCCAAAGGATTTACTTAGGTCTGCCCAGGAAATGGTCAGTCAATTCTGATTCATCACCCATTCTTACACATGTGGGTCATAGACCTCCCTCACTTGAGAATTAAGTGGGGTGTTTACACTTTTGGAGATTAAATCTAAAAATGGGAAGGGTAGGATTAATCCTATCTTCACACAAAACAATACAAAACAAACAAAAGCATGTGTGTTAAAGGCATACAATATTCTAGCCACACATGGTGTTAAGAATTAAAGAAATATCAAAAGAGTATACTTATCTGGAGCTTCATACTTCTTGAAATTCCTATTTGATCCTCCCACAGTTTAGGTGCCACTTACTTCCGCCATTTTGAAGGATCTTTTTCTATTCTCCATGCTCTGATATTGAATACTCAGGCTTCACTGACCTGATGGGTGTGTGTGTGTGGGGGGGGCGGGATTTGGCCCATTACCTGAAGCAAAACATATGCTTTTCCATTTGACTATATTTTGAAGAGTCTACACACATCTTCCATATTTTGCCTGGTAAGGGTATCAGTTATGTAAAAACACTGTGGCACTAGCTGCAGGCCCACATTTCCTAGAGATTTTAGCCATTTAAAACAACTCCTTTAAATTCAAAAAGGCAGTACTGAGTGTTGACTACCAACCCCCTGCAGCTGCCTGCCTTTGTAGGAGATAAATAAGCACATAGAATATTTGGACTTACGAGTGCCCCTTCTCTTTCCAGGCCCCCATGTGGCCAGTTGTTTCAAGTGCCTCTCAGTCTAGCTTCACATACCATTTAAGTCAGGTTACTCAATTACTCCCAGGTAGCTAAGTGGGTTGGGTATTTTAGCTGTGACTAATCCTTAGTTCCCACATGAGGACAAGAGTATTATCACACTTCAGTCTACTAAAAAAAAAAAAAAAAAGCTTAAGTGGGGGAGCTAAAAGCTTTGCAAATATTCTTCTCCTTAATGGACCCCAAACACTGCAGCTTATGTATATTTTTATTTGTAAAGTGTTGTTCTCCATCTGCATGTTTAGAATGAGTCTGGTAGAAAGTACTGTTGTTTAATTACTAGAGGGGCCAAAGGTTTCAATTTATTTCAGGATTATTTAAATAAAACATTATTTATAAATAAAGTGCTGCTTTCTGTCCAAAAATACAAGAGTATTGCTTCTTGATGAAATTAAGCACATCCATGAAAGCACTGAATGTTATTTTCTGGGGTGTTATTTCAACATTGGTATTTCTATGAATATGTCTTATTTTCAACATGTCTAATTTAAGAATCTAATAAAGCAATGAAGCACCATTATGTGAACCAGTGTTTAGTTTATTGCTGGATTAGTGGGTCTAACAGATTTACTCAATAAGAGTATTTCATAGTTTACTAAGCTAATAAAGAACTATTCCAGAAAATGGGTATGCAGAGTCACATTCAGTTACTCTTTTATTTTTTTTTATATTACCAATGACTTAAATATCTATATTCAGTTCAAAGGGATTTCTGTAGCATCTGTGTGGATTCTACTTGATATGGTGCAGTGGACAATACAGAAACATCAGACATCATCACTGCTCTTCAGGGAGTCTATCTGAATATAAAAATGAAAGACTAACCCATTTGAAATAAGTAAAGCAAGGCATTCTATTGATGCATTTATCTTTAGATTATATTCATTTGACAATCTTCTCAAATAAATTATAGCTACAATTACATTTTTTTTCTAGTACCGTCATTTGATCTCTGGATCAGAGTATTCATTTTTTTAAAAAAAATTTATTTTAAATATTTTCCCAAAGTTACATGTTTCATGCTCTTTCCCTCTCTTCCAAACCTCCCTAACCCCCCTTTGCTGATATACAATTCCACTGGGTTTCACATGTATCACTGATTAAGACCTAAGTCTATATTATTTATAGTTGGACTAGAGTTATTGTTTAGTGTCTACATCCCCAATAATATCCCCATCAGCCCATGTGTTCAAGCAGTTGTTTTTCTTCTGTGTTTCTCCTCCAACAGTTCTTCCTCTGAATGTGGTTAGTTTTCTTTCTCATAAGTCCCTCAGCCTTACTCTGGATCCTTGCATTGCTGCTATTAGAGAAGTCTACAAAAGACCAAGCATATCAAGGGGAATAATGAAAAAAAAAATATGAAGGAAGTTGGCCTAGCAGTACCAGATATTAAACTGTACTATAAAGCAGTAGTCATCGAAACAATATGGTACTGGTGAAGAGACAGAAGGGAGGATCAGTGGAATAGACTAGGGGTAATTGACCTCAGTAATACAGTATACGATAAACCCAAAGAACTCAGCTTTTGGGACAAAAACCCACTATTTGACAAAAACTGCTGGGAAAATTGGAAAACAATATGGGAGAGATTGGATCTAGATCAACATCTCACACTCTACCAAGATAAACTCAGAATTGGTGAATGACTTGAATATAAAGAAGGAAAGTATAAGTAAATTAGGTGAGCACAGAATTGTATACTTGTCAGACCTCTGGGAAAGGAAAGATTTTAAAACCAAGCAAGAGTTAGAAAAAATTACAAAATGTAAAATAAATAATTTTGACCGCATTAAACTAAAAAGATTTTATACAAAACCAAAGCTATGAAAATTAGAAGGGAAGCAAAAAAAAATCTTCATAACAAAAAACTCAGACAAAGGTCTCAAATATGGAAGGAGCTAAATCAATTGTACAAAAATTCAAGTCAGCCCCCAAATTATAAATGGGCAAGGGACATGAATAGGCAATTTTCAGATAAAGAAATCAAAACTATCAATAAGCACATGAGAAAGTGTTCTAAATCTCTAATAATTAGAGAAATGCAAATCAAAACTACTCTCAGGTATCACCTCACACCAGGCAAATTGGCTAAAATGAAAGCAGGGGAGAGTAATGAATGTTGGAGGGGATGTGTGCAAAATTGGGACATTAATGCACTGCTGGTGGAGTTGTGAACTGATCCAACCATTCTGGATGGCAATTTGGAAGTATGCTCAAAAGGCTTTAAAAGACTATCTGCCTTTTTATCCAGCCATAGAACTGCTTGGTTTATATCCCAAAGAGATAATAAGGAAAAAGACTTGTACAAAAATATTTATAGCTGAGCTCTTCGTGGTGGCAAAAAATTGGAAAATAGAGAATGTCCTTCAAACGGGGAATGGCTGAACAAATTGTGGTATATGCTGGTGATGGAATGCTATTGTGCTCAAAGGAATAAAGAACTGGAGGAATTCCATGTGAACTGGAATGACCTCCAGGAATTGATGCAGAGTGAAAGGAGCAGATCCAGAAGAACAGTGTACACAGAGACCAATGCACTGTGGTAAAATAGAAAGTAATGGACTTCTCTACTAGCAGCAATGCAAGAATTCTGTTTGATTCTTCTTGACTCCATTTGGGATTTCCTTAGCAAAGATACTGAAAGGATTAGCAATTTCATCCTGCAGCTTGTTTGACAGTTGTGGAGAATGAGTTAAACAGGGTTAAATGATTTGCCCAGGTTTGTACAGTTAGGAAGTGACTGAGGCTAGATTTGAACTCAGTAAAATTAATTTACCTGACTCCAGGCCCAGCACTCACTCCACTATGTCACATAGCTGCCTTAGTACTATGGTACACTATAAATAGAAACATAGAAAAGAAGTCTATGGCAATCAATGTAAAAGTGATATTATGGTGAAATATAAAGAAAGATAGATTAGAAGTCCAGGGTTCTGTTTTTTTTTTATTCTGTCACTATTTGATCTTAAAAGAGTAATTTAACTTCCATAGTTATTAGTTTTCTCAGCTATAAAATGAGAAGGTTGTATAGGTGTCCTATAAGTTTTTTCTATTACTTAATTTATGATTGTATGATTGCATATACTATTTCTACTTAGTCCTTTGCACAGGAATTTCCGGAGATTTAGATGAAAGTGGTTGGGTGTTTCTTGCAATATATTAGTGACTTCTTAAAGGCTAATCAGATCAATGAAAATGTGAACCATATAATTATAACCCAAATTAATGTAATACTTTAATACTTTTCTTTATAACAATTCTTTGAGGAAGGAATCACATGTATTAGCCACCCATTTTATAGGTGAGTAAACTGAACCTTAAAGAAGTTAAATTGCTCACCTAATATCATATAGTTAGTACTCAACCCCAAGTCCTCTGAGACTATTACTCATTTAGTAACTCATGTATATGTTTATAATTATGTATGGGAATGGGGAGAAAGGGAAGTAGGAAGAGATGGAGAGAATAAAAAATAAATAGTTTGGATAGACAGGGAGGAAATTTGCAAGACTGGTGAGGTAAACATTATTATTATTATTCTATTTTAGTAAATGAAGAATCAAGCATATGGTCACTTGGATTTAGTAAGAACATACTATTTGTCAGAACTATGTTGAATTTTATAAACATTATATTTAATTTTTACAATAATTTTGTAAGTCCTCTTACTATTCCTATTTTAGAAATAAGGAAATTGAGGCAGTCAGAGATTATGGACCTTGCTAAAAGAAATAGCCAATAAGGCTATCTGAGATCAAACTTGAATTCCTTCTTCCTGATTCCAAACCAGGCACTTTATTGTTCATCTGGCTGTAGTATCCCCTATATGGGAAAATATTTTTTACTCAAACCTGTTTTTGTTTTTTTTACTGTACTGTCTTTTCTACTCTACCATACAAAAGCATCCAGCTTGAGCATAGTGTTGTGTTTAATTCTAAATTTGAGGCACTATATATGACTTTTGGAAGCTTCCCCTAAATTAGCTTGAAAGGAGGAACATATTTATAATTGAATAAGTATTAAACTATTCAGCTTTCTTTTATTCTATAGGAATGGATAGAATTGCTAGGGGATAAATGATAAACAGTGGTGGAGGAGAAAGGAGAAGTTTGATATCTACTATCTTAAATTTGTATATATAAAATTTTTTTCTTCCAAATAACACTGACACATATCTCCCAGTAGCCAAGTCTAAAAGTAGAACTAGTAGCCCACAATCACTTTGTACTTCTGCAAGTCAAGAAATATCAGTTTTCAAAGGGTTAAAGTTTCAATTTGCCCAGAAGGTAAAAGAGAATTGCTTGGTAAGCAATGACATAAGACATCACCAATGATGAATTGCACTGGAGAAGTGGTATCATTAAAATGTATTCCTTGAAAAAAAGAGTAGGTTGGTCATATAATAAGGTTAAGGGATAATAAATAGATACTCCTTGGTGTCTATGCCATATTGTAAGATCTAGAGGAAGACGCTTTGCTCACTAAATAGTTGTCCTATGGAGAATTTTTGAAAGGAAATGGACAAGAGTCTCAAGATGAGAAAAACCATAGATCATAGATTTATAGCTAGAAAAGATCTTGTAGGCCATCTCATCCAGCCTCTTCATTTTATAAAAGAAGAATTGATTTGAGGACCTATGGAAGATAAAGGATTTTAGTAAATGTTACACAAATAATAGAAGTAAGAGCAGATTCAAATACAGGTCTTCTGATGAGATATAAATCTGTACTGCTAGAGGGTGTGTTCATATCAAGGAAATCATGAATCATCAAATATTGAAAGAAAATAATGTGTCAAATAGTTGCCATAACATGTAGAGTGGAAAGGTATGGTATAGTGAAGAAACATTATTCTGTTCCCTCACCTATAAAATGAGAGCCTTAAGTAGAATGGATACATCATGATTCTGCATTCTATATTATAAACTTGTAGAAATTGAATTTTAAAAATTAATTTTATTCTTTTCATAAATGCACCACTTCAGCTTAAAATGGAAAGGAAATCTAATACTTTGACTGTTAATTTCACTTCCTCTTCCCTATGCCTTTCCCTGAGAAATACTATTAAAGAGATAATGATGTGATTCAATCACATAAATGTCCTACAAGACATTTAAAAGTAAATTAGTTTTGGGGGCAGCTGGGTAGCTCAGTGAATTGAGAGTCAGGCCTAGAGACGGGAAGTCCTAGGTTCAAATCCAGCCTCAGACACTTCCCAGCTGTGTGACCCTGGGCAAGTCACTTGACCCCCATTGCCCACCCTTACCACTCTTCCACCTATAAGTCAATACACAGAAGTTAAGGGTTTAAAAAAAAGTAAATTAGTTTTGTATATGAAATAATACTCTTGTGAAATTAATAATTGTCTATTAAACTTTCTTTTGAAAGAATTTAGTTTTTCTTTTTTTGTATATTGTACTTCTTTTCTCTCTGAATCTTAATGTGAGAAGGGCATCACAATTTTATATTTAGTCAAAGGGAATTCCAAATGTCTTTTCCAATTAATTTAGGAAGACTTCATGGAGAAGGTAAGATTTCAGGTGGTGCTTTAAAAAATGAACCCATGTACAATTCTTTGCCCACAGTGGTTGGTCAATTTAGTTTGCTGCCACATCCATCTCTCTCTCTCTCTCTCTCTCTCTCTCTCTCTCTCTCTCTCTCTCTCTCTTTCTCTCTCTCTCTTTCTCTCTCTCTCTCTTTCTCCCCCCTCTGTTTGTCTGTCTTTATGTCTATATACATGGACAGGTGTAGTTTCAGATATGTATAGATATGTATAGATATGGATATTCTCTAAGTACTCAGGGTTCTTCCAGCAGAATAAAACTAAAAGAAAAGACTACCTTACCTGCAGTAGCTTGATAGAATAGGAACTTGTGTGGAGAATCCTATACCAGTGATTAGGAACTTATGTGGAATAGCTTTCAAAACTCAGTTATGTGAGTAAAAAATTCAGACATACCTCCTTCCAGTTAAGTAGAGAAAAAGATTTGAGAAAACAGAAACTGAGTTTATTTTAAGAAGGAGCATGAAGAAAACATTTGAACTTAAGACTATTTGCAAATTATTAATTCAGGAAGCATAACTTGGCTTTTGAAGAGGCCCTATCTACGCTGAATAGCATTTGAGTGGCTCTTAGGAAAACTCAGCAAAGCAGGAAGGCTGACTGCACAGTGAGTACTGTTTATTATAGGCTGAATGATGAAGATGTATGTTCCACATAGAAGACAACAACAACAAAAAAAATTCACTACAGAAGCAGCTAGGTGGCACAGTGGATAAAGCAATCGGCCTGGAAGAACTGAGTTCAAATTCCACTATTAGCAGGAACACTACACCAGAGAGATATTGCTTAATGTCTGTATGCCTCAATTTCTTCAACTGTAAAATGTGGATAATAGAAGTGTCCATCTCATAAGGCTGTTGTAAGAATCAAATGACTTATTTATAAAGTGCTTACCACCATGCCTAGCACAAAATAGGTGTTATATGAATACTTATTCCTTCTTTCCTCCCCTTATTCTTTGTATAAAAGTTGCGAAGGTTGGGCAATATAGAAATGAAGTTTGTAGAGGACAGAATTTAAGTTGCTATATTGGGAAAGCCTGAACTATGAACAGGTTGCAAAATTAAGAATTTTGGTAACTCCAGTAATACCATGACTGTTATAAAAGGGAATTCAAAGTAAGTCAGACCCAACCATGTCAATGGACAATTGAAAAACAGGAATGAAAAAAAATATGTCTTAGATCTAAAACACTCATTCTCTGATGGCTTCAATTTGTTCCATCTACCTGGTGTTTTCTATTAAGAGGAATTTGAGTACTCCTTTAAAATGAATTTGAGTGTGGAATAGACCTGGATCTCCTTTCTGAATTGCCCCTTGCTGAGTCCCAAGTACTCCTTTGACTAAGGTAGCAGTGTGAAGGAATGTGGGGAGAGGAGATCCTAACTAAAACCAAAAACCTCTCTTCTCTTCCCATACAAGTGATTCCTTCTTAGGGTATTGGATGTATGCTTCTGGTATGCCAGAAAACTCAAGAATCCTTGGATTAAAAAACACTTAAATTCATTGATTTAATCTAAAACATGGGTTTGATGAATCAAAATCAAAACGTTCTCCTCTGGTTAAAGAATGTATCAGGTCATTACATGTTGACATTAACTTTAAGCAAGATGGGGTAATTTGATTGATTGATTCAGTGGATCCACACCCATTACATAAAGATGATTTAGGGGGGAACAATTGCCATTGTTATTCAGAGATAAATGCTTTTGAAAACTGAATGGAAAGAAGAATTTTACCCACATAACATAATTTTCCTTCCATTTAATAGAAAGATCTATTTTTCTTTTAGCAGAGTTCTATAATATACACTCAAGTAAAACATGGAAGCATATTACTTAGGAGATAGCTTTTGTTTTATATACAAATTCAGTTTTAGTAAAGAGTCTTGAAACATGTATATTTTGATCCATTTTAAATTTAAAATAACATTAAATTACTAATATTATAACAACTTTTCCTTAATATAAGTTAAATATAGCTAGCTCTAATAATGGATATAACTGGAGCCATAGGGGATCAGAAGATTCAGGACTGGAATTAGAAGGGATTTCAGAAACCATTTAGTTCAGTTCCTTCATTTTGGACATGGGGAAACTGAAAAGGAGTGAAGTTATGGCTTACATAAAGTTTCACAAGTAGTAGGTGACAGAGGTAGGATTAGAACTCAGGTTCTCTGACTCAGGAAGAATTATTCTTTCCATTACTACACAGAGACCATAGAGGAGAGGAAGTGGCAGAAACAGATGACTCTACAATTATATGTGGTGTTATGGTAAGACCATTGCCTCTGGAATGAGAAAACCCATATCTTATTCATCTCTGCCACTTAGTGAATGTGCACCTTGACACAAGTAAGGAAAGCAAGAAGCATTTATTAAGCACCTACACTTTTCCAGGCACTATGCTAAGTGCTTTTCAGATGACTCAAATATTTCTGGAACATAGTTATTATTAATTTCTTTTTATACAAAGGACATTGATGCATATAGGGATTAAGTGACTTGTTCAGGTTTACAGGGCTAATAAATGTCTAAAGCTTTTTAAATTTGGTTCTCCCTGATTCCAGTCCCAGAGTTCTATGCACTATGTTACCTAGTTGCTTCCAGACAGCTGATCTCTCTGGACCTTAGTTTCCTCAATTCTAAAAAGATGCAATTGGACTAAATGATCTCCAAAGTGACTTTCCAAGTCAGAATTCATGATCCAAAATTGTCTACTTGTACTACATGTGTATCAAAAAACATACACATGCACACACACCCATATTTATGTATACAAGGAAATAGAAAAACTGATTTAAAAATGGAAAATGCAGTCAGTTCATCAATTATTTCATGCAATGTAGTATAGTGGAATTTGCTGTTGTTCCTTTTTCAGTCAAGTTGAACTCTTCATGACCCTTTTTGGATTTTTTTTGGCAGACACTGGGGTGGATTGCCATTTGTGGAAAGAACGTAGTATCTAGAACAAGGGAAGGCTCTGGGTTCAAATAATGGCCATGACAATTTCTGTTTGTGATCATGGGCAAGTTTTCCTACCCAAGTGTGTCTCAGTGCTGCTGTTTAACACTCAAAATCTCATAATGTAAATGGATTAATAGTAATCATATCATTTTAGAATATAAGTAAAAGGTAGTGCGATTGGACTTGGTATTTGAGTGTATATGTATGTGTGTGTGTGTGTATGTGTGTGTTTATTTGTGAGAGAGGGAGTCAGAGAGAGAGAGAGAGAGAGAGAGAGAGAGAGAGAGAGAGAGAAAGAATAAGAATCAAATAGAAAACTCCATGGATTCAAGGAAATAGAAAAAAAAATCTGTGTTAAAGATGATAAATAGAGTTGGAAGGATTCTATATCCAATAAACAAGGATGTTTATTGAATTCAAGAAATTATTACTCTTAAATATTCTGTTGTGACAAATGTAATTCTTACCCCCCTCAAAAGAAAGTGTTTCAAAATAAAGTGATATATAAATCTATCAGAAGAACAAAATTCTGTAATAGTATTGGGAAAGAACCAAATATTGTAGGATTAAACTAGATAATCCCTCAGTCCTTTCCAACTCTAACATTCTATGATTCCACTTTAACTGACATCCCAATTTTGATAATTTCTCTGCATTTCAACTATTCCACAGCTTGTCCTTGCTTATATACTAGTCAGTAGCTGCATTAAAGCTGCATATTATTTTCTAGTGAAAAACTTGGTGATTTAGATTAAATTATGCAGAGTTTAAAATTTTAATTTAATTTTATATGGTGTCTATATAGTTTTGACCTTTCTCTGTATTTGGTTGGCATCAACGTCTCCCTGTTTATTCACTTTTTTACAATGCCCTCCCTTCAAAGAGCTCAAGGCTCTGTACAAATAACTTTAAGATGTTTTGAATAGCTTGCATTTTAGAAATAACTTTGTATAGCATATGTGGGAGCAACATAAACAGTTTTTCGATAATAACAAAGATAAACCTTTTCTCAAAACTTCAGCTAAATTAGATTACTATTGTAATCTGAAAATGTTTAGCTACCTTTCTTCCCCCGCCCCCCAGAATACCTTTTCTACTATGCCTCTGTAAGTCCATTTTTCAATGCAAAGCAAATGGACTTAAATAGAAGTGGGGAAAAAGTATTCTCAGATCTACATAAGTTCTGAAGCTTCTGAAGCACAAGCAAGATACAGCACATGGGACAGTAGGGAGGGACATTGGGAATCTTTCCATTTTCTACCTCTGTTACCCTATTCATGTGCAACTTGAACTCTACCAAAGAAGTGAAACTTTGATACTCTAGTATCTAAGGTTTAAAGTCAAGAGAAAAAAAGAGGGCGAAGAGGAAGATACTATCTGATATATACTTTTAGTTGTTAATTAATAATCCTTAATAAATTTGGTTGATTAATACATAATAGCATGATTAATATAGTGATTCATTATAATGAATATACTGAATATTATATAATTTATATAATATCATTACTAATGATATAATATTAATGAATAATAATGTATCCATGATGTAGCTTACTTTTCAAAATCTTGTCATTGTTTTTCACTTTGCTTGGTTAATTATTTTATTAACCAGAAAAGAACTTTCCTTGCTCTAGCCAGGATTTAATTGCTTTAAGCTAAAACAATTACCATCTTGGCTAAGAGAAGGCATGAACCAGAAAATAAATTTCGTTTTTTTCCCAGGGAAGGCATCACCAAAGAAATTTAGACTAAACCTGTATTCTATATCAACCTATAACATTCTACACTGTATCAATCTTATGCCAAATTTGCTTCTTTCCCAGCCTAGCAAAGGGCATCGTGGCAAAGAAAAGATACTTTCAAATTCTTTTCTTCCAACCTTTTATAGTTTGATTTTGATCAATGCTTTGAATTAGTTCAGATTCTGAAAACAACACATTTAGGGAAAGAGAAATGACTTGAGAAATATTTTCTCTTTCAAAATATCTGTGCCATTTTTATTCATTTTAGATAAATATATATATATATAGAGAGAGAGAGTGGATTAAAATCTAAAGTTCTTCCATAGTGCATTTTAAGCATTGAGTTTATAGCTTCATACTTTTAAAAACTAAAATTTCCCCATGCTTTTAATAATAAAAAATGAATTTAGATAATCTTGATTATATGACTACTTGTTTTTGTCATTGGTTTTTCTCAAAATGTCATGTCTCATTTTGCATTGTGATTTTATTAGTTAAACATCTTCACTTAGAACAAATTTAAAGAGAAAAAAATAAAATCATGAAGAGAACAGTAGCATATTTTATGCAACAACTTATATTTTGTTCAGTCTTCCAGTTGTGTCTGACCCTTTATGACCCCATCTGGAGTTTTCATGGCAAAGATGCTGATGTTGTTTGCCATTCCTTCTCCAGCTCATTTTACTATTGAGGAAACTGAGATACACAGGATTAAGTGCTTTGTCCAGGTCAAAAAACTAGTAAGTAACAGCGATTAGATTCAAATTCAAGAGGATGAGCTGTCCTGACTCCAGGCCCAACACTAATCACCATGTCTTTTAGCTCTACCCCACTAAAATATGGTCTGACTCTTTCTCCTATCTCTCTCTAATTTATGTTGTGTTTATCACTTGGATGATCCCAGAGAGGCCTTAATGTTCCAGATCTGCTTCAGAAGGAACACTTGAAGCCTAAAATATTCTTATTTTACCTTTACAGAGATAATTAAAAGGACACAGGAATCAAAGATACGTAATATAAAAGTATATATTATATATTATACGTAATATAAAAGTATAAAGCACTTATAATCGGAGAATGTACTCCTCTTGAGTCTTTCCATCCCACACAGTGAGGCTCATTCCAGGCTCTGATAATAGTAGATCATGTGAAGTTTGGGTTTTGCAAAATCAGAAGAGTACTGATACCCTCTCTGAAATTATTATTACTTTCAAGGCGAGAGGAGAAATTGTAAGCAGATTGATCAATTAGTAAGCTATTTCTAGGCATGGGTTATGAGATCGTGGTGCCTGAGTAGAAAGAAACTGATAGGAGAGATACTAATTTCTTTGATTAAGCACCAAAAACCTCTGACAATAAATTGTATATAGGCTGTGACATATCTTCATGGAGGAAATTCTCAAAGCAAGGAAATGTGTGTGTGTACATGTGTATCTATGTAATAGGCTTATTTAATTCATCTTGCCTTCATTCTATATGGATGTCTTATTGAATGTTTGTGGTTATTTACATACCTGCACATGAGTTATAAATGAGCTGTGAGCTATCTATGTATATACACAAAGTATATATGAATACATACACACATGCACACACATAGTTATAATTTTGTTTTTTTTCATAGACCCATGATTTCATCTGTATAGAGAGTATTCTATATAGTATTATAGAGCAGTTTCTATGAGGAACTTCTACTAATAAAAATCAGGGTCTTCCTTTTAATTTTTTTCTGAATTGCTTGGGAAACTGGTAGGCTAAGTGATTTATCTAGGATTCGGCATCCATTATATGTCAGAGGCAGGACTTAAGATCAAGTCTTTTTGACTTTCAGACCAGCTCTCTATATTTTCTACCCTAATGCCTCTGGAGTGTGTGTGTGTGTGTGTGTGTGTGTGTGTGTGTGTGTGTGTGTGTGTGTGTGTGTGAATGTGTGTGTGTGTGTGTGTGTGTGTTTGAAAGATAATGAATGGAGCACAGAGTTAAATAAGAGAAAGAAAGAGAGCAAGTTTCCTTTTATAAAACTATATAACTTTTGTAGTTATTGAATATTCACAAGTTATGTAATAATAGAGTAGTCAAAGAACTAATAACGAGGACCTTCTAAAACAGGATGGAAAAGTTCATGGTGGTTATGAGCAAGCTTCCACATATTAAATCATAGTAGAAAGAGATATAAAAAGAACCAAAGATCTGAGCAAAAATGATGGGTTGGCCGTGTGAAAAGAGTGAGGGATATTTAATATACTGTTCTTGTACTCAATTGGTATTCTTGAAATATTAAGAAAATTTGAGGAAGTCTTCTCTCCCCAACCCCAAGTAGGATGGATACTCCTATGGTCATTTGACAGGAGGACATGCATAGGAGTTGTACAGATAACCTAAGAACAGTTCAGTTCTAAATACCCATATCAATAAAATCATATTTAAATAGTTAAATATTTTTAAATATTTATATTTATTTGTAAATATAAATATATTTTGTATATTTATATTTAAATATTTAAGAATGTATATGCGTATGTATATATACATATATGTATGTTTAATTGGGGGACAGAGGCTTCTTCAAATTTTCTTGACATTTCAAGAATACCAGTTGAATACACGAGCCATTGTGGGCATTTTATGGGAGGATATGGGCAAGAGTTACACAGATAACCTAAGAATAGATCAGATGCAATCTCCTATATTAACAAAATCAAGGATTTATTCAATATAAAAGGACATATATGTATGTCTGTGGGTGTATTTATGAATGTGTGAGACTTCTGATTTTAGTAGTATATGCAATACTAATGAGGAAAATCCCTTTACTAATTCATATTGGCAACTTCTCAGAAATTTGGTTTCGATAGGAAGATATCTATATCTTATATTGCATATCTAAAAAGGAGACATAAAGAATGACTTACTCTATACCTATATCTACCTAGCTATATTATATTTACCTCCAATCTATTTTAATTTTAACTATATAAAAGACATCAATTATACTCAAAATCTTAACCTAACACATTGAAATCACAGGAGGTGATTTGGTAAGGACAAATTTTAGGTACTTGGCACCTCAGTTAACAAAACTAACTGAAAGGCTGCTAATATAAAGAACACACTATTGCCTCCCCATCCCTCTATAATTTGAAAAACTGTGGTTCTATTGGTGATAAATGAGAAGCAAGTAAAAAGTCCATGAGCAATTGTTGTGAACCAGAGAAATAATGGTATCGAGGCATCATATCTTACTCAGAGAACAGACACGAAAGAGTGGAGGTTGATCTAAAAAATGTCTTTAAAATATTACTTACCTTTTTGTTTTTCTGTTGCAAATGCTTAGTTAATAATCTGTTGCTTTGCAGTCTAGGAGAATCATGGGAAATTAGTTTTTATCCTTTACTGTTATTTAACTAAGCTATTGAAGGATTGCTTCACAAAGTTTACACCGGATCTAATGAGTGAATGCTGAATAGGAACTAAGTAAATGTTACTGTTTTATGAGAGGGATAACTAGATTTCTCCCTCATATTTTAGCTCTTTCCCTCAATCAGCATAAATTGTAAGTTGGGTCTCTGTTACATGGAATGACTGAGAGGATTCTGAGTCTGACATGAAAGGTTTAACCTCCTATCGAACCTCAAAGATCTACTCATTCATGAAAGGATAGCAGTGGTTCCATGACCTAATCAGACCATACATTTGTAAAGAAGGATCAATAGCTAACATAATTCTGAATATTTATTCAAGATACCTTATTTCAGACTCAAAATCATAACGATTGACAATTTTACATTGCAAAAATTGAAGATTACCTCTTCAAGTGTAGTAATTTATACATATGGTAATTTGTAAATAAATGTTTAAAAATTCACTATAGGGATGAATGTGTATTGATTGAGGAATGACTAAACAAAATAAGATACATGAACACAATCAGATATTGCTGTGAAACCAGAATTATTCAATATAATGAATTCAGAGAAGCCTGGAAAGACTGACCTGAACTGACACACTATAAAGAAAATAGACAATGGAAAACATAATACATGGTAACTAGCACAGCAATGTATATATATATTTATATATGCAAAATTACCTATCATCTTCTATACCATATATTAACTATGTTTTTATATTAATATGATATAATAATTGAATATATTTACATTGTAGCTATTTTGTATTGTTTTCCATGATCTGCTTTCTTGATATTTTCTGCTCATATAGACCTTCCTGGACTTCTCTGTATTATTCATTCGTTGTATCTGATTTCAATTGTGTTTATCTTTGTGTCTGTGTATCTATCTAAAATTTACATGCATATAATATATAATATAAATATATTTAATGATATATTTATACATTTAGATAGAAAGATAGATGTATTGGATGGATGTCATATACCACATCCATCATAAACCTTCTCTGAAGGATGTAGATTTTCATATATCTTTTCTGGAGCTAAGTTTAGTCACTATAATTACATTGCATTCATTTTAATTTGTTGTTTCCATTTAAACTGTCCTTATTTGGAATCATGTTTTCTAATATCACTTTCTTCATTCTGTATCCATTCATGTCAGCCTTCCTAGGCTTCTCTAAATTAATCTATATAATCTATATAAAACATAAGCATATATATGCATATATGTATATGTATGAATATATGTATATCTAAATACAGTTCTAGTTATCTATAGTTGATGCACTGATTTAATTTGCTAAACCTCTTTTCCTTTACTTTTTAGTGTTTCCTCTAAGGAATGACTCACTGAATAGGGGAGGATATATCTGGAAATGAATATTTGGTAAAAACACAATACATAAACATAAATAAATTATTTTCAAAAAGAAAATTCACCCTAGTTAATTTAAGTTCTCTTATACATGAAATGTTGGAGCTGTAAAGGACCTTAGATACCTAGTTTAACCTTTTCATTTTAAAGATGAAAAATCATGGCCTGAAATGTGAAAGGATGCATAGTGAGTAAATAGCAGAGATAGGATTAGAACCTAAAACTTGACTCTGGGAAAATCTCAATATCTTTTGGCCTTAGTACTCATTTATAAATTGAGGGATTTGGTCTAGGGAGCATCAATGCTCTCTTCTTGTTCTAAATCTATGATCCTCTGAAGTCTTTCCCTGTTTGTTGTGCTTTTTACTACACAATGCCACATCTCATAGCAGACTAACTTAATGCTAATTCCTGTAAATTTGCAGAAGGCACACACTTCCTGAAGATAAGTTACTCATCTTGTTAAGCTTTAATTACTCATGGGCTTTGGGTAATATGGTAAAAGTGCAAAAGACCAATAAGAGCAAACTTAAGTCGACCTCACTGCCAGCTGCCTTTTTCTTATTCTGTAGGTAAGTAGAAAACTCTACTTGTCATCCCTACACTATATGTATGCATATATCTATATATGTCACACATTTCTATATATGCACATATATCATTGTGTGTATATAAGCAGATATGTTGAGAAGGGATGGGGAGAGAGAGAGAGAGAGAGAGAGAGAGAGAGAGAGAGAGAGAGAGAGAGAGAGAGAGAGAGAGAGAATATGCCTTTCTCCTCTCCACTCAAAGCCAGGAAGATGTGGGTCCAGGTGTGTCTTTGACTCATCCTGTTTGTGTGATCCTTAGAAAATAACAACTTCTCAGTGTCTTGGGCAACTTTCTAAGAGTATAAGTTACAGAGGTACTTTTGGCCTGCAATTGAAGAGATTTCTTTAATGGGAGCTCCCTATGTCAATGAAATCATAAATCTAGTCCTACATAGTTAAAACTTTTTCATAATGTTTTAAAGATCACAGAAAATTTTGTATATATTATCTCATTTTAGCCATATTACAACTCTATGAAGTATGTGGCAGAAATATTATTATCCCCATTTTACATATGAAGAAACTAATGTCAGGAAAAGTAAAGGGACTGGTAAAGGTACAGTTAGCAAGTGGCCTAGCCATAATGACCCAAACTTCGGGTTTTGCATTTAACATATTGTACTCTTTGTACTGTACCCTGATGACATTCAAGTCATCAAATATTTATTAAAGTACATACTATAAGCCAGTTATATGCCATGTTAGGTGTTTGGTAACACAAATATGTAAATAAGAAATAAAGACATTACTCCTTCCTTCTTGGGAAGCTTGCAATCTGCTTAGAAGATATGGGTTTGAAGTAAAGGATAGATGCAGATAAGTGAAATTAAATAGAAAAACTTACTAAACAAAGCATTTCTTTGCTCTTGATATGTCACTGTTATGCCTACACCCAAAAGAGAAGGAAGGCAGAGGAAAGGCCATATATCCACGCAAATATTTATAGCAACTAATTTTGTGGTGGCTAAAACCCCTGGAAAATGAAGGTAAGTCAATGAATTGAGTAACATCTGGATAAATTACAGCATATGAATGTGATACAATACCAGTATGCTCTGAGAAATGAGGAAATGAATGATTTGAAAAAGACTCATATAAATGGTTGCAGGGGAAAGTGAGGTAAATGAGAATAATTCATATTAGCATATTCATAAAATAGTGAAATGAACAGGATCAAGAGAATATTTTAAACAATAGCATTGTAAAGACCAATGACTTTGAAGGCTCTAAGAATAATAATCAATTCATTCACCATTGATCATGATTCTAGAAAACTGATAAGGAAACAGACCAGTTACCTCCTGACAGAGAGATGATGGATTTAGGATGCAAAATGGAAAAATAAAAGGTATCCCAGAATTTTTATTGATATTTTTTGCTATTAAAGCTTAAAACCAAAATAAAACTTTTGGAACATCTTATTTATTTTTTCATATAGCCATTTTTTTAACCCTTAACTTCTGTGTATTGGCTCCTAGGTGGAAGAGTGGTAAGGGTGGGCAATGGGGTCAAGTGACTTGCCCAGGGTCTATAACACTATATTTATGTTATATATATGTTATAATACTATAACAGTGGTCGGCAACGTATGGCTCTTGAGCCATATCTGGCTCCATTTCATGACCTGCCAGTCCAGGCAGAGCCCCAGGATGTGCCCCAGGGGGCCCTTCAGCCCCTGCCCCAGATTCCAGCGCCTTCCGCTTCCATCCTCCTCCTTCTGCACGTATTTATGGTTCTCAGGGCCAAAAAGGTGCCGACCCCTGTACTATAATGTCAACAGTGTGAGTAAAAAGACAAAAAAAAGTGAAATAGCCCCTTTCCTTAAGAAGTTTATATTTTGTCTATCCCTGGATCTTGTCTCTAACCTGCAGACCTATATTCTTCAGCTACCTATAGGACATTTTTATCTGTAAGTCTTCAAAAGCAGTTTCCAAAACTGAGCTTTGATTGTCTTTTCTCCTAAACCTGTTTCCTCTTGACTTCCACTATTGCTGTGTGGACCATCACCATTCACCATGCCTACCATATTAAAAACTTGGGAATTATCTTTAATTTGTCCCTCTTCTTCACCTCACAGTCAGTTAATTACTAGATCTGTTGCTATGTAATTCAGAGAAAAGAGACACAGGAACAGAAGCAGGTTGCATCAAACACAGAGTTCTGGTCCTTCATATGCTGTTTTTTAAAGAGCTTATGGGGATCAAAGAGAGGAAAAAGTAAAAGAGAATAGGATATAAGGAAAGCACAATTAATGATCATTAATATGAATGTGAATGAAATGTTTTCAACATTCCTCTCACCTGCTCCCTACCACCAAACCTAAAACTATTCTTTATTACCTGGGCTGCATGTCATGTCAATACCTTCCTTGTAGGGTTTGTCAACGTTTCCATTTCTAAGTCATCCTTTCTACTACTCTAAGAATCAACTTTCATAAGCATAGATGTTGTCATGGTACTCCCCCCCTCCAAAATTTTAAGTGGACCCCTGTTGCTTAACTAATAAAACTTAAACTTTTATATGTGCAATTTCCTTCTTATTTTTCCTCCCTTCTATTATCTGGTGCCATCCTGACTTTTCTTCTCCATACTTTCTGTACTCTATAAGATTGCAGATTTAGATCTGAGAGAGACTTTATAAGCCATTTAATCCAAGGTCCTCAGTTTCACAAATGGGGAAACTGAGGACCTTGGGAATTTAGTGACTTGCTCAAGGTCACAACTGATACAAAGTAACAGAGTTAGGATTCACACCAAGGTTCTATTATGTTCAGCATTAATTTCACCTCACCGTGATGCTTTCAGTTAAACTGGACTGCTCTTCACTCCTTAAATAAATATTACTTTCATGTGTCCCTATGTTTTTTCTTAGAGTTTGCTCTATGAAATGCACATACCCTTTTATTTTTTTTTTACTTTTGAATTACTATTGGTAAATGAAAGTACAACTCAAATAATACCCTTTCCTAAAGCCTTCTCTGCCATTCTATCTCCTCCTTCCCCTTATTCCCTTTTAGACAACAAAGAGAACTTTGTTTTATAATTCTGGTAATTTAACACTTTATATTGTGCATTATAGTTATCTGTGTTGGTATCTTAACTCCCTACTAAATGGTAAACTCCTTAGGAAAGACTGAGTTTTTATTTAGATTTCGCCTGTCTCCCCAGGGCTTAATATAAGGAGGTCAATACAGAAAATAGGCTTTCCCTAAATTAATTTTTACTTGATTATTGTTTCATTACAATCATTTAACAGATGAAAGAGCTGAGCCTGAGAAAATATTAATAATAATTCAATATCTCACTTGTGTAGATAGTGCTATTATCCTCATTTTATACATGGGGAATCTGAGTATCAGAGAGATTAGTTAATTGCTTACAAAAAATCACACAGATAGGAACAGAATATATTTTTTGTGAAACATTTTTTATATATTTTGAATTATATATAAAACAAATAATTTCATTTTTAAATGGCAAGTTAGAGTTTTCTCCCTCCCTTCCTTAAGCTCTTATTGAGAGGGCAAGCAATTTGGCATCAATTATAAATATGCAAGTATGTAAAACATTTCCATAATAGGAAGGTTGCAAAAGAAAACACCAAAATAAATAAATAGCATTTTTCATTAGTCCTTCAGACTTGTCTTTGGTCATTATATTGTTCAGAATTGTACAGATGATTTACTATATTACTATTAGTTTGTACATTATTCTCCTGGTTCTGCTCACTTCACTTACAGATTTTTCTGAAACTATCATGCTCAACATTTCTTATAACACGATAGTATTCCATCACAATCATATACCACAACTTGTTAAGCCATTTCCCAATGGATGGGTATTTATTCAATTTCCAATTCTTTGACAACCACAAAAAAGAGTTACTATAAATATGGTAATACAAATTCATTATTTCCCCTATTTTTAAAATCTCTTTGGGATGCTGACCAGGTAGTGATAATTCTGAGTCAAAAGGTATGCATATTTTATATCCCTATGGGAATAGATAAAAGTTGCTTTCCTAAATGGTTGGAATTGGTCACAATTTCACCAAGAGTAAATGATTGTCCCAATTTTTCCACATTTACTCCAATATTTTTCATTTTCCTTTTCTGATATATTAGCAAATCTGATAGGAATGAAATAGCACCTCAGAGTTATTTTAATTTGCATTCTTCTAATCAATAGTTATTTAGAGTCATTTTATGTAACTATAGATGACTTTCTTCTGAAAAATTGCCAGTTCATATTCCCTTACCATCTATCAACTGAGAAATGATTCGTACTCTTTAAATTTGACTCAATTCTCTCTATATGTGAGAAATGAGTCCTTTATCAGAGAAACATGTGAAAAAATTCCTCCAATTTCTTGCTTACCTTCTAATATTGCCTACAATAATTTTGTTTGTGGAAACCTATTTTTCATTTAGTATCATGAAAATTATTTGTTTTACATCCCATAATGATCTCTATTTCTTGCTTGGTAATAAAGTGTGCCTAAATTATTCCACTGATTCATCACTCTATTTCTTAGCTAGTACCGGATTGTTTTGATTATTGTTTGTAATATAGTATAAAATCTGGAACTGTTAATCTACTCAACATTCTTTCCACTGATTCCTTTGATATTCTTGATGTTTTTGTTCTTCAAGATAAATGTTATTTATTTTGTTTTGGTTATTTGATTGGTATGGCCCTGAAGAAGTAAATTAATTTAGATAATGGTTATTTTTATTGTATTGGCTCAGGATACATGTTGTTATAAATAAAAATTAATCTAGAGGTTTATTACCAGATTTATAAGTATTTATTAGTAAAGAGAGAGTAATAGAGAGGGTTTTCATCATTTCTAACTTTAAGGATAGATATGATTTTCCATTTTTCTGGCTGACTGAGTCCACAGTTTGGGTTTTCAAGAGATAGTTCAATAAAATTAGGAGCAGATAGCAAAATGCCAGCCCAGGGAACTAGGTTTGGCCATTAAAAAGAGACCTCTCTCAAATACCCACATTTGTTTGAAACAAACATACTCCTGCCTTGGTGGTCATGTTGGGCTGGCTCACAGGACACATGATTCTGTATCACCTATTTCCCACCTCTGGGGTGCTCAGGATCAGTCTCCTAAATAATTTACTTCACAAACTATGAACAATGAATGTTTCTTCAGTTGTTTAGATCTGGCTTTATTCGTGGGAAAAGTGTTTTGTGGTTATGTTCAAATAGTATGTGGGTTTTTCTTGGTAGGTAGACTCCTAGGTATTTTGCCCATGGTTATATTTAGTGGAATTTCTCTTTCTATATCTTGCTACTGTACTTTAGTGTTAAAATAAAGAAATGCTGATGAATTGTGTGTTTATTTTATATCCTGCAACTTTTCAGAAGTTAATTATTTTAACTAGTTCTTTTAGTTGATTCAGATTCTCGAAGTATATAATCTTATAGGTAGAGTGTGCAGAGTGAGTTTTATTATTTTTAATTTTTATTCCTTCAATTCCTTTTTCTTCTCTTATTACTATAACTGCCATGTTATTAGAATATTATAGTGGTAATAATAGACATCGTTGCTTCAACACTGATCATTGGGAAAGCTTTTAGCTGATCCACATTATAGATAATGCTTGGTAATGGTATTAGAAATCCTTTTCAGGAAAGCTCCATTTATTCCTATACTTTTTAATTTTTTAAATAGGAATGGAAGTTGTATTTTGTCTAAAGATTTTTATGTAGAAGTAACCTCATGATTTTTGTTGTTTTTGTTATTGAGGTGGTTAATTATGCTAGTAGTTTTCCTAAAATTGACGTAGCTCTGCTTTCTTAATAAATTCCACCTATTCTTTGCAATATATTATTTTTATAAAAAATTTTACATTAATATCCATTAGAGAAATCTATATTTTTTCTCTGTTTTTGTGTTTCCTGGTTTAGATATCAGCACTACATCTGTGTCATGAAAGAAATTTGTTCTTGTTCTGATTTATTTTTAAGTTGTATGCCCAATTAATTGATCTTTTCATTTTATTTATGTAAGCATTTTGACCTATACATTGTCTCCTAATATTGCTTTGCCTGAATTCCATAAATTTTGGTATATTGTTTCATTATTGTCATTATCTTAATGAAATTACTATTTCCATTACTTTTCTTTGGCCCCTTCATTCTTTAGAATTAGCTTAGTTATTGTGCAATTAATTTTGAATCTATATATCCACAGTTCTTAACTGAATATAATTTTTATTATATTAAGTTCTGAATTGGATGCATTTAATATGCTTTTTAGTATTTGATTTTGAAGTTTTATGCCTTAATATATGGTCAGTTTTTGTATAAGTGCCAGGTAACACTAAGAAAGAGTTATATGACCTGATATTCTAATTTTTCCCCAGAGGCATACTGCCTTGAACTTTTCAAAAATTCTTTTAGCCTCCTTAACTTCCTTCTTGTTTATATTTTGATTATATTTGTTTATTTATATATTCAGTTAGGAGAATTTGATGTTTTCCATTAATATAATTTTACCCTTTAATTCCTTCTGTAAATCATTTGCTTTTTCCTTTAAAGATTTGGACCTTTAACATTTGTTTCATATGTTTTTTGCTAATTGTTTTATTATCAATGGTAACTTTTAGCAAAATAATTTCTCTGCTTGTATCTTATAATAAATTTTTTTTTTGCTTTTGCTTAGAGATCTTTATTGGTACACCTATTTTAAAAAAAGAACTTCATCTGAGTCATAAAAGATTTTCTTCTACCCTTTTATTTTTACTCTGTGTGTACCTCTCTGCTTTGAGTATGTTTCTTGTAATGAACATGTTGTGGGATTCTGGTTTTTAATCCAGTCTGCTCCACACTTCTCTTTTATGGGTGAGTTCATTGAATTCACATTCAAGATTGCTGTGTATTTTTCATCTTATTCATCTTTTTCTCTCCTTTCATACTGTCCTAAGGTGTTTTGCTTCTGTTCCCTGCCTCATACAACCTGCCCTTTCTTCTATCAGTCCTTCCCTTCTATTATCCCCTTCCCCTCCTTTTTCTCTGTAGTGTAAGATAGATTTCTATACGCAATTGAATATGATATTATTCCCTCTATGAACCAATTCCTTAGAAAGCAATGTTCAAGCATTCCTTGCTATTCCTCCATGTTCCCCTCTAGTGTAAAATGCTTCCTTTCATACTTCCTTTATGTGAAATAATTTTTAACTTTTTTTTACCTCTCCCTTACCCCATATCCCATTACATCTCTCTTTCTCACCCTTTAACTTAATTTTTAAAAATCATCCCATCATAGTCAACTCACACTCATGTCCTTACTCTATTTATACTCTTTCTGACTACCTTAATAATGATATAGAGTTACATGTCATCTTCTTATGGATTTATTTTTTGAATTCCTTATGATTTCTCTTTCATTTTTACATTTTTATATTTATCTTGAGTTTTGTATTTGAAAGTCAAATTTTCTTTCAGCTGTGTTTTTTATCAAGAATGGTTGAAAGTCCTTTTCATTGTATGATCATTGTTTTCTGAAGTATTATATTCAGTTTTGCTAAGTTGATGGTTCTTCTTATAATTCTAGGTCTTTTCCCCTTCAGACTATCAGATTCCAAAATTTCTGATCCTTTAAGTAGAATCTTCTAAATCTTGTTGTTGTGGAATTTTCAATTTAGCCAAGAAGGAAACCACAATTGTCACTCCAGAGTAAGGAAAGAAAGAGATTTATTATACTTGTGGACCCAGATGGGATCTTTCCTCAGGTCTGGACCCCGAGCTGTGGGACTCTGGCTGTTTTATACACAATCAATCAATCAGGGAGGGTTTCAATAAGTTACATGATACAAACACAATGGTTTACATGGGTTATGAACTAAAAAATGACAGACAAGTACAGGCATCAGAACAAAGGCAAGGACAGATATTGAGGGGTCTGGCAGACTTGTATAGTACTTAGTATGGTACAGACAGTACAAATCCAGAACATCAGTCCAGCATGGATTTGTCATGTCATAGAATGGGAAGTAACAGTGCCCTATGAAGCGGAACCATTTGCTTTATTCTGGAGTTCCAGCAGATGCAGGGGAAGAAAGGGCTATTGGTCACCCTGTCCATAGCAAGTTTCTGGGTGGGTCTTCTTTTTGAACTCTTCTAGGAATTACATTTTGGATCTATGTCCAATTTATATTTTTCTTTGAAACTTTGCTTGTAGCTACTTTGACTTTATTGTCACCTTATGAATTTGTGTCTTGATTTTTCCTTTCATCATTGTTATTTTACATGGTAAATTTTTTTTTCATATTTGCTCATTTTCAAGCCTATTTCTTAGATTTTAACTTTATGTTGAAGTTGAATTCTCCTGGAGTGGAGGGAACACTGCCTTAGGTTTCAGATTTTTATGCTACTATTTTCAGAGCTTGCTCCAGAAAATCAATTTGACACATTATTTTAAAGTCGTTTAGAGGGGAATTGGGCAGAGTTCAGATAATTTCCTGATTTTCCCCTGATATCTTGCTCTGTCCACTGGAGATCAATTCTTAGGGAACTATTGCTATAGACTAGGCAGAAATTTAAGAAACAAACAAAAAATAAGAACAACTGAACAAGGGTTTGAGTGATGATGAGCAAGAAGATGTATGACTTTGTCCCCTGAATGATGACTGGGATCCATGAGAATTGACAGAGGGCAATGAGAGTTAAGTGGTATAAAGACTATACCATCAGAGATAGCATGGAGGGCAGCAGAAAAAAAAGAAAGTAGAAACCTTTTGGATGAGATAATTATTCCCCACCAGGGGTGATTGGGCTTAAAAATCAAGGCTAATGGAGGTTACTCAGAGAAGAAACTGTTGTAAACTCAGACAGCAAGCAATAAATGTTGGATTTCTATTGCTAAGTCTTTTTAAGGAAGTCAGGCTGTCATGTGGTTTGAAAGGAAGAGAGTGTACGTTGCTGGAGATATTACACCAAAACATTGAAGATCATGGAAAGAAGTTAGCATGACCTACACAATTACATACCTTACTCTCATGGAATAGAAAGGAGTATTGAGAGGATGCCATCCAGGGATTCCCAGGAATCTGTTAAAACATACAGTAGGGTCTCCTTATTATTGATTTAGCTTCCTGTAATTTCAGCCACCTGAGCTCAACAGCAAAGGATATAAGGTCCACCTGAATCTGTCTGCATTCACTTTCAATTTTTTAAAAATAAGGCAGGGTGGGAGGCCCCAAGAGGGGTGGGAGTGAGGAGAAAGAGCACACATTTATGGAGACAGCATATGTTCACTTATGTTCATGGTTTTAGTCATAGAATTGTAGGTCTTGAAACATATCACCTATGGACATGAGATCCTACTGTGTGCTTTATTTGGGAAAGGCCACTCAGACTTTTGGTGCTTAAGATGTTTAGGAACTGGGAAAGCCAAGTATGTATGTAAGTTTGATTATGAATAATGAATTGTGAGAACCATGAGAAAAATACTACAGAAAATTAATGCCTTCTAGAACTTTATTTTGAATACATGAGCTTTTTGCAGCAGCTATTTTAATGTCTAAACATTAGGAAGACATTCCAGAATATTTCAACCATGAAGAATTAGTGAATCTACTACTTTTGAAGTATTATATTAAGGATTTTCATGTGAGTTCTTTTTTTCAATTTCTAATACCCTAAGAACAATCTTTGCTATTTTAACCTGCTATTGTTATTCACACCACCTCAGTACATTTTACTAATAAAAGCATTTTATTTATTATTTAGCATCTAAACTACATACAGCTCACTGCATTGACAAGGACATATCAATAAACACTGACTTCATAAGGATAACTTATAAAATTACTTTTACTCTTTCAAAGTGCAAATTTGCCTTATACCTTTTTTTCATTAAGAGTAGATCCTTGATAACCCATTATGATTTCATTTTATACAGCAAGAATCTAAACTATAGAAGCTAATTGATTTCCCTTATATTGTCATTAATCTCTAAGACTTTTCATATTTAATTCTTCCTCTATTTGCCTATCCAAATACTCTTTGAAAAATATATAATTTACAACAGCTAACATATGTTTAATAATACTATTATTTTTTAGACTTTAGTCATACTCACTATTAGGGTATGTATAGGCAGTCTATTAAATAATGACTTTCAGAAGATTCTGTTTCCAAATATCTCGTCTATTAGAAATTTTCTATATTAGAAACCCTGCTAGTTTATATAATTCTAATGATTTAGTATAGAGAAGGCAGTCCATTTTCCATAATGGTATTTGAGGTAGTAGACAAGAACACTAGGTATCCCTTCCATAAAAAAAATTCTGTGTGATTTTCATAGTTCTTAACAAAGGCCAGTCTTAAGTAAGATAAGATTAAAAGGGATAACTCAAAATAAGAATTGGCTTTGGTTTTTACTTATACAATTTTGTTTTCCCAAAAAGGACATTAATTACTGATTGTTAGTAATTTATCACTTCACTCTTTTTTCATTTTAAAGAGAGTCAATTGAATATTGATGTCTAATAAATAGTAAAAATCTGATTATTCTTTCCAGATTTTTAACAACTAATTTTTGAAACATACAAGTTTATTTTTATTGCTCCTTGGAGGATCCTAAAAATCACCTTCATGTTTAAAAAACACTTCTTGTTGGCTTAAATACTATTATTGGAGTGATGTAAGGTTTTTTTTTATATTTGAACTTTCTATAGCCAGGTTATGAAAGATAGTGGCATTGAATATAAAGAACAATGAACTCAGAGTCAAGATATCTAGGTTCTAGTACTGCCTTTTTCACTTTCTAATTGTTTGACCTTGAGCAAGTCATTTCATCTCTTTGGGACAGAGTTTTCTCATGAAATAATAGGATTAGACTTGATAACCGTCCTTTTCCACTCTAAAATTCTATAACTCTCACCTTCAGAGTTCAACAAAGATTCTTCAATCTTCCTCAGCTTCTAACTTAATAAAAATAAAATTTAATACCTTTACATCTTTATCTCATCTTGCAAGCTTATTTCTTTCTGTTGTTGTTGTTGTTGTTGGTAAGCCCCGCTATTTTATGCACCTCACATACCTACGTCCTTTTCATGAGTGTATCCCTATTCTCTATTCATCCATATATTCCGTCCTGGAAAATGTCATAGTTTCAGTGTTATTGGGCTAGACAAAGTAATTAGCTAGTTTAAATAGCATATACATGGGTACAGGCACACAGTTAAATAAGAAATAACATTCTTTTTTTCTTATTTATTTAGAATATTTTTCCATGATTACATGATTGATAATTTTTCCCACCCCTCTCTCCTCCCCCTTCTCAAAGCTGACAAGCAATTCCACTGGTTTATACATGTATCATTGTTGGCATCCTATTTCCATGTTATTCATATTTGCAGTAGCATGATCTTTTAACATCAAAATCCCAATCATATCCTCATCAAACCATGTGATCAATCATATCTTTTTCCTCTGAATTTCTGTTCCCTCAGTTCTTTCTCTGGATGTGGATAGTGTTCTTTCTCATAAGTCCCTCAGAATTGTCCTAGATCATTGCATTTGTACTAATAGAAAAGTCTATTACATTTGATTGTGCAACAATGGATCAGTCTCTGTGTGCTTTGCTCTGCTAGTTCTGCTCCTTTTGTTCTTTATCAATTCCTGGTGGTCTTTTCAGTTCACATAGAAATCCTTCAGTTCATAATCCCTTTCAGCACAATAGTGTTCCATCACCATCAGATACCTCAATTTGTTCAGATATTCACCAATTGATGGGAAATTTTCCAATTTTTTTGCCACCACAAAGAATGCAGCTATGAATATTTTTGTACACATATTTTTCCTTATTATCTCTTTGGGGTACAAATTCAGCAATGATATGGCTGGATCAAAGGGCAAGCATTCTTTTAAAGTCCTTTGAAAATTATCCAATTTGTCTTTCAGAATGGTTGGATTAATTCACAACTCCACCAGCAGTGTATTAGTGTCCCACTTTTGCCATATCCCATCCAACATTTATCACTTTTCTTTGCTAACATATTGGTCAGTCTGCTAGGTGTGAGGTGGTATCTCAGTGCTGTTTTAATTTGCATTTCTCTAATCAGGAGGGATTTAGAATACATTTTCATATGCTTATTGATAGTTTTGATTTCTTCATGTGAAGACTGCCTATTCATGTCCCTTGATCATTTGTTAATTGGGGAGTGGCTTGATTTTTTGTAAATTTGACTTAGTTCCATAAATATATATATATACATATATATGTGTGTGTGTGTGTGTATAATTTACAATATATATAATTAATTTATAATATAATATATAATTCCATATACATATATATATATATATAATTAACATTTGTCAGAGAACTTTGTTATAAATAATTTTTCCCAGTTTGTTGCTTTCCTTCTAATTTTGGTTGTACTGATTTTGTTTGTACAAAGACTTTTTAACTTGATATAATCAAAATCATTCATTTTACATTTTGTAATGTTCTTTTTCTCTTGCTTGATCTTAAATTCCTTCCTTTTCCACAGATCTGACAGGTACATTAATCCATGTTCACCTAATTTATTTATGATTTCACTCTTTATATTTAAGTCATTTGCCCATTTTGAATTTACCTTGGTATAGGGTGTAAGATGTCTATCTAAACCAAATTTTTCCCACTGTTTTCCAATTTTTCCAGCAGTTTTTGTCAAATAGTGATTTCTTGTCCCAAAAGCTGGGATCTTTGGGTTTATTGAATACTAGCTTCCTGAGGTCATTTACCCTTAGTCTATTCCATTGATCCACCCTTCTATCTCTTAGCCAGTACCATATTTTTTTTTTAAACCCTTGTACTTCAGTGTATTTTCTCATAGGTGGAAGATTGGTAAGGGTGGGCAATGGGGGTCAAGTGACTTGCCCAGGGTCACACAGCTGGGAAGTGGCTGAGGCCGGGTTTGAACCTAGGACCTCCTGTCTCTAGGCCTGACTCTCACTCCACTGAGCTACCCAGCTGCCCGAGTACCATATTGTTTTGATGATCACTCCTTCATAGTGCAATGTAAGATCTGGTACTGCAAGGCCCTCCTTCCACATTTTTTTCATTTTTTCCCTTGATATTCTTAATCTTTAGAAGAATTAACATTCTTAAAGGAAAATAATTGAACTTATTAAAATCGTACAGGAGGTCAATCTTGAGAGGTATTTAAAGGACAAAATATAGCAAAAAAATGTGAGGGTGAGAAGATCCATAGGCATCCTAAAATGTATGTAGTTCATTCAAGACTTACAGAGGAGGGCCAGGCAAAATCATAAAGTAGGCAAATTTCTTTCTATTATCCTTTCTCCATTCTGTCATTTCTTAGACAAAATGATTCCTTGTCACTCTGTTCTTCATGTAATTCCTTTTGGAGGACTTGTGGCATGGTCTGGATAGTGTATATTTATATATATTTTCAAGAACTGCTCCTATAGAAGCATTTCTCTATTGCCACATCATGCCCTGACAAACTTGAGTTTTCGCAGAGCACACAAGCTCAGACAATTCCAAAGAAGGATGGGAGTTCTATCCTCACATAATATGATCTGGGAATACCTTATCTCATGAGTTTCATTGTACAAAGGTATGGAAAAATTGTATACTGGACCAGTGGAAGGCATATATATTTATGTGTGTGTATGTATGTATGTATGTGAGTATATTATATAAACATTTATAAACACACACATATTATAAATATGTATGTACATATATATATATATATATACATACACACATAGTTTTGAAAGTATTGAGATATTTTCATACAAATACTTAACCATACATTTCCAGTTCTATTATCTTCTCTTAGGTCATAATCTGCACTGGAAAACTGGACTTTGTCCTGGAACTACCCTGAATATTAATAGACAAACTTGGAACTCACCAAGGTGTATGGCTTCCTATTGTAAGAATGAAATTTGGGGGATGCCATCTTTAAGTATATATATGTATTTTCTATGGACACATGGAAATGATCAAACTACATTTCTCGTGGTCCAACAGGTTTCTGGTTCCCGTTCTTTGGGCGTGGGGATGCCTACGTCTCCACGCAGAGAACAGTTTAAATCTCCTGGGTTAGGGGGGAGTGGCCTCTTGGCCAGCAGACTCAGGAAGGAGGTAACAATAATGGCTGGGCGGCAGTTTTGAATTCTTACTAGCGAGTGGTCTAATGACTTTATCTATCAGCATGGCTTTAATTAAAATACTAATTTATATATTTATAGCAGACTTTATTATTTTTTATCCTTGTACTATATCTTCCTAAATATCTGCAACATTGTGTAATGATTCTTTCCCTTCCAACTCCTATTCATATACTAACAAACTATATCTTCTTAGATTAGATATTGGTAAATTTTCAGCATCCAGAAAATATTCTCATAGATAAGCTCTGAAACAGGTCTAACCCAGTTTTCTTGTTGTTCACTTGTTTTTAGTTGTGTCTGACTCTTTATGGCCCAAACTTGGCAAAGATACTGGAATAGTTTGCCATTTCCTGAGCCAGCTCACTTTACAGATGAGGAAACTGAGGCAAAGTGTGTGAAGTGGATTGCCCAGTCTTTTTGCTAGTATTCTATTAAAGATTTTTGTATCTATGTTCATTAAGGAGATTGGTCTATAATATTCTTTCCCTGTTTTTGAACTTCCTGATTTTGGAATCAGTACCATATTTGAGTCATAAAAGGAACTTGGTAAAACTTTCTTTGCTCATTTTGTCAAATACTTGTGTAGTATAGGGATTAGTTTAATCTTTAAATGTTTGATAGAATTCACTTGTAAATCCATCTGGCCCTGGGGATTTTTTGTTAGGGAGTTCCTTGATGGTTTATTCAATTTCTTTTTCTTAGATGGGATTAAGTATTCTATTCCCTCTCTTGTTAATCTAGGCAATTTATATTTTTGTATATATTCACACATTTCACCTCAATTGCCATATTTATTGCCATTTAATTGCGCAAAATAGTTCTAAATAATTACCTTATTTTCCTCTTGATTAGGGGTGAGGCTGCCCTTTTCATCTTTGATACTGTTAATTTGATTTTCTTCTTTCTCTTTTTAATAGATTAACCAATACTTTATCTATTTTATTTGTTTTTACAAAGTACCAGCTCCTAGTCTTATTTATTAGTTCAATAGTTCATTTATTTTCAATTTTATTTATTTCTCCTTTGATTTTATGATTTCCAATGTAGTTTATATTTGGGAATTTTTAATTTGTTCTCTTTTATTTTTTTAATTTGCATGCCCTGTTTGTTGATCTCTTTCATCTCAGATTTCTTGATATATGTGCACTCAGGGATATAAATTTTCCCCTGAGTATTGCTTTCACTGCATCCCATAGATTTTGATAAGTTGTTTTCTCATTGTCATTCTCTTCAATGAAATCAGTAATTGTTTATTTGATTTGTTCTTTGACCCACCACTTTTAAAGAATTAGATTATTTAGTTTCCAATTAATTTTAAATCTGCCTTTCTATATACCCTTATTGATTATAATTTTTATTGAATAGTGGTTCAAAAAAGTGCATTTATTATGTCTGCTTTCCTACATTTGTTTGTAATGTTTGTATGCCCTAATATATGATCAATCCTTGTTTATGTGCCATGTGCTGCTGAAAAGAAGGTATATTCTTTTTTATTTCTATTTATTGTTCTCCACATATGTATTAGCTCTTATTTTTCTAACATTTCATTTGTTTCCCTTACTTCTTTCTTATTTATTTTTTGTTTTGGTTTATCTAGTTCTGATTGAAGAAGGTTAAGGTCCCTTACTAGTATGGTTTTACTATCTATTTCCTCCTTAAGCTCTTTTAGTTTCTCCTTTAGAAATCTCAATGCTATACCATTTGGTGCATATATGTAGAGTACTAATATTTCTTTGTTATTTATAGTGCCTTTCATCAAGATGTAATTTCCTTTCTTATCTCTTTTAATGATATCTGTCTTTGCTTTTGGTTTTCTGTCTTATTTGAAGAATTTTTGGGGGCATTTGTATGGAAGGGTTTTCACAGACGACTTGATTTTTGCTGCTTCTGAGCCACCATCTTGACGCTGACTCCCTATTCATCAAAATTTAAAAGCAACTTGGTTCAGTAAAATGAAATGCTTCCTTAAAGTTTCTGGTTCCATAAATATATTACATGCATATGTCTAAATTCTTCATTATATTTTGAAAGATATCAAGGTATAAACCTAAAAGACATAATCTTGTTTTTTTGAAAACTGTCATGAAGGAAGTTCAGCACAAAACCTGACTCAAAAAGTACTCCCTATAGATTATAATATCCTCTACATTCTTCTGTTTGTGGATGATATGGTACTGATTGCATAATTGTAAAGAACCCTATAATTCTTTCTGAGTGATATCCATAATAACTCAAAAGTGTTCAGCCTAACTTGTCACAGGAAAATATGAAATGAATAAACAATGATTCTTGTCCATCCCCATGTTATTCAATTGAATGGAAAAATCTGTATAATTAACAATCCCTTTATCTGGGACACATTTTGTGAACAGGCAATGATCTAGGTCCAGAATTATACAGGAATATAAGAATAGGCTACTTTTTTCTGACTAAATTCACTATTCTAATAACCGTAAGCTTCTAACCCTGACATAAAACTCCATTCTTAACAGTGTTCTTCTAGGGAGGTTAAATAGCTATAAATATTGGAATCTTGCAGACTAATAAAAATTGAATTTGAGAACTGCCAAAGCATGATTGATAGGGGAATGGTGGTTATGAGTAAACTATAATGTATTACAAATAATGGAATACTTTTCATAAAGGATGTCAACAGAGAAGTGTTAGAGTTGGGGGCAAAGAGGAGGTAAAACATTCCTATAGTGAGAATGAGGAACAGTGGAAGGACAGCCAACATTCACTACTAAAAATCCAAATTGTCCCCAATAAAAGAGAAAGGCCTACATGTTGAATTGATTCTGCTGTGGCAAATTTATCAAATGTATAGACAAGAATCACACAGGAAAGACATGAATAGAGAGGTTGTAATCTTTGTTGATGGGAGGAATCCATATCTACCTTGATGAGATCATTAATCTATAGCAATATATAAAATTTGATTTCTTCTATAAAGACTTTATTTTTTTTCTCTAGAGGCTTTAGATCAGCCTCATCTAGCATGATTTGTATATTTGTTTGAACTTTTTATCTAAGACAATATGATCACAAAAATAATTATGTGTTGCCTCCTGTAGGACTTTGCATATTCTAAGAAATATAGTTTAGGATATAAAAAGAGTAGGATTTCCTATGGCTTTCTTTTTTCATCAAACTGGTCAAACTTTTATCAGATTAACTAATTTTTGCACTTTGGAGAAATCCTAGAGTTTCTAGCTATGTGTGGAGATAAGCAATGTGAGCCTGAAAAAATAGTAGGTATGAGGTGGATGGAAGTATGGCAGCAGCAAATTATTCTGTTGACAAATGGGGAACAAGAATAAAGAAAGGAAGGCTAACTTGGTGACCCATCTAAGGACCTAGTGCTTTCGATCAGTGATGGGCAAATTACTGCCCATGGGACAGATGCAGGCCCCCTGAATTGTTCTATGTGACTGCATGACATTATTCTTAATCTCATGAATACAATAAATAGGATATAATACAATGAAACTTTGAAAGAGTTGCCTTAGAAACAGACTGACAGATGAGCATTTCCTTTCCTTTGACTCCCTCTTTAAAAAGTTTGCCCATCACTACTTTAGATAGTTCCTATTGAATTATTGAATTATTGTTTTTTCAATTGTTGCAGCCATATCCAACTTTTTTATAATCTCACTTAGGTTTTTCTTGGCAAAGATAATGGATTGGCTTGTTATTTCCTTTTCCAGTTCATTTTAGGGATAAAGAAACTGAGGTAGAGAGGGTTAAATGACTTGCCTGAGGTTATATAATAAGAGATTGAATCTAGGTTTGGAAAATAAACAATTAACACTGATTTTCTTGTTTTATTTAGTCATGATCAGTTCTCTTGATCATGTGGAGAGTAGCACACCAATATTGTTCATGATGTCTTCTTGGCAAGGATACTGCAGTGATTTACTATTTCCTTTTCTAGAGGGAAATGAGACTTGCTTAGGGTCACACAGTTTGTAAGTGTCTGAGGACAAATTTGAACTCAAGTGTTTCTGTTTCCAAGCCTAGCACTCTGTCCAATGAGCTGTCTAGTTACCTCAGGCATTCAATATATTTCTAGGGATTTTCTACCAAGTTTCAAGTACTACAGTGGCCTCTCTGGGTCAACAAATGTATATGTTTTTATATAATATTGAATTATTTTCCAGAATGTTTGGTAAAATTCCCAGTGTCATAAACTCTGCATTGGCATTCCTGTCTTCTTGTTGTCTCTCCAATACTATTTTCATCTTTTGTCAAATTTCCTAATTTGTTAAATATGTGGGGTAAACAGAATTGTAATAATTTATTCTCTTATTGGTAACTTCAAGTGTTCTTTCATTTCATTGTTAATATGAGAGTTATTGTTCAAATCATTTAGACCACTTATCCTGTGGAAAATATCTCTTGGTCTTAATAGAGATTAATGTATTCTTCAAGAATTTATTCATTAATTTTTTCCAGTAAACAGTACCTAAGATACATTGATTTACATTTTCCAGATTGAGAGGCTTTAAATACCATCTGGTTTTTCTTTTGACAGATAAGGAAACTGAGATCCCCCAAAGCAAAAGAATTTCCTTTAAATTCACTAGCTGGTTAGTGATGAGGCTAACCCTCAGACCCAGGTCTCCTTATTCCTAACCCAATGTTCTTTATATTTTACTATTCTAACTTCTTTTTACCTTGTGTAATAGAAGCAATCTTTCTAAGGCCCTGCTGAGTAGGTTAGGCTACCTTTGTATAAAGCCTTGCCTCACACAGATTAAATTGGTTTCTTTCCTTAAAAGCTATTGAAACTATCATTAGATTTGATTGACTCAGAGGATTGCTTCAGGTTTTGGGGTGTGACTTTCCAACTACCTGAGTACAAAAGACCATAAGATGCTCCAAAAGTCTCTCCCAGGTTTCTGGCTTTAGATATACAGCATTACACATTCTAAGAATCTGGCTTAAGTCAGGCTCAGGTCATGACATTGTGTAATAGTAATAATATCTGCTGACTGTGGATAAATGAAATGAATAATAATAGCATTTATATAGTACCTACTATGTGCCAGGCATTGTCCTAAACATTTTACAAATGCTAACTTATTTAGCCCTCACATTAACTCTTCAAAGTAGGTACTTTTTTTCTATAATTTTATAGCTGTGGAAACTAAGACAAACAAAAATTAAGTGACTTGCTCAATATTATATAGCTATTAAATGTCTGAGTGAGAATTCAAACTCATTTCCATGACTCTAGGCCAAATATTTTGTCTTCAAGATTTCTACTTCAAAATACTCCTCCTGTGATAGTCTTAGAGCTTTGACACTAATCGATTACAGATGGCTCAAAGACCATGAATTGGGGAAATTATAGGAGGTTACGGTCAGAATAACTGAATGTATGGAAGAAGAGTTAGGTTTTTAGTCTTGGCTATAACTTCAGGGAAGAAAGAATCTGTAGTAAAAGTTTTAGAGACCAGTAAAATTTTGTAGTGCTTGAAAAACACTAATATAACGGGCACTTATTTTCATTTTACCTTTGTTCTATTTCCTATATATACTACTGATTCTAATTGTCTGACCAATGGAGATGACTGTACATATAAAAATGAGTTTTGTTTCCCTCAGGTTATGAGAAGAGATAATAGTCAATATGGTGTAAAGAATAATGTCTCCTGACCTTAAAATATGTAAAATAATTTAAATTATTTCATAAACATCTCCCAATTACATGTTTAAAATGAAGGTTTTTTTTTCAAATTTGTTCTTAATTTTCTTTTTCTGTCACTTCTCCCTTCCTTGAGAAAGCAATTTGAAATCAATTAGACATAGTAAAATAATGCCAAGCATATTTCTATATTAGCCAAGTTTCAAAAAAATAGACTACCCCAAAAAAGAAAAAGAAAGATCATTGGTTTGATCAGAATGGATAAGTGTTATACAGTTGGCAATCCTCATATTATTACTGTTACTGTGTACAAGGTTCTCTTGGTTCTATTTATTTCACTTTGCATCAGTTTATATAAATCTTCCCAGGTATTTCTTAAAGTATCCTGTTCATCTTTTCTTATAGCAAAATAGTGATAGTGGTGCTTTAATTTGCCTGGAACATACTATTACCTATCTCTCCTTCAGGGAGTCTTGCTTCATCATTCATCAATTGTTATAGCTATGAGTTATGAGAAGCAGTTAATTAGCAATTGGTGAGGATGCCTGGCCACTTCTCCTAAGATGATGGCTGTGGGTACTGGAATTGAAGCAGCTCTGATATTTGTTTGTTTTTAAACCCTTAACTTCTGTGTATTGGCTCCTAGGTGGAAGAGTGGTAAGGGTGGGCAATGGGGGTCAAGTGACTTGCCAAGGGTCACACAGATGGAAAGTGTCTCAGGCCAGATTTCAACCTAGGACCTCCTGTCTTTAGGTCTGACTCTCAATCCACTGAGCTACCCAGCTGCCCCTTGTTCTGATGTTTTTTGAGGCATTGCTATTCCAAGACTCTTGGGTTCATAGTACTGAGCTGTCAGCATCAAGCTTTCTTTCATTGATTCCTCTTTTATTCTTAACTTTTTGTTCATCCAGATGAATTTTTACATTTATTTTATTCATTCTATAAAATTTTTTTGGTAGTTTGATTTGTATGGTATGATTGGTATGATTCTCTAGGTTTCCCTAAGTAAACAGTCATTTCATCATCAAAGAGTGATGATTTTGTTTCCTCATTACCTAATTTGATTCCTTCAATTGCATTTTTATTTGTTTTATTGCTATCACTATATTTTGAGTATATCATTGAATACTAGTGCAGACAATGGCCAATCTTGTTTTGCCTCTGATCTTATTGGGAAATGTCAAATATCATCATGGTTACATATACTGTTTGCTTTTGGTTTTAGGTAGATACTACTCATCATTTTAGAGAGGCCCCATTGATTACAATGCTTTCTAGTATTTTAATAAAAATAGTTGTATTTTATAAAAGGCTTTTCATGGATCTATAGAGACCATCATGTGATTTTTGTTGTTTTCATTATTGTTATGCCTAGTTATTCTCATGATTTTCCTAAAATTGAACCAGCACTGCATTTCTCTTATAAATCCTACCTGCTCATACTGTATGATCTTTGTGATATTTTGCTGTAATTTTTGGTTAGTATTGTTTATGATATCCACATTCTAGAGCTTTAATATTTGCAAAGTATTTTACAAATATCTCATTTTATCCTTACAATAATACTAAAAGCTAGGTGTTATTATTATTTCCATTTTATAGATTAAGATTCTTGGAGAACATTTACAATCATAGTTCTTGGCTGAACTCTCATCTAGGTCTAATCTTAAAATGACCAAGTACCAAGCATAGTTTCTCTTTTTCGTTTTAGTTTATTAGCAGTCACCAAATTCTGTTTCATATAAGGCAGGCCTTCTTGATAAATTCACACTTAGTGTCACCTTTCTTTTGAAGTTTAGTTTTGGCTTCTAAATGTCTTTTTCAAGGAAGTGCATCCTGAAAAGATCCCTATTTCCTCCTGACACTTTAATCATGGGTACCAGATTGGTGTGGACTGTATAGGGGACTAGTTTAAGTTCCTTGTGCTTAAATACCTCCTAAATTAACACATTAACTCTGTAACATGAGGTTAAATTCTGGAGCCTTTAGCAAAAATTTCAGAAAGAGCCCCATTAACCTTTGTTAATTCAAATGTAGAATGTATGGACTGAGTAAAAAGGAAGCTGAAAAAATTATTCTGCATTGGGAACCTCAAGGGAACTGGTCCCTGAGGATCCCAGCTGCACCTGTCAATCAGCTTCATCACTTAGTCTCCAGATGCAGTTACACAGAAGCCAGTTGTCACAAATGATTTACAAAGCCTAGCTGAGTGGAGCTTCACTCATCCTTTTTTATCTTTTTTTTCTCTTTTCTGACCACTCTCCTTTTATGCACACTTCTTATTCTAGTCTTCCAAATATTAGTTCTCAATGTGTGTATATAGATATGAGATAGAACACATGCATTTATTCATATATATTATACTTAAAATTTTAATAAACAAGATAAAAGACATTGTTTTGGTCTAGAATATATGGCAGCATAGGTATGAAGGGAAGATGATCTAAGATAATATATCAGAACAGAGGAAGAGATAAATATAATAGTGTGTAGATTATAGCAGAAATCAAAGCCCAAACTATCAAGCAAGCTCAGAAACAAACAAGACCAAAAAGCTCAATGTTTCCAACTGGACTGTAGAAGTCAAATTAATTTAAGAAAGAGTAAAATTATGCTTTTTGGAGCTAGCTAAGGACAATGTCTTGAGAATATGCATCATATATTTACATCAAGGAGAGATACTGTAAGATTAGAGAATGCTATAATCATGCTTTTCAAACAATGGCATTGAACAGATATATGAAGTACGGACTAGAGTTCACTAAATTCATAAAAAATTCTACAATAGATCATCAAAGAGGTAGTAGATATTTATAAGGGCAAGAAGTGATTACAACAAGACTAGATGGCTTTATCAAGAACTTGGGCTCGTGTAATTAAATGTACTTCCTTTTTTGACCTGTTATTCAACTGATCAATGAAGGGTATGCTATGGATTTAGTTTGCCTAGATTTAGCAAAACATTTGATAAAATTGCTCATGCTGTTCATGTGGAGATATTAGACAGATGTGGACTAATGAGAAACTAAATGTATTCAAATAGATTTAGAACTAACTGAATTATCAGAGTCTAAGAATAGATCTTAATAGTTTGTTGTCTTTGTGGCAGAATGTCTCAAGGAGCAAACTCCAGAGAAGTAGCTTAGCACTGTGCTGTTCATCATTTTTATCAATGACTTAAAAATGTAGATGACATAATCAATGAATTTCAGATTGATACAAAACTGGAAGAAAGAAAGAATAGAAAAGGATGGCAGAGTTAGGCTATGAAAAGATCCAAATAGATGCAAACAGAATAATAGGGGACAAATGATTAAACAAAATTTTATCTGATAAGACCTGGGGATTTTAGTGTGCTCTAAGCTAAATATGAGTGAGCAAAATAGGATGGCAGCCAACAAAGCTAATATTACATAGGATAATAGGATATAACTTTCAGGAACAGGAAATATTAGACCTATTGTACCCAGGCCTAATCAGATCATTTTGGAATTTTGTGTCCAGTTCTGGACATCAGAGTTTACAGGGAATATTAATATTCTGGAAAGTATAACAAAGAAAGTATATAGGAGTGGTGAAAGGCCTTGATTCTAAGTAATATGAAGATCAATGAAAGAAACTGATATTTTTAGCCTAGGGAAGATGTGTGAGGTTATGAAAGAGGGAGGAACATTATGATAGCTCTCTTCAAGTATTTGAAGGAGGAGAGAGAGAGAGAGGCAAACACACAAACAGAGAGAGAGAGAGAGAGACAGAGAGAGAGACAGAGAGAGAGAGAGAGACAGAGAGAGAGACAGAGAGAGAGACAGAGACAGAGAGAGAGACAGAGAGAGAGAGAGAG